>NW_022436942.1:76158207-76215340 GCF_009761245.1 Sapajus apella
TCTCTCTCTCTCTCTCTCTCTCTCTCTCCCCCCCCCCTCCTTTCAAAGGGATGACCTCCTGCATGTTGACATCCAGGCAAATTTAAAATCACAGAAGAAAAAGAAAGACCCAAAAGTGAATCAAAGAAAAGCATCCATCCAGGCTAGAACAGGGGCAGGAGGGCTGCAAGATTCACTAGAGAGATTCACGAGTTCAGGGCTTGGAAACTCACGTGCCAGAAGCAAGACGAACGTGTCAGCACTACTGATACCCACTCCACCACAGGGGGAACCCCGTTTCTCCCAGCCCCACTGCCCCCACCCTCGGCACGTGCCAGCTAATGGGAGTTCCCAAATTTAATCAACCCATGTGTACAGCTGGGTCGGTTTGAGACAAGGAAGTGAGTTGAACCCTTCAAACATTTTGAACAATGAGGATGTCCAATGATATCGTGGACACCAGGCATCTGGCATTTCCTGAGGCTCTTTAAACCTTCCTCCTTTGACCAAATGGCCTTCAGAAAAAAATAATTTCTGCCATCTTCTTTCTGAGTAACTTTGCATCCATCCCTCATCCCATCCCACTCCCCCAAAAAACTGTTTCAAACTCCCCCTCAAGTTCTGCCGGAGAGAATGTTACAAGAAGCCGAAGTCTTTCCTCTTTCCTCGCAGTCCCACTGAGACTCAGGAGTATTCTCCCACACCACCTATGTATGCTGATTGAGGCATATTTTTTTTCCTTTTATACGTTTTAGGCCTGCAAGAGCTCACTGCATCAAAACGATTTGACTGGAAATGGGTAGCTCCACGGGGATTTTTTTTTTTCATGCATCTTGCCTCCTGACATGTATATCACCGATTTAGGGGAAAAAAAAAAAAAAACTAAGGAGCAAAAGGAGGGCGGGGAAGAAGGCCGAGAGAAGAGGTCTACACTGACAGCGGCTCCATTCTGCGAGCAAAAACCACCTTCTGACCACCTGCAGAATGCGCAAGGTCACGTGGGTTCTCTGCAGCTCCTTAATGTATTACCCCGCACACAAGCCCCCGTGGCATATAAACAAATCCACAAGCGGAAAAAAGAGAGAACTCCCTCCTCAGCGAGGAAGCGAATGGTAACAGTCACAGCCGCAACAATAATAATAAATAAAGAATAACAATTACTACTACTACTACACCACCCAGCCAAGCGCAGACAACAGCAGCACAGGAAAAGAAAATCCAATGCAGGCTTTGCAAGGGGAGAAATCACAGAAAAGCAAACCGTGCTCACCTTGCTTGCCCACACCACCATCCCCAGCCCCCAATAAACAGAATCTGAGGGAAAGGGGACCGTGGGGAGAAAGGAGGGGGACAGAAGGATTGCTTCTCCCTCCCCCCCGCCCCCCGTAGGCAACACCTACCTCCAGGGTCCGGATTTCTTTTTGTGTGAGGTCGTTGGAGGTAGCACATTTGGTCCTAAGCCCTTCCAGGTTGGAGATGCTCAAGTCTATCATGTTTTGGACCAGTTCGCACTGCTGTAAGGCTTTTTGCAAACTCAGAGGCTGCTGCTCCTCGCTTTTCGTCATGTTTTCCTCATCCATCGCTTGCTCTGCAACCCCCTTCCCCTCCTCCTCCTCCCAGAGAGAAAAAAGGGGGGGGGGAGTAGAGGTAGCCTACCCCTCCGCCTCTCCAACGACTGCGACTCCTCAACAATGTCTCATGAAGAAATCCAACATCTCACACAGGGTTGAGGGGGTGGGAGTGGGAGGAGGGGACAAGAGCCAAAATTTATTATTTTATTTTGGGGTATCAAGCGGACTCCATTAGAATGTCTCCTCTCTCTCTGAGTCTCTGGTCCCTGAAAAGGACAGATGCTGTTTCTCAGAAGCAAACCAGGTGATGTGATGCTGTCTGTACACTTAGGGAGGAGGAGGAGGAGGAGGAGAAGGAGGAGGAAGAGGAGGAGGAAAAAGAGGAGGAGAAGGAGAGGAGGAGGAAGAGGAGGAGGAGAAGGAAAATAGCGCTCACTCTTTACACACCGGCTCCTTGAAGGACAAAATTATATATTTTTGGCTGGCTGGCTTTTATGTCAAAAAAAATCTGGTTTGCCCCCCTCCCAGTTGCAGGGACACGGCATGGTCCACGGTTGGGAGTGCTTTAGCGCGTTCTCAAGGTGCTGTCTGCATTGCTCCCGTGGCTGCGGCGGCTACTGCGGCTGGCTGCTGTCTCCTCCCCGCGCTGCTGCTGCTGCCGCCGCCGGGCTCCGGGGGTGACGGTTGCTGCAATCGCTCCTGCCTCGCTCCACACCGACATCTTGCCTGTCAATCAAAGGGCGGGGGGGAGCGAGGGAGCGCCGGAGAGGGATGGAGAGCGAGCGAGGGACCTGCAGGGGAGCGGGTTGGTGGAGAGGCGCCGTGCGCGCAGCCGCCCCAGCCGGGCCCCGGCCCCTGCGCGCCAGGGACCCGCCGGAGGAGGCGGAGGAGGAGCGCGCAAGCTCGCGCACCTGGCCGGGGACAGGGCCGGGGGGCGGGATTTCTAGGGGCTGCGGAGCTCGCGTGGCAAAGTGAAATTACTACCGGGAGTGCGTGCGAGCGAGCAAGCGAGCGATCGGCGGGCGGGGGCGCGGGGACAGCGCGCGCCTCGGGCCCAGCCTGCTCCCGGGGGCGGTGGAGGAGGCAGGGAGTGTGCCCGAGCGTGGAGGCTGGGCGAGGGGGCGGGGAGAGGGATTTGGGGCGGGGAGCGGGTGGGGGCCACTACTCCAGCACCGCTCTCGCGAGACCGGGCCGGGGAGCAGCTCAGCAGGTGCGCTCCGGTGGGAGCAGGTGTGCACCCAACTTTAAAACCCTCAGTGCGCGCTGGAGAGGCGTCGGCGTGAACCTGGGCAGGTCCTCTCTGTCTTTGGCTCGGGTGTGTGTGTGCCTTTTTTTCGTTTGTCCTTTCTTGTTACCGGGGAAAAAATAAAACGAACCTGATGATCTTCCGTGAATTGCAGGAAGCTGCCTCTGCCCCGCCCTGATGGCTTTGCGTTTGGAGGGGGAAAGGGCCTTTGCCTAATTCTGGGTATTCCCATGTCCTACAAGGGTGTGCGTGGCCTGACCCCAGCATATCTAACTGACGTTATATCAGCAAACGATAGCTCCATAGTTAAGATTGGTTTTTACCTTTTGAAATGGTTGGAAGCCTGGCGCGGTGGCTCACACCTGTAATCCCAGCACTTTGGGAGGCGGAGTCAGGAGGATCACTTGAGGCCAGGAGTTTGGGACCAGCCTGGGCAACAAAGCAAGACCCTGTCTCTGCTAAAAATTCAAAAATTAAAAATGTAAATTAAATGGTTGGAAAAAATCAAAAGAAGAATATTTTGTGACACGTGAAAATTACATGAAATTCACATCTCTATATCCACAAGTAAAGTTTTGTTGGAATACCACCACCCATCTGTTTATTTCTGGTTACTTTTGCCTTGTAAAGCAGAGCTGAGTAGCTGCAGCTGAGAGCAGTAGCTCACACAACACCTGAAAGACTTACTGTCTGGCACTTTACAGAAAAGTTTGCTGACTCTTGATTAAATCTTTGTACTCTGTGTCCACTGTACCCAGAACATGCTTCACCTTAATCCTTTCCTGGTAGGTTTCTTCTTGTCACTGCTAACTCAAATATCACCTCAGAGAGGCCTCATCTCCCTAACCATTTTATCGAATAGTATTCCCAACACACATTGCCCAACAGATGTATTTAGAATAATTAGCAAAAGGCACCTTTCTCCAGGTGAACAGAGTCCTTTGCTGAGGACTGAGTAAGGGGTGATACTCAGAACACATGGTATAATATGTCACCCTTAAATGAAGCCACTTGAGAAGCAGAGAGAACAGGAGTCAGTGGTGGCCAAGTTGAATAACAAACTGTTTTTTAAGTTCTGGGGTACATATGCGAGATGCGCAGATTTGTTACATAGGTAAATGTGTGCCGTGGTGGTTTGCTGCACCTATCAACCCATCACCTAGATATTAAGCCCAGCATGCTTTAGCTATTCTTCCTGATGCTTTCCCTTTACACGCTTTTTTTTTAAAGACTGTAAGCTGGCCCGGCGTGGTGGTTCACACCTGTAATCCTAGCACTTTGGGAGGCTGAAGTGGGTGAATCACCTGAGCTCAGGAGTTCGAGACTGCCTGGCCAACATAGTGAAATCCCGTCTCTACTAAAAATACAAAAAATTAGCCAGGTTTGGTGGCAGGCACCTGTAATCCCAGCTACTCCCAGGCACAAGAATCACTTGAACCCAGAAGGTAGAGGCTGCAGTGAGCTGAGATTGTGCCATTGCACTCCAGCCTGGGCAACAAGAGTGAAACTCTATCTTAAAAAAAAAAAAAAAAAGAAGAAGGAGGGAAAAAAAAAGACTATAAGCCACGGGATTTTACAGCTATACAGAACTGAGTCAGTATTTTCAACATCTGTCAATGAGCAGGTGAAGCACGTTCTCTATGTTCTCAAATCTTTTGGACCATGAAGTTTATGGATTCCAATTCTCTGGAAAATTATCTTTTCATCTATTTTCTCCATCTTTTTATTTTTCTTCAACATGTTAATAATGGTTATTTTAAAGCATTTGTCTAACTCCAATAACATGATCCCCTGCAGGTCTCTATTGACTGTGTTTCCTTTATTTTCAGTGATATGGTCCTGTCTCTTGGCAGGCCTTGTATTTTTTATTGAATGTCAGATATCGTGTATGAAAAAATGTAGTCTCCAGGTGATATTTTCTAACTTTGGAGAGGGCACACTCTTTCTCTGCAAGACAAATGGCGTGCAGATCAATCATCTTAATCCAATCAGGGGCCGAGCTGGGTGGAGACTGGTTTATACTTTTGGTAAGATACCACTTCGCTCTGGCCCCTACCTCTAATGTTTTGCCTTTCCAGGGTTCCAACTAGCAACCTTGGGTGTTCACTAAGACCGCTCTCCCTGGTCCTGAGCTCTAACCCTTATCTTCACAGCATGGCAAGACTGTGAAAACTGCTCTGTTTTTCAGGGACCTTCTGCTTGGCTTCTTTGCTCCTTGCCCTTCACTATTTCAAACTTTGCCAAATATGTTGAGGGAAAAACCACCATCTATCAGGCTCGCTTTTCTGCCCCTCTCTTCTCCCTGAAATAATAGCCTCTCAAATCTCCAGTTTTGTCTTTCTAGCCCTATGAGGTTGCTAAAAGTTTTGTCAGTTTCTCTGTTCCCCCAAAGCAGCCCTCATGCCTGGGAAAAGTCTCGAACCTCAGCCTCTTTCCCTGTGCCCAAATGTGCAAATATCTCCAGGGAAAAATCAGCTGCAAAACATCAGCCCACCTCACCACAGTGACCCTGTCTCCAGAATCTTGGCTCTTTAGTCCTGGTTAGTTCAACAGTTCCCTGAATGTCTTTTAACAGATGGTGATGATGGTGATGATTTAATCTGGCTTTTCTAGTTGTTCTCAGAAGAAGTGGAAGTTTAAACAATGAAAGTAGTCCATGGGTCAGATGTCATCAATTGGCAGGGCTTTAAGCAGTTCACAAACGCATACTCTTCCTATGTCTGGGAAATGCCTCACATTATGAGTTCCACCTTTCCCTCAGAGAAAACAAAGCACTTTTCCAGGAAGGTTCTGGAAATCAGGTCATATGTGATCTAGGCTGTGCTATTAGAAGATCACATGAGATTTATGCCAGGAAGTGAGCAACAAAAGGGAGAAATCTATCTGATAGTAGGCCTGGCAGCCAAGGCATCCGCTTCCCACCCTTCTGTAAGCTTGCTGTCCATGGTGAAAGGCATGGCACATGTTCGCAGGGGCAGCCCCACAGTTGGTTTGGGAGTCATTTCTGGCTGCACAGCTAGCACCTGGCTTTCTTGTCCTCCTGGAGATTACACAGAGTTTTCAACCACCTGTCTTAGTGGCTGCCATTAACAAAACACTGGGTGGCTTAAACAACAGAAATTTATTTTCTCACTATTCTGGAGACTGGAAATCTGAAATCAGGATGCCAGCATGGTCAGGTTCTGGGTTCTGGTGAGGGCTCTCTTCCTAGCTTGCAGACGGCCACCTTCTTGCTGTCTCCTCACATGGTAGAGAGAGAGAGAGAGAGAGAGATCTCCTCTCTCTATTTCTCTCTCTTTCTCTCTCATCCTCTTCTTATAAGGCCAATAGTCCTATTGATTAGGGCCCTACTCTTATGACTTCATCTAACCTTAATTACCTCCTGAAGATCCTATCTTCAGATACCGTTACATTGAGGGTTAGGGCTACAACATATGATTTGGGGCAGGGGAGAGGGACCACAATTCACCACTTTTGCTTAAACTACCTAGAGTAGATTGTGTCAGTGGCAACAAAGAACCCTGACTAATGCTCTTGCCAGTAGTTCCAAAATGAAGAGGTACTACCCAAAAAATGCACATCTCTGGACTTTCTGGGAAAATGGGAAGATCTAGCTACACCGGGCAACAATTGATTGGAAGAGAGGTACCTGTCCTTTCAGGTGGGACACAGACTCTCTAGTCCCACCTAGTCCTACACCTACATTATTTATATCACCTCCCTAGCCCCTGTAGGCCTTTGAGTTTGATCCCTCTGGTGGAGGGCTTTGCACCTCAAACTAATAAGAATGTCACCAATTACAAAGGACGAGAGCTGACGGATGAGAATTTTGTTGTTGTTGATGCTGTTATTATCATTGATGTATTTCACTCCAGAAACTGCATACTAACTCTGAAGGCTACATGTCTCAGAGTGGCTTTATTAACAATGGGAATAAATTGTTATTGGGCTACCGAATGAGCTAGATTTGGCTGGAGGACAAATGGGTGAAAATCAAGAACTGGCTTTCTTTTCCTTCTTCCATTGCTTGTCAGCCCTGAGATCCACCGTCAGAACGTTCTCCTCTGCCCTGGGCAATATCTCAGTAGATCTTTTAGCTTTTCAGTTACTTTCAACTAAGACTCTCATCAGACACTAGAAGTCCAGTCCAGGCTGGGTATGGTGGCTCACACCTGTAATCCCAGCACTTTGGGAGGCCGAGTTTGGTAGATCACCTGAACCTGAGGTTAGGAGTTCAAGACCAGCCTGGCCAACATGGTGAAACCCCATCACTACCAAAAAATTAAAAATTATCCAGGTGTGTTGGCAGGCACCTGTAGCCCCAGCTACTCAGGAGGCTATGGCAGGAAGATCGCTTGAACCCAGAAGGCGGAGGTTGCAGTGAGCTGAGATAAAGCCACTGCACTCCAGCCTGGGAGACAAAATAAGACTCAGCCTCAAAAAAAAAAAAGAAGAAAAAGAAGTCCAGTCCGATCAAAACTTAATTCTCAAATCCAGTTTAATACCTTGTTCCCTGCCCCTTCCAGCCTGACCCATGCATGGCTCAGGAATCTGCATTGGAGACTAGAGTGTATGCATCTTTCTCCTCTTGATTTCCATCACACCTTCGCAAATGCAGGAGCTGAGGCCTAAGTGGAAAAAGTACCCTCAACTGAGAGCAGGTGAAGGGAGTCCGATGTCCTACCATGTCCTGCCAGGCACTTGCATGCTGGCTTTTGAACGTGGGCCACACTGGAGGATCTTTGGAGACCTCATGGGGACCTTATCGGGACTCAATGCACACACTGGGTGGCCTTTTGCTGACCTGTTTTCTATTCATTCCCCAGTAAGTACCCCATGTCTTCTTTCTGAGGTCCCTTTGCCGAAAGGATGCCCTCTTGGGTAAATCTTTCAGGATGGCTGAAGCCCAAGTGCTCTCAGAGGTAGTCACCTGGCTCACGGAAAACAGGACACATATTTGCCCTGCAGAATTGTAATCACAGGCTACTCCTCCTGCTGCCCTCTCTCCATACCCTGCCATCTCTGGCAGCTCCGGGCAGCCTTCAGCCGGCAGTGAGGTGCCAGCCTCTTCGCTTGGTGTGCCCAAGTCTCACGAGTGACCTTTCATTGAACCCCCTTCCCTTGGCTTGTAGTTGGGAGAGGAGAAGCCAATCCCCTACAAAGACCTGTCAAGGAAACCTCTTCTGGATAAAATCTTGATCTTGTCTTACATAGGCTGGAGGCTGATGGTTATTGATGATCAAAGAACCAGTCTGGCTACCTCTTATTAGAAGGAGGAAGTGTCATCACCCACTGCCCTCACCTTTAAAGCTTTAGCTGAAGTTCTTGGTCAACAAGAAAAGTCTCATTCCACATCCAGTTATATTAGCTATGAGCTGGCCCCAGTATTTTCAAAGTTGTATTGTGAGGAAACAAATGGGGAAATGGCAGATTAGGAGGAGAGGGGGCTACTGACGGTCCTGGAACTAAACAAAACTAATATTGACTTGTCCTTGAAGAGTTTGCCATATTTCTTTTCTTTTTTTTTTAAATAAATTTTGTAAAGACAGGGTCTCTCCATGTTGCCCAGACTGATCTCAAACTCCTGGGTTCAAGTGATCCACCCGCCTTGGCCTCCCAAATTGCTGGGATGACAGGTGTGAGCTACCTCACCCAGCCTCCTTTTCTACTGATTTTTGCAAGGAGAAAAAAATATCAGAATGCTATCCCCTAAGATACAACCAAATCTTCCATAGCTGTCAGAGGATTCTTATTGTTTCATTCTAACTCACTGATCCCCAAAACATTATTTTTTCTTAAATACCTTCTACTTGCTGGCCAGGCATGGTGATTTATGCCTGTAATTCCAGCACTTTGGGAGGCTGAGGCAGGCAGATCACCTGAGACCAGCCCGGCCAACATGGTGAAACTGCGTCTCTGCTAAAAATGCAAAAATTAGCCTGGCGTGGTGGCAAGTGCCTGTAATCCCAGCTACTCGGGAGACTGAGGCAGAAAATCGCTTGAACCCTGGAGGTGGAGGTTGTGGTGGGCCGAGATCGTGCCACTGCACTCCATCCTGGGAGACAGAGCAAGACTCTCTCTCAGAAAAAAACAAAAACAAAGCCTTTCTACTTGAGAGGCTGAGGTGGGAGGATCACTTGAGTCCCGGGATTCAAGGCTGTAACATAGTATGATTGTGCCTATGAATAGCCACTGCACTCCAGCCTGGGCACATAGTGAAACCTTAGATCTAGAAAAAAAAAATTGCCTTTGATGAGGGCAGGCAGAAAGTTCCTATCTTTAACCTTGTAAGATTTTTCTAATATCAGAAAACTGATTTTTCACTCCAGCCTGGGTAACATACTGAGACCCCATCTCGAGGAAAGAAATTACCATTGACGAGGATAAGCTAACTGTTCCTGTCTTGAACTTTGTGAGGTTTTTCTTTACCATATCAGAAAATCAGGCCGGGCACAGTAGCTCACGCCTATAATCCCAGCATTTTGGGAGACGGAAATGGGCCGATCACCTGAGGTCGGGAGTTTGAGACCAGCCTGACCAACATGGAGAAACCCCATCTCTACTAAAAATACAAAATTAGCTGGGTGTGGTAGTGCATGCCTGCAATCCCATCTACTTGAGAGGCTGAGACAGGAGAATCCCTGGAACCCAGGAGGCAGAGGTTGAGGTGAGCCGAGATCACGCCATTGCACTCCAGCCTGGGCAACAAGAGCAAAACTCCATCTAGAGCTCTTCTCTTTTTGGCTTTTTGCCTCTTTGTCTCTTAATTTCCATTGTGAGCAAAGCTACCAGATCACTCTCTTGATGGTGAGATAATTTGAGCTCACAGTAATGGACAATTTAGTCCAGTGATTTATGCTAGCATTACAAATGAAGCACTCAGCGATGCACTGTGAATTTTCAGATATAGCATCCTCAGGATGGAAGACGATGTGTACTGTGGTACTCTCCAAGTACTTAAAGATGTACAACAAAGAAATATCATTGAAAACTGCAGTAAAGTAATGCCATCAACACAACTCACTCACTTCTTACGCCATTTTGTCTACAAAGTTGAAGATCAGCATTAGCCTAAACGGTATCACTGTATGAATCGGAAAAAAGGCATCCACTTTGCAAAAGCACCAGAGGTCTCAACCCCCAGAGGGCAGAGCATAATCTAGATTTTAGTCTGGGTGCCCTGTGCAGGCAACAAGCAGTGTGGCATTCATCCTAGACAGCCCTGATGAAATTCCTGATTTTTTTTTTTTTTTTTTTTGAGACGGAGTTTTGCCTCTTGTTGCCCATGCTGGAGTACAATAGCACGATCTTAGTTCACCGTAACCTCCGCCTCCTGGGTTCAAGCCATTCTCCTGCCTCCGCCTCCAGAGTAGCTGGGATTACAGGTGCACACCACCATGCCTGGCTAATTTTGTATTTTTAGTAGAGACAGGGTTTCTCCATTGTTGTTCAGGCTGGTCTTGAACTCCCGACCTCAGGTGATCTGCCCACCTTGGCCTCCCAAAGTGCTGGGATTACAGGTGTGAGCCACCACGCCCAGCCCAGATTCTTTTCTTTTGTTTTTATTGTGGTAAAACACATATAAGATAAAATTTACCACTGGTGACTTTTAGTACATTCACAATGCTGTGCAGTGACTGTCACAATCCAGTTCCAGAATGTTTTTATTACCCTGAAAGAAAATCCCATACCCTTAAGCAGTCATGGTACTTATCGGCCTGTAGCAATCACTAATCTGTTTTCTGACTGTGCATTTTTCTATTCTGGACATTTTGTAAAAATGGAATCATACAATATTTGTCCTCTTGTGACTGGCTTGTTTGACTCAGCATAATGTTTTCAAGGTTTATCCATGTCACAGCATGTATCAGGACTTCATTCCTCTTCATGGCAGTATAATACTGTATTGTATAGATAGACCACATTTTGTTTATCCAGTCTTCTGATGGTAGGCATTGGGGTTGTTTTCACCATTTGACTATTTGAATCGTGCTGCTATGAACATTTGTGTGTAAGTTTTTGTCTGAACACTTGTTTTCAATGCTTTTGGGGATATATGCCCAGGAGCAGAACTGAAGGGTTATTTGGTAATTCTGTGTAACATTTTGAGGAATTGATGAGCTGTTTTCCACAGCAGCTGCATTATTTTACATTCCCACCAGCAATGCATGAGGGTTCTATCTTCTCCATATTCCCACTTCCTGACTCTTTATGCATCAACATTATTTCATTACCAAAAAAATTTTAAACTGTAGCAATGGCATACTTCTTAAAAAGCATGCATGCAGCCAGGCACAGTGGCTCATGCCTGTAACGCCAGCACTTTGGGAGGCTGAGGCAAGCAGAGGTCAGGAGTTTGAGACTTGAGACCAGCCTGGCCAACATGTAAAACCTCGTCTCTACTAAAAATACAAAAATTAGCCAGGCATGGTGGTCAGTGCCTGTAATCCCAGCTACTTGGAGAATCACTTGAACCCAGGAGGCGGAGGTTGCAGTGAGCCGAGATTGTGCCACTGCACTCCAGTCTAGACAACAGAGTGAGACTCTGGCTCAAAAAAAAAAAAAGCATGCATGCATTGACTTATACATTTATTGAGTGACTACGATGTGCCAGATGTGATGCTGTATATGTGAGATTAAAATATTAATAAAGTGTACACATTAGTATTCTTTTAGTTGCAAGGAACAAAACCCCAACACACCCAGTATAGGAAAAAGCAAGTAACTCACATAATCGAGAAGCTTAAAGATGACTCTTACTCTGGTCTGGTACATTTCTTTTCTGTATGTATCTCTCAGCACTAGTTTGTTTGCTATTAGCCTCATTTTTAGGTGGCTTTTTCCTAGGTGTGACAAGGACAACCGTAGAATGCTGAGCAACCCTATCAGGGATAGAGCCTCTCTCCTATTAGGTCTAGCATAAATTGCAGGACTAACTGTTCACTAACCTGGTTCAGGACAGGTATATACTCTGAGCCAGTCACATCCCCGTTCCAAGGGGATGGAACGTGTGTGTGGATGAGCCTGGCCTGGGTTATAGGGCTACCCTGGAACGTAGGGAGTGGCACTGACACTACCCAAACCACACGGTATGAGATCAGGAAAGGGCTGATCTCTCCCCGAAAAAAGGTGGGGATGCTCTTTTCAGAAGAAGCATGGATGGCCGGGCGCAGTGGCTCATGCCTGTAAACCTAGTACTTTGGGAGGACGAGGCAGGCGGATCGCTTGAGCTCAGGAGTTCAAGACGAGCCTGGCCAACATGGTGAAACCCCGTCTCTACTATAAATAGAAAAAATTAGTTGGGCATGGTGGTACACGCCTGTAATCCCAGCTACTCAGGAGGCTGAGGCAGGAGAATCTCTTGAACCCAGGAGGCAGAAGTTGCAGTGAACCGAAATCACACCACCACGCTCTAGCCTGGGTGACAGAGAGAGACTGTGTCTCAAAAAAAAAGAAGGAAGCATGGGTGGATGTTGAAAAGACAAAAACATCAGCAATATTCCACCATCCTTGAGGAAGTCGTAGTCTAATTGGGGGACCCGTGTAAACAGAGCCTGTAATTATAACAAATCCTGAGAATAAAGGAGAGGAGTCCTTTAACCCCAGTTAAAAAAAAAAAAAAAAAGGTGGTGGGGGAAAATTCTGAGTAGGCTCTGGTGTGACAATCCAGAAGCTAAGATTTTAAAAGGAATGGGAATCGTACAGGTACACACAGAGGACCTGGCTTCTGAGTTCTAAAATCGCTGGTGATCACAGACAATCACAAGAAACACACACTTGTCACTTTTTTTTTTCTTTTTGAGACAGAGTCTCGCTCTGTCACCAGGCTGGAGTGGTGTAGTGGTGTGATATCGGCTCACTGCAACCTCTGCCTCCCAGATTCAAGCGATTCTCCTGCCTCAGCCTCCCAAGTAGCTGAGATTACAGGCATGCCCCATCACACTCGGCTAATTTTTGTATTTTTAGTAAAGACAGAATGTCTGGTTACCACGTTGGCCAGGCTGGGCTCGAACTCAAACTCTGACCTCCAGTGATCCACCCTCCTCAGCCTCCCAAAGTGCTGAAATTACAGGTGTGAGCCAGAGAAGGATTATGTTGGTGAATAATACATGGCAGTCTCATACCTGGACTCTGAACTGGGATATTTGGCTGATTAGCTTAAGCCAAGACACTGCAAGGTGACCAGCCATCCTGTTTTACCTGGGACTAGGGGGGTTTCTGAGATGTGGGACCTCCCATGCTAAAGCTGGGACAGATGAAGGTAAACTGGGACAAATTCATCATCCTAGAGTCAAATCTCCAGCTCATGAGCACGTAGAGGGTGCGTGGAGCTGGGATCGGTGCTGCAGGAGCATACACTGTTATGTATGAATGATCCCAGCGTGGAAATAAAATTTATACATGAATGTTCATGGCAATACTATTCACAATAGCCAAAAGGTGGAAACAAACCAGATGTCCATCGATGGGCAGGGCGCAGTGGCTCACGTCTGTAATCCCAGCACTTTGGGAGGCCGAGGTGGGTGGATCACCTGAGGTCAGGAATTCGAGACCAGCCTGGCCAACATGGCAAAACCCCATCTCTACTAAAAATACAAAAATTAGCTGGGTATGGTGGTGGGTGTCTGTAATCCCAGCTACTCAGGAGGCTGAGGCAGGAGAATCACTTGAACCTGGAGGCAGAGGTTGCAGTGAGCCAAGATCGATCCACTATACTCTAGCCTGGGTGACAGAGCAACACTCTGTTTCAAACAAAGAAAAGAAAAGAAAACAAGTGTCTACCAATGAATGAATGGATAAACAAAAAGTGACCCATACACACAATGGAATATTATTTAGCCATAAAAAGGAAGGAAGTTCTGATACATGGTACCATGTGGATGAACCCTGAAAACACTATGCTAAGTGAAAGAAGCTAGTCACAGAAGACCTCATTGTATAGTTTTGTTTTGTTTTGTCTTGTTTGTATTTTTAGTAGAGATGGGGTTTCACCATGTTGGCCAGGATGGTCTCGATCTCTTGACCTCATGATCTGCCCACCTCAGCCTCCCAAAGTACTGGGATTACAGGTGTGAGCCACCGCGCCCAGCCGGTATCATTTTTTTTTTTTTTGCAGCACTTTATTCCCATTTATTTATTTTATTGCATTTTAGGTTTTGGGGTACATGTGAAGAACATGCAAAATTGTTGCATAGGAACACACGTGGCAGTGTGATTTGCTGCCTTCCTCCCCATCACCTACATCTGGCATTTCTCCCCTTGCTATCTCTCCCCAGCTTCCCACCCCCCACCATCCCTCCCCTATTTCCCCCCAACTGACCCCAGTGTGTAGTGCTCCCCTCCCTGTGTCCATGTGTTCTCATTGTTCAACACCCGCCTATGAGTGAGAACATGCGATGTTTGATCTTCTGCTCTTCTGTCAGTTTGCTGAGAATGATGGTTTCCAGGTTCATCCATGTCCCTACAAAGGACACAAACTCATCGTTTTTGATGGCTGCATAATATTCCATGGTGTATATGTGCCACATTTTCCCTATCCAGTCTATCATCGATGGGCATTTGGGTTGGTTCCAGGTCTTTGCTATTGTAAACAGTGCTGCAATGAACATTCGTGTGCACGTGTCCTTATAGTAGAACGATTTGTAATCCTTTGGATATATACCCAGTAATGGGATTGCTGGGTCAAATGGAATTTTTTTTTTTTATATGAAGTATTCAGAATAGGCAAATCCATCCAGACGGAAAGCAGATTAGTGGTTGCCAGAGGGTAGGGGAGGGAGGAGTGGGAAGTGACAGCTACATGGGTATTGGGTAATGAAAAAGTTCTAGATCTGGCCGGGCGCGGTGGCTCAAGCCTGTAATCCCAGCACTTTGGGAGGCCGAGGCGGGTGGATCACGAGGTCAAGAGATCGAGACCATCCTGGTCAACACGGTGAAACCCCGTCTCTACTAAAAATACAAAACATTAGCTGGGCATGGTGGCGTGTGCCTGTAATCCCAGCTACTCAGGAGGCTGAGGCAGGAGAATTGCCTGAACCCAGGAGGCGGAGGCTGTGGTGAGCCGAGATCGCGCCATTGCACTCCAGCCTGGGTAACGAGAGTGAAACTCCGTCCCAAAAAAAAAAAAACAAAAAACAAAAAAAAAGAAAAAGAAAAAGTTCTAGATCTATACAGTGGTGATGGTTGCACAATATCATGAACGTGCTTAATGCCACTGGAGTGTATGCTTTGGTCAAATGATAAATTTCCTGTGTATTTTACCACAATAAAAATGTAAGAATAATTTTTAAAAGACTGATCCCTGCCTCCCAAAGGGTTTATTAACTAGATACACTAACAGGCAGCACTCAGGGCCAAATTTAGCTGCATATGAGTTTTATTTGGCTACATGGAGTTTTAAAAGAATCTGAATTTGCTGCTAACATTTATAAAATGCGATGTTTCACATAAAAATTCTGACCACCAGTTTATTTTGAAAAAAATCCCAAATCCTGGCCCCATTTGAGCTGCATCTCCCGCTGGCAACATTAGGAGAGGGTGGAGTGGCTTCTCTCCTTGGGGGCGGACACTCTAGGTCCTTTAATCCCCTCCCCCTGCCCTCACTTTGGCTCCCTCCCTCCTCTGTAGCTGTCTGGTCTCCATAGGCACCGAAGTGTAGAATGTCCAGTACTTGCACAACACAATTAGAAGACAGATAGATAATCAAATATGGAAATGAAACAAAACACATGGCGACTTCCATTTTTACTCCTTTCTAAATGAGAGGTCAGTGGGTTACCATTTCCCCCAAAATGTTATATGACTATTGAAGTCCTTGCCCTGTAAGGGGTAAGAAAATTTCCTCTGAAAGCAGTGGCTCATCACCTTAGCTGCACAGGGGAATCACCCAGGAAACTTGGTTTTTTATTGATTGATTGATTGATTGAGACAGGGTCTTGCTCTGTCGCCCAGGCTGGAGTGCAGTGGAGTGATCATGGCTCTCAGCAACCTCTACCTCCTGGGCTCAAGTGATCCTCCCACTACAGCCTCCCAAGTAAATGGGAATACAGGTGTGTGGCACCACACCTAACTATTTTTATTTTATTTTTTGCAGAGCCAGGGTCTCCCCTGTTTTGCTTAGACTGATCTCGAATTCCAAGGCTCAAAGGATCCTTCTGTCCTGGACTTCCAAAGCACTGGGATTACAGGCATGAGCCACCATGCCCAGCCAGGGAAACTTTAAAATGTATCAATGCCTGGATCCTATCCGCTAGAGATTCTGATTTATTTGGTCTGGAGTACAACCCAGGCATCAACATTTTTCAAAAGTCCCTGGGTGATTCTAATGTGCAGTCAAACTTGCAAACTACCATTTTACAGCTTCCATTTATTTATAATTTAATTTTTTTTTTTTTTTGAAACGAAGTATTGCTCTGTCACCCTGGCTAGAGTTTAGTGGCATGATCTCGGCTCACTGCAACCTTTGCCTCCCAGATTCAAGCAATTCTCCTGCCTCAGCCTCCCGAGTAGGTGGGACTACAAGCACCTGCCACCACGCCCAGCTAATTTTTTTGTATTTTTAGCAGAGACAGGGTTCCACCATGTTCGCCAGGCTGGTCTTGAACTCCTGATCTCAAGTGATCCGCCCACCTCAGCCTCCCAAAGTGCTAAGATTACAGGCGTGAGCCACCGTGCTCGGCCCCAACTTCCTTGTAAAAAATTGTCTTCTGTTGGCCTCAGGTGTCAAAGACCCAACTACACACAATAATCTTTGTAGTTTTGCTGGATGCAATGGCTCGCGCCTGTAATCCCAGACGTTGGGAGGCCGAGGGGGGCGGATCACCTGAAGTCAGGAGATCGAGACCAACTTGGCCAACATGGTGAAAGCCCGTCTCTACTAAAAATACAAATTTGGCCAGGTGTGGTGGCACATGCCTGTAATCCCAGCTACTTGGGAGGCTGAGGCAAGAGAATTGCTTGAACCTGGGCGGCAGAGGTTGCCGTGAGCCGAGATTGTGCCGCTGCACTTCAGCCTGGACAACAAAATCAAAACTCTGTCTCAAAAAAAAAAAAAAGAACCTTTCTAGTTTCAACTAAAGTGTGTGTTGTTATTCTTGGTATATACCTTTACAGATACAGTCTACCTTCAGCTCCCCACTTGGCAGATACAAGAAACATATGAATAATCTATTTTCAGATTTTTTTTTTTTTGGAGGGAAATCTGTTGATTCATTATCAAATACAGCATTTGGCTGTGGCTCATGCCTATAATCACAATTATTGAGCTCAAGAGTTTGAGACAAGCCTGAGCAACATAGTGAGACCTCCCCACCCCGTCTCTACAAAAACTTTAAAAATTAACTAGGCATGGTGGTGCATACCTGTAGTCCCGCTACTCAGGAGGCTGAGACAGGAGTAGTGCTTGAGCCTGGGATCTCCAGGCTAGAATAAGCTATGATCACACCACCACACTCCAGCCTGAGTGAAAGAGCAAGACCCCGTCTCTAAAAAAATATGTATTATTTATTTATTCAATTATTTAAGAAAAACAGCATCTAAAGCATCTCATAAAATCTGAAAGTTACTTCACGTTGGTTTAACTGGTGTGAACAACTCTAGTCAATAGTGTGCTATATATATTTTTTCTTTTTGAGACAGTCTTACTCTGTCACCCAGGCTAAAGTGCAGTGACACGATCTTGGCTCACTGTAGCCTTCACCTCCTGGGTTCAAGAGATTCTCCTGCCAAAGCCTCCCAAGGAGCTGGTATTAATTTTTGTATTTTTAATAGAGATGGGGCTTCACCATGTTGGTCAGGCTGATCTCGAACTCCTGACCTCAAATGATCCACCTGGCTCAGCCTCCCAAAGTGTTGGGATTATAGACATGATCCATGTAATTTACATGGTTTGTCATGTGAATATCCATGCACTCTTCCAAGTGGTCTCCCCTTCTTAAAGTACAACCGTTAACACAATGGCTGATACCCTGGACGTGCGTCTTCCACGTGCTCCTGCCTGTGAGCTCTTCCCCAGCACACCGGAGCTATTCCAGGGTATGTGATAGCAATGGCTGAAGGAAAACGCAAAACCTGACCAGGCGCAGTGGCTCACGCCTGTAATCCCAGCACTTTGGGAGGCCAAGGTGGGCAGATTACCTGAGGTCAGGAGTCCGAGACCAGCCTGGCCAACATGGTGAAACCTTGTCTCTACTAAAAGTACAAAAATTAGCTAGGCGTGTTGGCAGGCACCTGTAATCCCAGCTACTCAAGAGGCTGAGGCAAGAGAATCGCTTGAACATGGGAGGCGGAGGTTGCAGTGAGCCGAGATCACACCGCTGCACTCTAACCTGGGCAACAAGAGCAAGACTTCAACTCCAAAAAAAAAGAAGGAAGGGAGGGAGGGAGGGAGGGAATAACCTGTGCCATAGTCTGGACATACTCAAGATGTGCTTTCTACCCTGATGCAGACCTTTCCTGCAGCCAGCTGTGCCCTGGTCAGAGAGGAAGCCCGTATCTGCCCTCCATCTCCCATGTGGGCTGTCTGTCTGGTCAGTGAAAGCAGAAAGTGCCTCCTCTTTGCTCCCCATCACAGCTGTCTGCATCTCAGTGTTGTGGCACAGTGTTGACTCGGCTTCCAGCGCACATCTGTGACTTGACAAAAAGAAAAAAGACATGCATGTAGTATGAGGACAAAAGAGCCCATGGAGTCCCAGATGAGCTAAATCATCCCAAATGTGATTGCCTTCTGAAAGGTACAGACTCGGGGATTATTACGAACTCTCCGGTACTCCAGTCTGACAAAATGAGCTGAAGGACCTTTACAAGGATATTCTGTAAGTTTTCAACTTTCCTTCTCTTTGGGAAAGAAAAAGGGCCGGGGGTGGGCAGGGAATGAGAAATGCTGAGCTGAGCAGGTCATAGGTTTTCCTGTTTTGTGCTTTTCTGCACAGAATCAGAGAAATCAGTTACCAGGTTAGTTTTCTTGGCAAATGGAGAACTTTTTATTTTCAACATGTTGAAATACACATGTTGCCTTTTCTTTTTTCAAGACAGACCTAGTCCATGATTCCCATTGAGCTAGAAAGTTTGTAGTCCTCAATCCTGGGATGTCATTGATTCATTAATTCGTCCAATTCAAATATTGATAAATTCCTGATTGCAAAGAGTCTGTTGTCAATGATAGGATTGAAAGCAGACTGATAGGCTAGAATGACAAGATGATGTAGAATTGGAAGGGGTGATGAATCTTCATCATCACGAATAGAGGTGGGGATCCAGGAGAGGAAGTTGAGCATAGCAGGTAGGAATATTGGTCCTAAGCCAGAGGGCTTGAGTTCAAATCCCAGCTCTGCCACTTCCTGACTTTGTGACCTCAGGCTAGCGATCTTATCTCCTGCATGTGAGTCTCCTCACCTGTAAAATGGGAGTAATAATAGTACTTCCTTCAAAGGATTGCACCAAGGATTAAACATGTGTAAAGTGTGGCTGGGTGTGGTGGCTCATGCCTGTAATGCCAGCACTTTGGGAGGCCAAGGCGGGCAGATCACCTGAGGTTGGGAATTCAAGACTAGCCTGGCCAATAAGGATAAACCCCATCTCTACTAAAAATACAAAGTTAGCTGGTCATGGTGGTGCATGCCTGTAATCCCAGCTACTCAAGAGGCTGAGGCAGGAGAATCGTTTGAACCCAGGGGGCGGAGGTTGCAATGACAGAGACTGTGCCACTGCACTCCAGCCTAGGCGACAGAGCGAGACTCCATCTCAAAAAATTAAAAACAATTAAAAAAACTTTTTTTAAAAACCACATGTGTGTAGTGCTTAGAACACTGCCTAAAAATTGCATGTAACTGCTGCCCCCCGGCAACAAATCCCGTATAAAGGCAGAAGCGTATCTGCGGCGTGACAGATTTATATCCAGCTAGCTTTCTTGCCAATCTATTAAAAAATACGTCCGGGTGCTGTGGCTAGTACATGTAATCCCAGCATTTTAGGAGGCCAAGGCAGGTGGATTGCTTGAACCCAGGAGTTCAAAACCAGCCTGGGCAACATGGTGAAACCGCATCTCTACAAAAAAACATAAAAATTAGCTGGAGTGGTGGTACACATTTATGGGCCCAGCTGCTCCAGAGACTGAGGTGAGTGGATCACTTGAGGCTTCAGAGGTGGAGGTGGCAGTGAGTTGAGATTGTGCCACTGCACTCTAGCCTGGGTGACAGAACAAGACCTTGTCTGAAAAAAGAAAAAAATCTAAATTGGGTTAAAATCGAAAGGTCTGGTTTCAGAATTTCTTTCTTTTTTTTTTTTTTTTGAGATGAAGTTCCACTCTTGTAGCCCAGGCTGTAGTGCAATGGCATGACCTCAGCTCACTGCAACCTCCGCCTCCTGGGTTCAAGTGATTCTCCTGCCTCAGCCTCCAGAGTAGCTGGGATTACAGGTGCCCGCCACCACGCCTGGCTAATTTTTTGTATTTTTAATAGAGGCGAGTTTTCATCATGTTGACCAAGCTGGTCTCGAACTCCTGACCTCAGGTGATCCACCCACCTTGGCCTCACAGAGTGCTGGGATTACAGGCATGAGCCATGGTGCCCGGCCTCAGGATTTCTCAAAATTTCATACCAGTTGTACCAGAAGCACCTGGGTTGCATAAGAAAATTGCAGAATCGCGGGTGACACACTCCAACCCACTGAATCCAGCGGCTATGTTCTGAATCATCATGTTCCCACAAAATTCATGTATTAAAGTCTTACGCCGCTAGGTGATGATATTAGAAGTGGGAAAATTGGGAAGTGTTAGGTCACAAGGGTGGAGCTTGGAGATTGGTGCCCTTATAAAAGAGGCCCCAGAGAGATCCCTTGCCCTTCTACCATGTGAGGGTGCTATAAGAAGATGGCCGGCTGGGCGCGGTGGCTCACGCATGTCATCCCAGCACTTTGGGAGGCTGAGGCAGGTGGACCACTTGAGGCCAGGAGGTCGAGACCAGCCTGGCCAACGTGACAAAACCCCATCTCTACTAAAAATACAAAAATTAGCCAGGCATGATGGTGCATGCCTGTAATCCCAGCTAATTGAGAGGCCGAGGCATAAGACTCACCTGACCCAAGAGGCAGAGGTTGCAGTGAGCCAGGATCACGCCACTGCACTCTGGCCTGGGTGACAGAGTGAGACTCCATCTCAAAAAAAAAAAAAAAAAAAAAGGAAAAGAAATTCAGCAACTGCTAGAGAGGAGTTACAGGCACATTAACAGCACATGGAGATGCTCTCCTTGCTGAAATGATTGGAAGGAAATTAAAAGGGGAATCACCTTCCCCTTGGGTGATTCAATGTCATTTACTGTTGGGTCTAAGCACCACCTAAAATCATTTATTATTGAGTCACAGCTTATGCTTTGTGGACAACTTCAATGAAGTCTTTGAAAGTTTGCTGACTCTGCATTTGCAAAAAGAAAAGAAAAACAAGAACAAAACCAAAAATGACCCCAGGCGATTGGAGACGCCACTGGTAGTCATGGTTCCCGTAGTCTGTAATTCTCTCGACACGAAAATTTAGAACTTCCCTCGGATGTCATTCTCAAAGGGTGAGAGCGTCAACAGGATTTGGGTTAGGATCTGACCACCCACTTACTCACTGTGAACTCAAGCAAGTCTCCAGAAACCTTAGTTCTTTCACAGCTGTAAAATGAGCTGATGCTTGTTCAAGCCAAGATGAAATGAAATAATGTATGAAAAGTCCTACCACGCAGGAGGGCACACAGTTAATATTCAACAAACGACAGCTTTAAAAATTACCAAGACTTTATATTTTTAACCACTTTTACTAGTACTCTTTGTAAAGCACTGTTCTGCTTCCTAAACGCAGTGTAACTACTGGATGACTCACGGTTACAATTTGCAATGCTTCCACAGTCACTTTATTGTCATTTGGACATATTTCAAACAGCTTCCCATGTTTGTCCTCCTTCTTGGCCATCTTGAGCATGCAGTGGGCTGAGAACCAAGCTAAGAGTCCGCCGATGGAGAATGGATTAAGTCAAGTTATGGCAACATTACATAGGTAGCAAATAAAAATGCAAAATAAACTTCAATAGTCATGGCAAAATGTTAATTAAAGCAACAAAATATTTTTGTCCATCAGCATAGCAAATACTAAAAAGTGTAATATTACCTAAGGTTGGTGAGGATACGGCAAATAAGCACCTCGTACACTAATGGTCAATTGGTACAAACTTTTTAGAGGGCAATTTGTAGCTGTATCAAAATCTAAGATGTATGTAACATGCAACCCATCAATTCCACTTCTAAAAATTTATGCAACAGAGTCTGTTCCACATGGACTCAAGAATGTATGTGCAAAAACACAAGTGTTAGTTGATGATGCAGAGAAATTAGAACCCTTGTACACTGCCAGTGAGAGTGTAAAATGGTACAACAGTTGTGAAAACAGTACGGCGATTCCTCAAAAAATGCAACACAGAATTATCATAAGATCTAGCCATTCCACTTTTGGGTACATACCCAAAAGAACTGAAAACAAAGACTTGGACTATCTGTACGCCAATCACCAAGGTTCATAACAGCATTATTTGCAAGAACCAAAAGTTGGAAATGGCCAGGCACGGTGGCTCATGCCTGTATTCCCAGCACTTTGGGAGGCCAAGGTGGGTGGATCACCTGAGGCTGAGAGTTCGAGACCAGCCTGGCCAACATGATGAAACCCTGTCTCTACTAAAAATACAAAAACATTAGCCAGGCGTGGTGGTGCGTGCCTGTAGTCCCGGCTATCACTTGAACCTGGGAGGTGGAGACTGCAGTGAGCCAAGATTGTGCCACTACACACCAGCCTGGGTGACATAGCAAGACTCTTTTTTAAAAAAAACTAACAAACAAACAAAAGTTGGAAACAACTCAAATGTTCATCAATGGATAAATATATAAAATACACACGATTGAATATTATTCAGCCTTAAAAACAGGTAGGAAATTCTACAGCATGCTATAACATGGATAAGCCTTGAGGACTGATATAGTTTAGATATTTACCTCAGTCACATCTCATGTTGAAATGTAATCCTCCCACCAAAAAAGGAAATGAGATCCCTAATGTTGGAGGTGGGGCCTGGTGGGAGATGATTAGATTATGAGAACGGTTTATCATGAATGATTTAGCAACACCCCTTGGTGCTATCTGTGTAACAGAGAGTAAATTCTCCTGAGATCCAGTTGTTTAAAAGTGTGTGGCACCCTGACCTCCAGAACTGTAAGATAATACAATTTGGGTTGACTTAAAAAAAAAAAAAAAAGGTGTGTGGCACCTCCCCTCCCTCTCTTGCTTGCTCTCTTTCACTCCTGCTTTCTCCCTGTATGTGCCAGGCTGGTCCTGACCTCCTTCGCTCGTCTTGGCCTCCTAAAGTGCTTGAATTACAGACATGAGCCAACATGCCTGGCCATTAAAATGGTACTTTAAGGGGCCGGGCGCGGTGGCTCACGCCTGTAATCCCAGCACTTTGGGAGGCTGAGGCGGGTGGATCACGAGGTCAAGAGATCGAAACCATCCTGGTCAACATGGTGAAACCCCGTCTCTACTAAAAATACAAAACATTAGCTGGGCATGGTGGCGCATGCCTGTAATCCTAGCTACTAAGGAGGCTGAGGCAGAAGAATTGCCTGAACCCAGGAGGCGGAGGTTGCGGTGAGCCGAGATCGCGCCTTTGCACTTCAGCCTGGGTAACAAGAGCGAAACTCTGTCTCAAAAAAAATAATAATAATAAAAATAAAAAAATAAAATAAAATAAAATGGTACTTTAAAATGGTTAAAATGCATCCAACAGAAGTTTACTATCCAGAATCTGTAAAGAACTAAAACAATTCAACAAGCAAAACAACCACCACATTAAAAAGTGGGCAAAGGACATAAACATACACTTCTCAAACGAAGACATGCAAGCAGCCAGCAAACATAGGAGAAAATGCTTGACATCCCTAATCCTCAGAGAAATGCAAATCAAAGCCACAAGAAGAGATATCATCTCACTCCAGTCAGAACGGCTATTATTAAAAAGTCCGAGACCAGGCGTGGTGCCTCACAACAGCAATCCCAGCACTTTGGGAGGCCAAGGCAGGCAGATCACCTGAGGTCAGGAGTTCGAGACCAGCCTGGCCAACATGACGAGATCCCATCTTTACTAAAAATACAAAAATTAGTCAGGTGTGGTGACGTGCACCTGTAGTCCCAGTTCCTCGAGAGGCTGAGGCAGGGGAATCGCTTGAACCTGGGTGTCGGAAGCTGCAGTGAGCTGAGATCATGCCATTGCACTCCAGCCTGGGTGACAGAGAGAGATTGTCTCAAAAAAAAGAAAAAAGTCCAAAAGTAACAAATGCTGGTGAGTCTGCAGAGAAAGGGAATGCTTATACCCTGTTTGTAGCAACATTAATTAGTTCAGCCACATTGGAAAGCAGTTCAGAGATTTCTCAAATAACTTAAAACAATGACCATCTGACCAAACTACTCCCATTACTGGGTATATAGCCAAAGGCAAACAAATCGTTCTACCAAAAAAGACACGTGTATTTTTACGTTCATCACAGCACTATTCACAATAGCAAAGGCATGGAAACAACTTAGGTGCCCACTGGATATAGAAAATGTGGTACATATACACCAGGGAATACTATACAATCACAAAAAAGAACAAAATCATGTTTTTGGCCGGGCGTGATGGCTCATGCCTATAATCCCAGCACTTTAAGAGGCCAAGGCAGGTGGATCAAGAGGTCAAGAGATTGAGACCATCCTGGTCAACATGGTGAAACCCCATCTCGACTAAAAATACAAAAATTAGCTGGGTGTGGTGGCGCACGCCTGTAGTCCCAGCTACTCGGGAGGTTGAGGCAGGAGAATTCCTTAAACCCAGGAGGCAGAGGTTGTGGTGAGCCGAGATTGCGCCATTGCACTCCAGCCTGGGTAACAAGCACAAAACTCAGTCTCGAAAAAAAAAAAAAAAAATTCATGTTCTTTGCAGCGATATGGAAGCAGCTGGACGTCATTATCCTAAGTGAATTCATGTAGGAACAGAAAACTGCAGGTTCTCACATATAAGCAGGAGCTAAATGAGCACACAGAGACCTGAAGATAGGAAAAATAAACACTGGGGACTACCAGAGGAGGGAGGGGGAGAGAGAGGAGGGCGAGGGCTGAAAAACCACCTATTGGCTATTAGGCTCACTCTGTGGGGGATGGGATTGTTTGTGGCCAAACCTCAGCATCACACAATATATTCACGTAACCAATTTGCACATGTACCTCTAAATCTAAAATAAAAGTTGAAATTATAAATAAGTAAACAATAACATGGTTAAAATGGTAAATTTCTTTTTTGTTGTTGTTTAGACAGAGTCTCGCTCTGTTGCCCAGGCTGGAGTGCATGGCACAATCTCAGATCACTGCAACCTCTGCCTCCAGGGTTCAAGTGATTCTCCTGCCTCAGCCCCCCAAATAGCTGGGATCATAGGTGCTCACCACCATGCCTGGCTAATATTTATATTTTTAGCAGAGACGGGCTTCACCATGGTGGCCAGGCTGGTCATGAACTCCTGACCTCAGGCGATTCGCCCATCTTGGTCTCCCTAAGTGCTGGAATTACAGACTTGGGCCACCACACCCAGCCTAAAATGATACATTGCATGTCAAGTATACTTTAATTTTTTTTAGATTGATACTACACCAAAGAGTGTTACTTTTGAACAGAAAGTTGATGATCTGGGAATATTTTTCTTCTAATTGCAGGTTCAACACTATGTGCAATAAGATAATGGATGACATGGCTGGGCACGGTGGCTCACACCTGTAATCCCAGCACTTTGGGAGGCCAAGGCCAGTGGATCACCTGAAGTCGTGAGTTCAAGACCAACCTGACCAACATGGAGAAGCCTCATCTCTACTAAAAATACAAAATTAGCCGGGCATGGTGGCTCATGCCTGTAATTCCACCTACTCGGGAGGCTGAGGCAGGAGAATCACATGAACTCAGGAGGCGGAGGTTATGGTGAGCCGAGATTGTGCCGTTGCACTCCAGCCTGGGCAACAAGAGTGAAACTCCAGCTCAAAAAACAAAAAAAAAGGAAAAAAAGAGAATGGACGATATTGGAAATGGGGTCTCGAAATAAGCAGAATGTTACCGGGTTTGTAACTGGGTTTGTCTGTCTTTTTTTACTGTTTCTCCTATTCATTTTCATTTCCATAAAAATACAAACAGAATACTGCTAATGTTTATTAAACGGCTAATAATTAAACAAGTGGACACTGTGATAACTTTGCTTTTCACAAAGCTGACAGATTATGAGGATTCAATAAGATAATAGGTATAAGGCAGGGCGGGGTGGCTCATGCCTATAATCCAGCACTTTGGGAGGTCGAGGTGGGCAGGTCACTTGAGGCCAGGAGTTCAAGGCCAGGCTGCCCAACATAGCAAAACCCAGTCTCTACTAAAAATACAAAAATTAGCCGGGCATGGTGGTGGGTGCCTGTAATCCTAGCTATTCAGGAGGCTGAGGCAGTAAAATCACTTGAACCCGGGGGTCAGAGGTTGCAGTGAGCTGAGATCATGCCACTGCACTCCAGCCTGAGTGACAAAATGAGAATCTGTCTCAGAAAAAATAAAATAAAATAACATGTATAAAGTGCTTTGTACAATTAATTAGGTATTTATTTATTTATTTATTTATTTTAGAGGCGGGGTTTCACCATCTTGGCCAGGATGGTCTCGATCTCTTAACCTTGTGATCCACCCGCCTCCGCCTCCCAAAGTGCTGGGATTACAACGTGAGCCACCGTGCCCGGCCCAGTATTGTTATTTTTATCTGATTTAATTCTGAAAACATTCCTATGACATTGTTATAACAATATGACTATTGTTATCTGCATTCCACAGGCAAAAAATAAAAGAAGGCTCAGAGAAGTTAACTGATTTGTCCATGGTCAGACAGCTTATGGCAGAGCTGAGGCTAAAAGCAAGCTGTCAAGAGTCCAATGTCTACATGCTTGACCACTGTGCTGAGAACATTTTGTCAAATCTTTGATTTCCTGAGAATATTCTAACAATTGGTAAACATGCACCAAAGCAAGTTTTAATTAATTTTTTAAATTTGAAAATATTATTGGCCAGGTGCAGTGACTCATGCCTGTAATCCCAACACTTTGGGAGGCCAAGGCGGGTGGATTGCCTGAGCTCAGGAGTTTTCGACCAGTCCGAACAACATGGCAAAACTCCGTCTCTACAAAAAATATATATTAAAAAAAAAAAAAATAGCCAGGAGTGGTGGCACCTGCCTATAGTCCCTGCTACTTAGGAGGCTGAAATGGGAAAAATGCTTTTCACTTAAGCCCAGGAGGTGGAGGCTGCTGTGAGTTGTGTTCATGCTGCTGCACTCCAGCCCGGGTGATAGAGTGAACTCGTCTCTAAATATATATATGTATACATATATATGTTATTTACTAACTCATTACTGTAGTCAAATATAGTATATATTACTATCTATGAAGTATTAAATAATTGATTCAAAATAACACAGTTGCTGGCTGGGTGTAGTGGCCCACACCGATAATCCCAACACTTTGGGAGGCCGAGGAGGCAAATCACCTGAGGTCAGTTAAAAATACAAAATACAGGCCAGGCGTGGTGGCTCACGCCTGGAATTCCAGCACTTTGGGAGGTCAAGGCGGGCGGATCATGAAGTCAAGAGATCAAGACCATCCTGGCCAACATGGTGAAACCGTCTCTACTGAAAATGCAAAAATTAGCTGGCAAACGCCTATAGTCCCAGCTACTGGGGAGGCCGAGGCAGGAGAATCACTTGAACTCAGGAGGTGGAGGTCGCAGTAAGCCAAGATCACACCGTTACACTCCAGCCTGGGCAACAAGAGAGAAACTCCGTCTCAAATAACAATATTATTAATAGTAACATGGTTGCAAAGTGCATTATTTAAAAGATCCTCCAATCCTACCCTTCCCCAGCCTATCTTTCATGTCCCACCCTCCAGAGGCAGCCACCCTCAAACCTTATACATTTTCACCTGGTACTTATTGCCATGCTTCTAAATAAGAAAGCTATACTGCAATTTCTTGACATCAATTTTTTTTTTTTTTTTTACACAGAGTGTCGCTCTGTCATCCAGGCTGGAGTGCAGTGGCACAATCTCAGCTTACTACAACCTCTGCCTCCTGGGCTCAAGCAATTCTCCAGCCTCCTCCTCCCGGGTAGCTGGGATTACAGTTGTATACCATGTCTGGTCTGTTTCCACTGTTTAGAAATGGGAGTGTGCTCTTGTTTTTCCATTTAGGAATGCACAGTGGATCTAGTTCCTAGCTTCGTTCCTTTTAACTGTTTCATTCCCCTCTTGATGCTCATCAAAAACTGTTTCAAGTGTTTTCCCCCAAAATTTGCAGAGTAGAAACTTGCTTTTGCAGTTTAAGTCCTGGTTACAACAACCTTGAAGAGCGGCAGGTCTGCCTCTTATTACATCATCTGGACCAGGTGCAGTGGCTCACTCCTATAATCCCAGCGTTTTGGGAAACCAAGGTGGGAGGCTCACTCAAGGCCAGGAGTTTCAGACCAGCCTGAGCAACACAGGGAGACCCTGTCTCTACAAAACCTTTTTTAAAAGCAGCTGGGCGTGGTGGTGCGTTCCTGTAGTCCCAGCTACTCAAGAGGCTGAGGTGAGAGGATCACTTGAGCCCAAGAATTTGAGACTGCAGTGAGCTATGATTGCCCCACTGCACTCCAGCATGGGCGACAGAGCAAGACCCTGTCTCTAAAAAATAACAGCAACAACAAACCGTAAGTGCGACAATCTTTCCTATCCCAAATTTTCCCCTTGTCTATTGCCTACAGGATAGATTCAAATCTAAACCACTCAGCCTAGCATACAAGGACGTTCAGAATCTGGCCCACAAAGCCTTGCATAGTGACGATCTACACATACATCCTACGCCCCCATAGGCTCTCTTCGCTCAACCTTATTGGTCTTTAGACTCTCCAATGCACCAGCCTGTGTTGAATCTGGATCTTCCAACACACTCTCTTCTTTGCCTGGACAACTTTGTCTACTCCATCACTAGGCTAACTTCTACTCATTCTTCAAGTCTCCATTGAAGTATCACTTCCCCAGGGTCTTCCTCGACTTTTCTTCACCCTGGTCCATGCATCTTCGTCTGATTTGTCTGCAGTTCTCCATGCAGACAAAAGGAGCGTCTGTCTCCTTTACCTGCTATATCCACAGGACAATGTGTCACAGTGGGTGGCCCATTGCGGATGTCGATAATTTTTTTTGCTGAACCAGTGATGCTGAGTGACTCATGGGGAAATTTTACCGCCTCTAGATAATACACAAGCATGTGGGTGCAGTCTCATGTTGAATGTTTGGTTCCAATGACAACGATATGAAAGACACAATTCACTTACCAAAATAAAAGTGTTCTAGTTTCTTTCTCAAAAGTGCCTTATAGATTTTAAGAGTTGCGATTTTTTTTCTCATGTTTATTTACGACTCTATCAGTGTCAATCCATTTGTTTTAAATGAGTCTTTTATAATCCAGTTATCTGAAGTAATTGAAATCCGATGTTGTTTATTTCTACTGTCTCTTGCTCATGGTGGAGTGTTTCCTTGTGTGCTTTGTAATTTCAAACATGTAAATCTCTATCTGTGGGAATCCCATACATCTAGGCTGAAGCTTTGTCATCCCTGAGTTTGTGTTTAGTTAATTTCTTGGCTTGGGGATTCCATAGTGTAAATTTTAACTCCAAACCTAGGTAAATATAGTCTTGTTTTCTCATTCTAAAATATTTAATAAACAAATAAAGATTGTCTGGGTTTGGTAGCTCACACTTATAATCCCAGTAGTTTGGGAGGCTGAGGCAGAAGGATCGCTTGAGCCCAGGAGTTTCAGACAGGCTGGGCAATATAGTGAGACCTTGCTTTGTCACCCAGGCTGAAGTGCAGTGGCATGATCTCGGCTCACTGCAGTGGCATGATCTCAGCTCACTGCAACCTTTGCCTCTTGGGTTCAAGCAATTCTTAGGCCTTCCGAGTAGCTGGGATTACAGGCATGTGCCACCATGCCTGGCTAATTTTTCTATTTTTAATAGAGGCAGGGTTTTGCCATGTTGGCAAGGCTGGTCTTGAACTCCTGGCCTCAAGGGATCCACCCTCCTCGGCCTCCCAAAGTGCTGGGATTATAGGCATGAGCCACTGGGACCAGGCAAAAAAAAATAAAAATAAATTAAATTAAATTAGCTGGGCATAGTGGTGGGCACCTGTGTGTAGTCCCAGCTACTTGGGAGGCTGAGGTGGGAGGATCGCCTGAACACAGGAGACAGAGGTCACATTGAGCTGAGATCTCACCATGGCACTACAATCTGGGTGACAGAGAGAGAGACCCTGTCTGGAAAAAAAAAGACACAAAACACAAACAACAACAACAACAAAGATTGTGCATGCATATTCAAGGCATATAACATGATGATTTGATGTATGTATACGATATAAAATGATTATCACACTCAAATTAGTTAACACATCCCTCAGCAATCATGGTGCATCATTAGATGCCCAGAACTTGCTTAATTTATTACTGAGAGTATAATCATATTGTAACAAATGTAGAGGGGAACTTTTTCCACCTAGGACCCAGAATAAGACACATAAGCTTCCTTGTCATCTCCCTACGCTGGGTGGACAGATTTTTCTGACCATTTTCCCTAAGGTATAACTCCTTGAGGGTCCTTACTTGGGTGGAGGTTGTAGTTCTACTTCCACCAAAGCCTTTTCCGCTGCCTTTAGGAAACTTTAAAACTCAAACCCGACCAGGTGCAGTGGCTCACGCCTATAATCCCAGCACTTCGGGAGGCCGAGGTGGGTGGATCGTTTGAGGTCAGGAGTTCAAGACCAGCCTTGCCAACATGATGAAACCCTGTCTCTACTAAAGATACAAAAATTAGCCTGATGTGGTGGTGGACCTGTAATCCCCGCTATGCAGGAGGGTGAGGCAAGAGAATTACTTAAAACCAGGAGGTGGAGGCCACAGTGGGCTGAGGTCGCACCATTGCACTCCAGCCCAGGTGACAGAGTGAGACTTCCTCCCCAGCCAAAAAAAAATTCTGTTTGGTATATTTTATCCAGCATTTCTAGATAATTATTGGTAGGAAAGTTTTTAGATTATCTGGTTCAAAATATTGCCAAAAATAGAAACCCAGTAGACTCATTTTTGGCCTTTTCCTCATTCCGTGTTCATGAGTCTATTTTTATAAAAAGTTACTTTGTTCTCCTCCTATTTTCTATTGATGTATCACTTTTTTCTTCTTACATTTACAAGTTACATTATAAGAACTAAATGCCCTATGCTAATCATATTTCTTGTATAAAGTATTCTTTTTTCCCCCTTAGTATTTAGTTATCATTACTGGTTTTATTTTTTCTTTTACTAACAATGCTTTTATGTAATTTCTAGTAAACACGCACCTAATATAGCTAGTATTTGATCTTATGTCATCTGCTAAAATTGTCTTTTTTCAAAGAAAATACTATCCCAATCTTGCACATTAAAAAATTACATATATTGGCTAGGCACGGTGGTTCACGCCTGTAATCCCAGCACTTTGGGAAGCGAGGTAGGTAGATCACCTGAGGTCAGGAGTTCAAGACCAGTCTGACCAACATGGTGAAATCTTGTCTCTACTAAACACAAAAAATTAGCCAGGCATGGTGGTGTATGCCTGTAGTCCCAGGTACTTGGGAGGCTGAGGCAGGAGAGTCACTTGAACCCAGGAGGTGGAGGTTGCAGTGAGCCAAGATTGCACCATGGCACGCCAGCCTGGGCAACAAAAGTGAAACTCTGTCTCCAAAAATAATAATAATGCATACATACATTGATGTCAACACAACTGCTAGCAGTGTTTCCATAATACCACTGTCAAAATGCTGGCAAACTTGGTAGCACTAGGTAGCTAACTTTTTAAAAATTCAATACCAGTATTGCAAGTCATAATTATATTTTTTATTTTTTGAGACAGAATTTCATTCTGTCGCCCAGGCTACAGTGCAGTGGCGCAATCTCAGTTCACTGTAGCCTCCCCGTCTAGGGTTCAAGAAATTCCCCTGTCTCAGCCTCCTGAGCAGGTGGGATCACAGGTGCGCCCACTATACCTGGCTAATTTTTGTATTTTTAGTAGAGATTGGGTTTTGCCATGTTTCCCAGGCTGGTCTGGAACTCCTGACCTCAAGAGATACCCACCTCGGCTTCTCAAAGTGCTGGGACTGCAGGCGTGAACCACCACGCTGGACTGCAAGTCATATTTATAATTCTAATGAAAATTTTGACTTGCTTAAAACTCTCTTCTGGGCCTAGATAAGTTTGTTTTGCTCTTAGATCTAAGAATGTATGCACATAAATACTTCTATTGTTATGCAAATATATCAGATGTACTTCATACAGATTGTATCTACAGTCTAGGAGTGCCATAGCAAAGTGCCCAGTTTTTAATACTGCACATTCTTACTCATAGCTTACTTGAAATTTCTCATTTACATGCCACCAAGTGAAATTAGATAAGTACTGCAGTGACTGCTTTTGTTACTGCTATTGTCAAAGTTACACATTAACTAACTTAAAAAGAAATCACTCTTCATGACAGCAACACCTGCAACTGAAACAGTTTGTAACTGCATCTATAAAGCTTTTTCTAAAAGACCTTAAAAAAAAACTTCCTTATGTTATGTCAGTATTGGTCAGTTAACATTCTCCATTCTACCTGTTTTGTTTTGTTTTTTATATAGAGTCTCGCTTTGCTGCCCAGGCTGGAGTGCCCTTTGTCACCCAGGCTGGATTGCAGTGGCACCATCTCAGCTCACTGCAACTTCCACCTCCTGGGTTCAAGCAATTCTCATGCCTCAGCCCTCCGAGTAGCTGGGATTACAGGCATGTGCCATTACGCCTGGCTAATTTTTATATTTTTAATAGAGACGGGGTTTCACCATGTTGCCCAGGCTGGTCTCGAACTGCTGACCTCAAGTGATCCACCCGCCTCAGCCTCCCAAAGTACAGGAACTATGGGAGTGAGCCACCTCACCTGAGCCACCTACCTGCCTTTTTTTCCTCAACCTCCAGAAAGTTTCAAGAGTTTGTAAATCTCAATTTTAAGGATTTAGAAAATTGTCATTTTCATCAGTCATCTATTGCTGCATAACAGACCACATCCAATGATAATAATTTTAAAATAACAGTTAATTTATTTTTTATTTATTCACGGACAGAGTTTTGCTCTGTTACCCAGGGTAGAGTGCAGTGATTCAATCACGGCTCACTCCAGACTCTAACTCCTGACCTCAAGTGATTATCCCACCTCAGCCTTCCAAGTTGCTGGGACTACTAACCCTGGCTAATTTTTGTTACTTTTTGCAGAGACAGGGTCTTGCCACGTTGCCCAAGCTGGAACAGCTGTTTTATTTGCTCATGAGTCTGTGGGTCTGGGACTCTGGCTGAGCTCAGAGGGGCAGTTCTGTGTTGATCTGGTGTGGCTGTGTCCCCACCTAAATCTCATCTTGAATTGTAGCTCTCATAATTCCCACAGGTTGTGGGAGGGACCCAGTGGGAGATAATTGAATCATGGGGAGATTTCCCCCATACTGTTCTTGTGGTAGTGACTAAATCCCACAAGATCTGATGGTTTCATAAGAGGAAACCCCTTTTGCTTGGTTCTCATTCTCTCTCTTGCCTGCAGCCATGTAAGACGTGCCTTTGCTCCTCCTTGCCTCCCACCATGATTGCGAGGCCTCCCCAGCTGTGTGAGTCTCGGGTATGTCTTTATTAGCGGTATGAGAACAGAATAATACATGTGTTCCACGTGCCGTCAGCTCTAGTGGTTTCCTGTGGGGCTGGCAGATCCAAGATGGCCTTGCGTGGCTGTCATTTCAGCTGAATCGGTTCCAACGACTGGGCACTGGTGAGAACGGCTGAACTTCTTTTCTTGTGGGGTTGGCTGGACTTCCTCATGAGTTTTGGGCCTGGGTTCTGGGCTGTTAACTGGGTTCCTTAGTTAACCTTTACTCCGCCTCTTTCCCAAGTAGGATGGCATGGATGTTCTCACAGGGCAGATGGCATACCCTCAAGTTAAAGTAGAAACTTCCAGACCTCAGCCTGGAAGCCCCAGAACAGCAACAGCATTTTCACTGCGATCCATTGGCCAAAGCAAGTCAAAGGCCAACCCGAATTCAAGGAGTGAGGAAATAGAGTCCACCTCTTGAGAGAAAGAGCTGCACACACCCACTGGAATAAAGGAATTGTTGGCAGCCGTCTTTCCAGAACAATCTACCACACTCACTTTCCCCCAATAAAACAGCAGCCATTGGTTGCTAGCAATCAAAGGGGATGTTTATTAACTATAGTTTAGTACTAATATTAGGGTAGTCTGTAGTACTTCTTTTTTTTTTGAGATGGAGTTTTGCTCTTTCATCCAGGCTGTGGTACAGTGGCACCATCTCGGCTCACTGCAACCTCCGTCTGCCTCCAGGTTCAAGCAATTCTCCTGCCCCAGCCTCCCGAGTAGCTGGGATCATAGGTGCCCACCATCATGCTGGGCTATTTTTTTTTTTTTTTTTGTATTTTTAGTAGAGACTGGGTTTACCATGTTGGCCAGGCTGGTCTCGAACTCCTGACCTCAGGTGATCCACCCACCTCAGCCTCCCAAAGTGCTAGGATTATAGGTGTGAGCCACTGCGCCCAGCCGGTTTGTAGTACTTCAACTAAAGATGTCAAGATACTTTCCCCATGAAAATATATTTAGGGCAGTGTTTGAATGTCACTGTTATTTTTTAACACTTACAATTTTAAGTGAGAAGGAGCAATCTCAATTAATGTTAAAGCTTAAGTTAAATTCTCCTAGTCTTTAGGATCTGAGGGATTAGCTACAGTTAATTACCTCTGTGTGTGTCTTCTGCCTGGTGGTCACTTAAGAGTATGGAAGACATGAATAAATTATCTTGTTTTCTTGTGTTTGTTTGTTATGAGACAGGGTCTCGCTCTGTTTCCCAGGCTGGAGTTCAATCACAGCTTACTGCAGCACTGACCTCCTGAGCTCAAGCATTCCTCCTGCCTCTGCCTCCTGAGTAGCTAGGACCACAGTCATGCGCCACCACCCCTGGCTAATTTTTAATTTTTTGTAGAGATAGAGGTGTCACCTTGTTGCTCAGGCTGATCTGGAACTCCTAGGCTCAAGCCATCCTCCCGCCTCAGCCTCCCAAAGTGCTAGGATTACAGGCGTGAGCCACCATGCCCAGCCGTGTTTTCTCATTCTCATAGTACCATATTGCAGACTTGGAATAACTTTCTAATCCCACTAATTGTTTTTAAAGAAATAACATGATTTTGATTTTGCAAATTTTATCACACCAAGTTCCCCACATTTGGGTACACCAAGATCTTACCATTGAAACCCTTCCTGGCGTTAAGCAGATGGATAATTTTGAAATATGTATGTATGGAATTAAGTTCTGTGACTATCCAAATATGCCAACTTCTTCCATGGCATTTGGAATTATGCAATAGAAAATGTTGTCAGTGATGCCCTTTTATGTGTTAATTTTGCAAAATTTATTCTCAATTATAATTTCAAATCACCTGAGCAAAGAAGAAAATTAGAAGTTGTATCACAACCAAGAACTTATTCGAATTTAGCATTAAGAAAAGATGTGTAATTAATTAATTGGCTCAAACTGACGATAACCCATATTCAGCAAGCCAGTTCTGCTTGACATTTCCCAAAATATGACATATTGAATATGTTATTTTTGCCCAATATCTCTTACATTAAGAAAAAACTAAAACAGAGGGTAGAAAATGATTTACTCTCATATGACTCAGGAAACTTTAGTTACTCTTTTAAGAAAGAAATTTGTTTTTGTTAAAATCTGTACTTTAAATGATCTTTAAATTCAAGACCCAATAAACAGAACTTAGCTAAGTTTGGTGATATGTGTCTATAGTCCCAGCTACTCGGGAGGCTGAGGTGGGAGGATCAAGCAAGCCCGGGAGGTGGCGTCACCACTCCAGCCTGGGCGACAGAGCAAGACGCTCTCGCAATAACAAAAAAAAGAAATTCAAGATTTTCAGTTCAGAGAAAGACTTACTTGAAGCTGTTTCTCATTTTAAAAAATTATCTTAAAGCATTTTTTAAAATTCTCCTCCATACAGACCTGGGGCAACCTTGGTGCCTCAATTTTGTTTTATTTTCTTTATTGTTATTATTATTATTTATATATTTTTCATAGAGATGAAGTTTTACCATTGTGGCCTAAGCTGGTCTCGAGCTCCTGGGCTAAAGCAATTCACCCACTTTGGCCTCCCAAAATCTGGGATTGGAGGTGTCCAGCTCCATGCCTGGCCCAATTTTCAATGCTTACTCTCTTGCTGTAATTTTCAGTATTGCATTTATTTAAAATGTACATTTTAGAGGCCAGATGTGGTGCCTCATGCCTGTAATCCAAGCACTTTGGGAGTCTGAAGGGGGGCAGATCATTGAGAACAGGAGTTCAAGACCAGCCTGGCCAACATCTTGAAACCCTACCTCTATTAAAAAATATAAAAATTAGCTGGGCGTGGTGGTACACATTTGTAATCCCAGAGACTTGGGAGGCTGAGGCGGGAGGATCACTTGAACCTGGGAGGTGGAGGTTGCAGTGAGCTGAGATTGCACCATTGGACTCCAACCTGAGCGACAGAGAGAGACTCTGTCTTAAAAAAATAAAAATTAAAAATTAAATTTAAAATTAAAATGTATGTTTTAAAAATCACATTGCGTGGCCAGATGCAGTGGCTCACACCTGTAATGCCAGCAGTTTGAGAGGCCGAGGCAGGTGGATCTCTTGAGCCCAAGAGTTCAAGACCAGCCTGGGCAAATATGGTGAAATCCTGTCTCCACAAAAAAATGCCAAAATAGGCTGGGCGTGGTTGCTCACGCCTGTAATTCCAGCACTTCGGGAGGCCAAGGCAGGTGGATCACGAGGTCAGGAGATTGAGACCAGCCTCACCAAGATGGTGAAACCCCATCTCTACTAAAAATACAAAAATTAGCCAGGCATGATGGCAGGTGCCTGTAATTCCAGCTACTAGGGAGGCTGAGACAGGAGAATCGCTTGAACCCGGGAGGCGGAGATTGAAGTGAGCCGATTGCACCACTGCACTCTAGCCTGGGCTACAGAGCAAGACTCCATCTCAAAAAAAAAATATATATATATATATATGTATACATATATATATGTTAGCTAGGCATGGTGGCACGTGCCTGTGGTCCCAGCTTCTCCAGAGGCTGAGGTGAAAGGATCGCTTGAGGTCAGGAGGCAGAGGTTGCAAGGGGCTGAAATAGAGCCACTGCACTCTAGCCTGGACAAGAGTGAGACCCTGTCTCAAAAAAAAAAAAAAAACACATTGCCATTAAACTTGGGTCAAATGCTTTGAAAGAGTGCGTTTAGGGGAGCTGGAGGAATGGGATAAAATGTCTGCAAACAGCCATTCTTTGCGTAGCATCTATGATATAATAAAGTGGGGTGTAACACTGCCACGCAACATAAATAATGCTAGCGATTTGCATTTTCTTATTGCTTTGCATCCTCGAATGAATTCTATAGTCTTTTGCTAATATTAAGGTCTATTTCTCACTTCCCCCAGAGTCCCAGGTATGATGGCAGAGAGGCAATAAACTGTCCCCTTGTTGTGCACACATAGCTTACTATAGGCATGTACCCAACTGCTTTTTCATCTCTGCATTTTAAAAATATTTATTTACTTTTTTTGAGACAAAGTCTTGTTCTGTCACCCAGGCTGGAGTGCAGTGGTGCCATCTTGGCTCACTGCAACATTTGTCTCCTGGGTTCAAGTGATTCTCCTACCTCAGCCTCCTGAGTAGCTGGGATTACAGGTGCCTGCCACCATGCCCAGCGAATTTTTGTATTTTCAGTAGAGACAGGGTTTCACCATGTTGGCCAGGCTGGTCTCAAACTCCTGACCTCAGGTCATCCACCTGCCTCAGCATCCCAAAGTGCTGGGATTACAAGCGTGAGCCACTGCACCCAGCCCATCTCTGCATTTTTAGCGTCACAAACCCAAAAGCTGTGTGGTCCCAGGCTGGACCAATGCAAAACACAGCCAGGATAATGTAACTACACTTCCACCATATCCTTATTAGCACCTTTTTGTCTTTCTTAGTCTCCATGACTTTGGAGTTTCTAGCCTAGGGCAATTGCATGGGATTCCATGTAGAGAGAATAAGGAACGATTTCAAAATAAATATTTTTAAAATTTTACCAGCCTGGAGGGCCTATTAATAGTGTGACAGAATAACGTGTTTGAGAAATTAACGACTTATTAATATTTACTGCTGTAGACTCAATACAAAAGACTAAGGAGGATTTTTCTCTCCCGAATAATTAAGCCTTACAGTTCTGGAATATTGAGCTTGCCTAGTCCAGGGGAACTTGAACCCCTAGATACTTTGTTAAAGATGAATTGTCGGCCGGGAGTGGTGGCTCATGCCTGTAATCCCAGCACTTTGGGAGGCTGAGGCAGGTGGATCATGAGGTCAGGAGTTCGAGACCAGCCTGACCAACATGGTGAAACCTCGTCTTTACTAAAAATACAAAAATTAGCTGGGCGTGGTGGCACATGCCTGTAATCCCAGCTACTCAGGAGGCTGAGGCAGGAGAATTGTGCCTGAACCTGGGAGGCGGAGGTTGCAGTGAGCCAAGATCGTGCCACTGCACTCCAGCTTGGGTGACAGAGCGAGACATCGTCTCAAAAAAAAAAAAAAAAATTGAATTGTCAAAAGGCCAGGCTCTTAGGAAGGAGGAGGTGGGAGTGCTGTGTGAGAACAGAGCAGCCCAAGTCCCTGAAGAATTCACAGTGAGAGTGACAGGTTAGCGAGGCAGGATGGTGGGATAGAGATATCAGGTTGCTTCAAAAGTAATTGCATTTTTTACCATTGAAAGCAATGGCAAACCCACAATTACTTTTGCACCAACCCAATACAACACAGTGGTATCCAGGGCTTGGCAACTGAAGTGTGTGTGCTTACCAATTGCCAGAGACCTTGTTAAAATGCAGATTTGGATTCAGGAGGTCTGGGGTGGGGCCAGAGACTGCACTTTTTCTTTTTTTTTTTTTTAAGACAGAGTCACACTCCCTTGCCCAGGCTGGACTGCAGTGGTGAGATCTTGGCCCACCACAACCTCTGCCTCCCGGGTTCAAGTGGTTCTCCTGCCTCAGCCTCCCGAGCAGCTGGGACTACATGTGCACACCACCGTGCCCGGCTAATTTTTGTATTTTTAGTAGAGATAGGGTTTCACTATGTTGGCCAGGCGGGTCTCAAACTCCTGACCTCATGATCTGCCCACCTTGGCCTCCCAAAGTGATGGGATTACAAGCGTGAGCCACCGTGCCCAGCCTTGAGACTGCACTTCTAAGAACTTTCCAGGTTGTGCAAATGCTGCTGGTCCCTGGACCTTGCTTTGAGTAATAAGAGCACAGATCACATCCTGTCTTCATATATTAATACTTCTCTTGGAGGCAAGGGAGGGGATATGTGATAAGAAGGACTTTGAAGGACGAGCACAGGGAAGTCTAAACACCAAACTCTGTGGCATTGGGCGCAATGACAAACGTTCTAGGTGGCTAAGTTGTACACTGAGAAAACCAACACTATTAGCAACAGAGCTGCTGATCTAAAGGGATCCTGCACAAAGAGCACCTATTATAACAGAAGATATAAAAAATTGAAGACCGGCCAGGCCCAGCGGCTCATACCTGTGATCCCAGCACTTTGAGAGGCCAAGGTGGGAGGATTGCTTGAGCCCAGAGTTCAAGACCAGCCTGGGCAACATGGTGAGACCCCATCTCTACAAAAAATTTGAAAAATTAGCCAGGCATGGTGACACATGCCTGTAATCCCAGCTACTCGGGAGGATCACCTGGCCCCAAGGAGGTCCCTGATCACAAGGAGCCGTGATCAGGCCACTGCACTCCAGCCTGAGCGACAGAGTGAGACCCTGAATCAAAATAAATAAATACATTGAAGACAGCTGGGCACAATAGCTCACACACCTGTCATCCCAGCACTTTGGGAGGCCAAGGTGAGGGGATCGCTTGAGCAGCCTTGGCAACATAGTGAGATCCCATCTCTACAAAAATTTAAAATTTAGCCAGGTGTGGTGGCACATGCCTGTAGTCTCAGCTACACCAGAGGCTGAGGCAGGAGGATCACTTGAGCCCAGGAGGTTGAAGCAGCAGTGAGCCATGATTGCACCATTGCATTCTATCCTGGGTAACAGAGTGAGATGCTGTCGCTAAAATTTAAAAATAATAATGATAATAAAAGAATTGAAGACCAAAATCCTTTCTCCAAATTTTCTAGCCTATTTCCACAGCCTCCTAGGCATCTTGAATGGCCCCAGAGAAGGGAAGAAACCCAACCCTCGATTCCCAACAGAATGAATTTCCAAACTACTTCAGCTTGAGAGAGCAACAGTGAAGGACACTAAGCTGGATATATTTAACTTAGAAAAATAATGACAGTATATGGAGCAAATTCATATGAGTTTACCCTTCCAAGCTGAAAATCAGAATCAGATTCAGGATGTAATAAATAACCAATCTATTAGTTATTTGATCAACACAAATTAGAGGATCATGAATGAAGTCCCCAAATCTAACATGGGGGATTTGGGGGTTTCTGACAAGAGAAAGTAGTTGGGGGAAGGAGGACCTTAGGACTTTAAGTCCTCACCAGTCAGTCTAGGATTTTCCCTTTATACACACTCTTCAAATTGCCCTATGAGATGTTTTTCTCCGTCAAGTCCTCCCTCTTTATTTAAACATGATTTCACCAGTATAAACACGTTCAGGAGAAAGACCCAGTTTGATTTTCTTCTGCCAGCATCTTCCAAAGATAGCCTTGAATCCCATTCTCTCATAAGACGTCTTAAAAATAAACAAAAGCAGTAAGCGCTATGTCCAGACCCAAGTTTGTTCCAAAACTGAGAGTAGTAAAATCCAGGGCTCCCTTTTTCTAATCCAACTTTAAGAGCAAATGCCTTGTGTTGGTAATTTTGCTTGTAATGTATGATCCTGCCATCTCCAGGCCTTGATGTTTTATTAAACTGTTTCCAAATATGATGGCCATTACATAAGAAGAGCTTGAACCTGTGCTCATCAACATCACAATTCACACAGAGATATCACCTTTGCTTGCCAGTAATTTACCAGAAGGACTAAACCACAGGCAGAATGGGAACACAAGAAGAAATGACTACATCTTTGCCTGATCACCTGTCCTTGACACACTGGAAGTCACAAAATGATCTGTATAGTGTTTTTGCCTGGCTAGCAGTTTAATTAGTTACCAACATTTTTATTTTTATTATTTTTTTTTGCAATGAACAAATTCCCAGAAGTAATGTTTAGTGGATTAAACAAGTAGGGTTCTGCTTCTCTGTGCTTACTTCCACACAAGCTTCCTAGAGGGTTATGCCAATTTTTTTTTAAGAGGAAGAAAGAGAAAGAAAGAAAGAGAAAGAATAAAATGAAGGAAAGGAAGAAAGAGGAAGAGGAAGAGGGAGCAAGAACAGGGGTGTTGCTTTATTGCCCGGGCTAGAATGCAGTCTAAAAATGGGTATGCCTGTAATTGTGTTTAATAATAGAGACATAAAAAAAAAATGAGGGAAGAAAATAATTAACAAGCAGCCAACCAATATTTCATTTAAACCTATAAATAGGTGTGATGTGGTACTGATAAGAGTGTATATTTTGTGTATTTAAAGTGGAGAGTTCTATAAATGTTAATTAAGTCTACTTGTTCCGGATCTGAGTTCAAGTCCTGGATATCGATGTTAACTTTCTGTCTCATTGATCTGTCTAATATTGATGTTGAAGTCTCCCACTATTATTGTGTGGGAGTCCAAGTCTCTTTATAAGTCATATATATCTGGGTATTCCTGTATTGGGTGCGTATATATTTAGGATCTTTAGCTCTTCTTGTTACATTGATCCTTTTATCATTATGTAATATCCTTCTTTGCTTCTTTTTTTATCTTTGTTGCTTTGAAGTCTATTTTATTAGCAAAAATTGCAACTCCTGCTTTCTATTTATTTATTTTTGCTCTCCATTTGGTTGGTAAATTTTTCTCCATCCCTTTGTTTTGAGTCTTTGTGTATCCTTGCATGTGAGATGGGCCTGGATGTAGCATACCAATGGGTCTTGGCTTTTTTTGCCTGTCTGTGTCTTTAGATTGGGGGATTTAGTCGATTTAAATTTAGAATTAATAACAATATATGTGAGTTTGATACTGCCATTTAATGTTAGCTGGCTGTTTTGCCCATTAGTTGATGCAATTTCTTAATTATGTTGATGTTCTTTATTTTTTGGTATTTTTCAGAAAGGCTGATACTGGTTGTTCCTTTCTATTTGTAGTGGTTCTTTCAGAAGCTCTTATAAAGCAGGCCTGGTGGTGATGAAATCTCTGAGTCCTTGCTTGTTCACAAAAGATTTTATTTTTTCCTTCTTTTATGAAGCTTAGTTTGGCTGGATGTAAAATTCTGGGTTGAAAGTTCTTTTCTTTAAGGATGTTGAATATTGGCCCCCACTCTCTTCTGACTTGTAGGGTTTCTGCTGAGAGATCTGCTGTGAGTCTGATAGGCTTCCCTTTATGGGTAACCTGACCTTTCTCTCTGGCTGCCCTCAGTATTTTCTCTTTCATTTCAACGCTGGTGAATCTGGCGATTATGTGCCTTGAGGTTGGTCTTCTTGAGGAATATCTTTGTGGTGTTCTCTGTATTGCCTGGAGTTGAATATTGTCCTGCCTTGCTAGGTTGGGAAAGTTTTCCTGAATAATATCCTGAAGCGTATTTTCCAGTTTGGATTGATTCTCTTCGTCACATTCAGGTACACCTATCAAACGTAGATTAGGTCTTTTCACATAGTCCCATATTTCTTGGAGACTTTGCTCGTTCTTTTTTATCCTTTTTTCTCTAATCTTGTCTTTTTGTGTTATTTCATTAAGTTGGTCTTCGACCTCTGATATCTTTTCTTCTGCTTGATCAATTTGGCTGTTAAAACTTGTGCATAGTTCGCGAAGTTCTCGTGTTGTATTTTTCAGCTCCATTAATTCACTTATATTCCTCTCTAAATTGTGTGTTATTGTTAACATTTCATCAAACCTTTTTTCAAAGTTCTTAGTTTCTTTGCATTGGGTTAGAACAAGTTCTTTTAATTCCCAGAAGTTTCATATCATCCACGTCTTAAAGTCAGCTTCTGCTAATGGAACACAGTCTTTCTCCATCAGGCCTTGTTCCGTTGCTGATGGGGAACTGTGATCCCCTGCAGAGGGAGAAGCGTTCTGATTTTGGGTATTCTCAGCCTTTTTAGGCTGGTTTCTTCCCTTCTTTATAGATTTATCCATCTGTGGTCTTTATAATTACCGTCTTTATAGTTGGGTTTCTGAATGGACGTCCAACTTGTTGATTCCCGGCGCTAGAATCTGAGCAACCCACTGCGCCGGCCAAAACAGCGGTGTTAAGATTGATGGTGCTTTTCTGACTCTGCACCGAGAACCGCCGCACCAAGGCAGCAGCAAAACCGCCTCACCGGCCTCAAGAGTTGCGCTGGTGACACGTGGGGCTCCTCCGCTGGGAATCTCCTGGTGCGTGAGCAACAAAAATTGATCTGAAAGCGCGGCGTCCTCTCGTTCTCTGCGCTTTCAGTGGGAGCTACAATCCCGAGCTGCTAGTGATCAGCCATCTTCGATCTCTCTCCCACCAACATTTAATATACAGAGATTTTTTTTTTTTTTTTTTTGGAGACAGAGTTTTGCTCTTGTTACCCAGGCTGGAGAGCAATGGCGCGATCTCGGCTCACCGCAACCTCCGCCTCCTGAGTTCAGGCAATTCTCCTGCCTCAGCCTCCTGAGTAGATGGGATTACAGGCAAGCGCCACCATGCCCAGCTGATTTTTTGTATTTTTTAGTAGAGACGGGGTTTCACCATGTTGACCAGGATGGTCTCGATCTCTTGACCTCGTGATCCACCCGCCTCGGCCTCCCAAAGTGCTGGGATTACAGGCTTGAGCCACCGCGCCCGGCCCAGAGATTTCATATAAAATCCAAATTTCACCCAGGCACCATGGCTGACACCTGTAATCACAATGCTTTGAGAGGCTAAAGCCGGAGGATTACTTGGGCTCAGGAGTTCAAGACCAGCCTGGACAACATAGCAAGACCCCTACCTCTACCAAAAAAATGTTTTTAATTAGCAGGGTGTGACGGTGCATGCCTATAGTCCCAGCCACTCAGAAGACTGATGGGGGAGGATTGCTTGAACCCAGGAGTTCAAGGATTCAGTGAGCTAGGATTCCATCACTCCACTCAAGCCTGGACCACAGAGTGAGACTCTGTCTTTAAAATAATAAACAGGCTGAGTGAGGTGGCTCATGCCTGTAATCCTAGCACTTTGGGATTCCGAGGCAGGAGGACTGCTTGAGCCCAGGAGTTCAAGACCAGCCTGGGCAGTTGGGCATGAACCTGTCTCAAAAAAAAAAAAAAAAAAAAAAAAAAAAAAGATAAAATTCAAATTTTTGGAATTGAGAGCGTGCGAGAACTGAGTCCCTCGCCAGCGTCCCCATGCCTTGGAACCCGTTCACGGCCTGGTACCGGCGGATGTCAGTCATCTACGGGCTTGGCGCCTGGTCTCTGTTGGGCTCACTGGTTTACGTAGGCCAGAAAATGATGAAGTCGTCAGGTGATGAAGTAGACCAAAAGCATGGCTCAACAAGTGAAATGCTCAGTGAACCATCTGAAGCCCCAAAAGGATTTTATGTGGAAACAATTGTCACATATAAAGAAAATTTTGTTCCAATTACGGAAAAGATCCACAGCTATTGGAAATCATGGAATAGTGGCCGTGGAACAGAACCATAATTGGCTGCTGAATTCCAAAAATCAGGACTTGGTTTAACATTTGAATTTGATAGATGTCTTGATTCCCATTTTATGTTTGTGAAAAGTGCATGTATTTAAATTTTTTGTAAAACATAATCACTGATAATATGCACTAAATATTTTCTTGGAGGAAAAAAAAATCCAAATTTTTGGTTTTGTTTGAAAAATCAGAAGAACTGGCAACATTTGACTATTGTCCCTCGTGGCAGAATACTGGTGTGATAAACATTTGTGAGACCTTCTGCCACCCGCTTTTGGACCCCTCTCCTTTATTCATGGATGTCCCCAGTTCATAAGTCTTGGTGGGAGGCAGATGTCATTTCCCACTGTTTGAGCAATATAACCGATACTTACCAGCATGCACCAGGCTTGGCCAATTAAGCGTGTCTCCCAGGCTTATAAATGGGGTGCTAATTTTAGGAAGAATCCAGGACAGGAAAGAATTGGTGAATTATTTCTAGCCGTGGATGGTGAAAGCAAAATCCAGTTTCTAGGAACAGCGAGGGCATTAGGGGCAGCAGCATCCCATGGTTGGGAGCAGCAACAGTTTCTTCACTGGTTTGATTTGGTGGAGTAATTTTGAACATGATTTCAGTTGTATAGCCTGTCTGCCCCATTTTCCAAGCTCAGTTCTCCAGCTTCGTATAATAGTGATTCTATGGCCGGGTGCGGTGGCTCACGCCTGTAATTCCAAGCATTTTGGGAGGCTGAGCTGGGCGGATCGTCCGAGGTCAGGAGTTCAAGATGAGCGTGGCCAACATGGCAAAACGCTGTCTCTACTAAAAATACAAAAAAAATTAGCTGGGCATGGTGGCAGGTGTCTGTAATCCCAGCTACTCAGGAGGCTGAGGCAGGAGAATTGCTTGAACCTGGGAGGCGGAGGTTGCAGTGAGCCGAGATCGTGCCACTGTACTCCAGCCTGGGTGACAGAGCAAGACTCCATCTCAAAAAAAGAAACAGTGATTATATGAGTAACCAATATTTCATTATTACATTCCCCTTCTGCTTAAATCTTATATGTAAAACTTCAGCCCCCTTGAGGTACAGCATAGTTTCCGCCCACCCCTCTTCCTTTATAGATTAACTTCCAGGCTACTTAGAGACATGTGAGTTTGCAACTCCAGTCTTCTCTCTTTTTCTTTTTACAGCGAAAGCATTTTGGTACTTAGAAAGTAAAGGCCACCTAGTGCAAGAATCAGCAAAGCAATGAGAAAAAGCTTCCCAGAAGCCCCTCCTATCATTTCCTCTTACATCAAAATTGGGCAGAACTGGGTCACATGCACAACTCTTAAGCCAGTCACGAGCAAGAGGTCCAGGATGGCTGTGATTGGCTTTATTTAGCACAGTAGTTCAACTTTGGCTGAATATTATAATAACCTAAGAAGCCTCTTTAAAATGCCAATGGAGGCTGGGTGTGATGGTTCACACCTGTAGTCCCAGCACTTTGGGAGGCCGAGGTGGGCAGATCACCTGAGGTCAGGAGTTCAAGACCAGCCTGGCCAACATGGTGAAGCACCATCTCTACTAAAAATACAAAAAAATTAGCCAGACGTGGTGGCAAACACCTGTAATCCCAGCTACTCGGGAGGCTAAGGCAGGAGAATTACTGAAACCTGGGAGGTTGCAGTGAGCCAAGATCACACCATTGTACTGCAGCCTGAGCAACAGAGCGAGACTTCATCTCTAAAATAAATAAATAAATAAAATGCCAGTGGAGGGTCCCACTCCTAGAGGCTGGATTTAATTGGTCTTGCTGGACTTCTGATAATGGAATTTTTTTAAAGTTCTCCAGGTGCTTTTAGTGTCAGCCAGGGCTAAATGTCACTGATCTAGTCCAGTCCCCACCCCTGCCCATTTTACAGATGTGAATACTGAGGTCCAAAGATAAGTAACTTGCCCAAAGGGCTATTCCTTTAATTAATAGCAGAAACAGGAATAAGCAAAACCACATACACAAATGACATTTAGTAGGAAAATTTGGCTAGGTGCTATGGCTCATGCCTTTAATCCCAGCACTTTGGGAGGCCAAATCCAGAGGATCCTTTTAGGACCCGTGTTCGAGAGCAGCTCTGGCAACGCAGTGAGACTCCATCTCTACAAAAAAAAAAAAAAAATTTAATCATAATAATACTAGAACAACTTTGAGAATATACACGTGAGTACAGTTAAACAAAATTTATGGTATGAACCTGACGTGTTTTCCGAAAATAAAAATTAAAAATTAAATAAAACTTATGAGAGGCATTGTTTGGACTAAGTTCCTGCACTAGCCCTTGATAGACCAGACCAAACTAGAATGGAGATACCTATGCTAACTGTCATGCAATCAAATGGAACTTTAAAATGGGCCAGTTTTTGACCAGGTGTGGTGGCTTATGCCTATAATCCAGCACTTTGGGAGGCCGAGGCAGGTGGACCACTTGAGGTCAGGAGTTCGAGACCAGTCTGGCCAACATGGTGAAACATTGTCTCTACTAAAAATACAAAAATTAGCTGGGCAAGGTGGCAGGCTCCTGTAATCCCAGCTACTAGGGAGGCTGAGGCAAGAGAATCGCTTGAACCCAGGAGGTAGAGGCTGCAGTGAGCCGAGATCATACCGCTGCACTCCAGCCTGGATGACAAAGTGAGACTCCATCTCAGAAATAAAAAAAGGCCAATTTTTTTTAAAAAACCAGGAGATTTACAGCAACCAATCCAAAAGGGCCCAGTCAAGCCGAACAAGTGAAATAAGAATATCTCCTCTACTTTAATCTTATAAGGAAAGGAGCTTTGAAATGATCAGTGCACTTTTTGGTCTGTGTTTCTGCCTTTTTTAGTTCTTCTGCATACAAAACCCATCCCTCTGCTCAGCTCGCTGGAGTACCTTTCTATTTTATAGATCGGATGCTGCCCAATTCATGAATTGAAAATAAAAGACAATGAGATCATTAAATTCAATTTGATAAAATTTTGTTTTTAGACAGCATCCATTGCTTTTCTTAGAAAGTGAAGTCCTGGGGCCAGGCACAGTGGTTCATGCTTGTAATCCCATCATGAGCCACTTTGGGAGGTCAAGGTGGGTAGATTGCTTGAGCCCAGGTGTTCAAGACCAGCCTGGGCAGCATAGCAAAACCCTGTCTCTACAAAAATACAAAAACTAGCCAGGCATTGTGGCATGTGTCTGCAGTCCCAGCTACTAGGGAGGCTGAGGTGAGAGGACCACTTGAGCCCTGGAGGTGGAGGTTGGCAGTGAGTCGAAGTGTTGTCACTGCACTCCAGCCTGGGTGAGCCTGGATGACAGAGTGAGACCACTGTCTCAAATAGGTAAATAAATAGGAAATCAAAGTCCTGGAATGTTTGAGGACAGAGAAGCAGGATAATGTAGTGATATGGCTCTCAAACCCGAGCGCTTCAGAATCCCCTCAAGGGCTTGTTACAGCACAGACGGCTGGGCCCCACCTGTAAGGTTTAAGATTTCCTGGGTTTGAGGTGGAGGGAAGAATAATTAGGATTTCTAACAAGTTCCCAGGGGCTGCTGCTGATGCTGTTGTTCCAGCCTGGGCTATATAGAACCAGACTGTATTAGCAAGATCCAGTTCTGCCCCTTACAGGTGAGAACCTAAGCAAGTTACCTAATGTATCTACAGAATGGGGCCAGTGATAGTAACTTGGGCTTCTTGCAACAACTGAGTGGGCATAATAAATGTAAAGTGCTTAGAACAGTGTCTCGGCCATAGAAACTGCCTAATGGATATGAGCCGTTTTCATTCAGCCGTTCATCAAACAGTTATGAATTGAGTGCTTCCTTTGAGCCAGGTACTGTTTCAGGCACCAGAAGTACAGTGGTGAGTAAGTCATAGGTTCTTCTTTCAACAAGCTTACACTCCACTGGGGAGGCACACAATAGAGGACTTTGCAATGTAGTATCTAATGTCAACACAGGAGAATTCCACATTCCAAGTTAACAGAACAGCAGATGAACACAGAGTTGTATGAGAAGTTGTTCTGGTTTTGTTTGAACCTTTCAGGTCAAGGAGATGGCGGCATCGTGCTTCTAATGCAAAGGTCCTTAGAAGGATGGCTCTTACCGTGATGGTAAGGATGGCTCTTACTATCAATCAAGCCAGGTTACGGCGTAGTTCCACTAGCCAATCCTTTGGGTTTTGTTTGAGAGGACAAATCCGAAACCAGAACAGTTTGGGTGGAGACTGTTAGAAGGGAAGGGGAGAGTAGGGTGGCAATGTGTTGGATGCTGCAATTTGTTCTTTCATTTAATCCTTACAACCATCTTTGAGTAGATGTTATTGGATAAGGAGAGAAGCAACCTGCCCAAGACTCAGTGGAAAAAGTGGCACGCCACCCCAAGGGTACCACATGCTTGGCCGGAAGCAGGAACACTAAAGAGAGAACAAATCATGAACAAAAAGAGAAGGATCCAGAGTCCACATAGCCATCTTCAAAATGTTGCCCTTGCCTTGCGACTTAAATTGCTTTTCTCATGAGAAGCAAAAACATTCCAACACACCATTTTCCTGGCACGTAGGAATGCTTTGGTCAACATGCTGACTGCACCGATTCTAACAATTCTTTAGCCTTTGCAAGTCTTTTCATTTTCCTGGAACGCTTGAGGATTCAGGGACTTGCTTAGGTTTCTCTTCAAAGGCTGTGTAAAGAATTTTACAGTTGAACTGATTTGAGGCAGGTCTTCTGACTCCCAAAGCAACACTTTCTTGATGACTTTTCCTTTAGTTTCGAAGACCACTGTATTATTCCATTTTCACACTGCTATAAAGAAATACCCGAGACTGGATAATTTATAAAGAAAAGAGATTCGATTGACCTACAGTTCCACATGACTGGCAGGCCTCAGGAAACTTACGATCATGGTGGAAGGCGAAGGGGAAGCAGGGACCTTCTTCACAAGGTGGCAGGAGAGAAATGAAAGAGCGAAGTAGGAAGAGCCCCTTATCAAACCGTCAGATCTTGTGAGAACTCACTATCACAAGAACAGCATGGGGGAAATCGCCCCCATGATCCACTCACCTTCCTCCCTTGACACCTGGGGATTACAATTTGAGATGAGACACAGAGCCAAACCATATCAGCCACCTGTTAGGATTTTACCCCAGTGTAAAGCCTGCCTCTAAACAATTGGATGGTTGAAGAGGAGGGTATAGCACCATTTATTTCTTTAGTAATCTTTCATAATTTTGCTTAGTTATCGCATCAGTTGTTTTCTAAAATTGCATCACCTGTTTTTCTTTATACACCCATCACTTGTATTTTATGCCTTTTAAAAAACAGGCGAGGGCTGGGTGTGGTGGCTCACGCCAATAATCCCAGCACTTCAGGAGGCACAAGGCAGGCAGATCACCTGATCCCTGGAGTTTGAGACTGTAGTGAGCCATGATGGCACCACTGCACTCCAGCCTGGGTGACAGAGTAAGACCTTCTCTCAAAAACAAAATCCAGGAGTGTTCAAAGACCCCAGAATTTGGCAATACATGAGAAATATTTAATGTGTTTCTATGACTTTAATTCAGGGCCTCATTATTATACCTCAGCATGTGTCAGCAAATTAATTGTAAATGTGCTGTTTTTAGCCTTAGTATTTAAGAAAAACTTGTTAATCACTTATGATTCCTTTCAAGGAGATAAAAATGAATAAAACCAGCAGGACTTGGTGGCTCACATCTGTAATCCCAGCACTTTGGGAGGCTGAGGGGGGCAGATCATGAGGTCAGGAGTTCAAGACCAGCCTGACCAACATTGTGAAACCCCTGTCTCTACTAAAAATACAAAAATTAGCCGGGCATGGTGGTGCACACCTGTAATCCCAGCTACTCAGAAAGGTGAGGCAGAGTTGCTTGAACCTGGGAGGCGGAGGTTGCAGTGAGCCAATATCGTGCCATTGCACTCCAGGCCAGGTGAAAGAGTGAAATTCTGTCTCAAAAAACGAAAGAAAGAAAAAAAGAAAGAAAGAAAGAAAGAAAGAAAGAAAGAAAGAAAGAAAGGAGGGAGGGAGGGAGGGAAGGAAGGAAGGAAGGAAGGAAGGAAGGAAGGAAGAAAGAAAGAAAGAAAGAAAGAAAGAAAGAAAGAAAGAAAGAAAGAAAGAAAGGGGGAGAGAGAGAGAGAGAGAAAGAAACCAGTGTTATCTTAAAAGAAAGAAAGAAAATTTAAAAATGGCATGCTAATGATCGAAGTCCCCAGTGTTAAAGTTGACCTGGGAGAAAGCAGAGAGTAGGGGTACTGTCACATCACAAGCCCTAGGTGAACCCCCTCTTTGGGGTCCCCAGGCAGGGAATGGGGGAAGCCGTAACTGCCACCATATACTTGCCACTGTCCCTCTGCTGTGTTCCCAAAGCAGGTGACATTAATGTAATCCGATGCAAGGAGTACTGCTACCTCCTAATCAGAACACTGCTGACCCCAGTCCAGCCTCAAAAGTCCTCCAAAGATTTTTCTCTTCCTCATCACATTAAAAAAAAAAAGGACTTCAGTATCGATGCTTTGCATGCTTATTGCTGGAAAATACAGACCAGGCCAGGGACGGAGGCTCACGCCTGTAGCCCCTGCACTTTGGAAGGCTGAGGCAGGTGGATCACTTGACATCTGGAGTTTAAGGCCAGCCTGTCCAACATGGCGAATCCAATCTCTACTAAAAATACAAAAATTAGCCGGGCATGGTGGCACGTGCCTGTAGTCTTAGCTACTTGGGAGGCTGAGGCAGAGAATCGCTTGAACCTAGAGGCAGAGGTTGCAGTGACCCAAAATTATGCCAGTGCACTCCAGCCTGAGTGACAGAGTGAGATTCAAAAAAAAAAAAAGAAAGAAAATATGGACCTACAAAAAAGAAGAAAATGAAAGTGATCCAGAATCTCCTCGACTCAGAAAAGAAAAACTAAAATGTTGATTCCGATTCTCCTCAGTATCTCAGATCACAGAAACCCTGTCCTCTGTGTTCATGAACCAGAGCCTTCCAGCGACACAGATGAACCCAACTGGAAGTTTCTGTTTGTTTTTCTCTGGAGTCGTTTTCCGGAGGTTGGTTCTCTAAATTTTGTTGGGTGAGGGGCACGGATTCCGGAGATAGGTAGGTTGCAGTTATGTGTGTTTGGAGTTGTTTTCATTTCTAAATATTCACCCCACCCCCAGCTTTGAGGCCGAGAGGTATCGCGAGCCTTTTTCACAAGGGCATGTATATTCAAGATCCAGCCGTGTTACTCGGGTGCTGTTTTTTACTTAGAAAAATATACTTTTTGAGCCCCGGAAGCTTTTGTTCGTTTGAACGTTAAGTGTTTGAAGCTTAGCTATGGCAGGAATTGGCTTTGGCCGTGGGATCTTAATAGGTACTGATGACCAGGGCTGCAGGACGCCCTGCCTCTCCCGATCCCCTGCTCTGGAAGCGCCTAGGTATCTGAGAGGTCCGAGCAGGCTGGAGGGGCAGAGCTTGGAAGCAGGCTGGCGGCCGGCGCCTCCGGTAACCTAGCAACCGGCGCCATGGCAACGCTAGGGGGCGGGACCGAGGGAGGAAGTCGGAAACGGATGGCCACTTCTCGCGAGAGTTGTTTTTGCCCGCGAACTCTTGAGCGCAAGGGTCTCAGGGTCAGGTCGCGGCTGGTCGCTGTGCAGGCGCTTGGGTTACGCAACGATCTCAGCGGATCTGGTCGCCTTCGTCTCCCCGCCATGGAGACCGCAGCGCTCAAGCAGCAGGAGCCGCCCGCAGCGGCCAAGATCAGGAACCTGCCCTGGTAGGAAGAGGCCGAGCGGCCGCGGTGGGCAGAGGGGGCCGAGCGGCCGCGGTGGGCAGAGGGGGCCGGGCGGCCGCGCGGGGAGGCGGTGGCCGGGGGTGGGCAGGTGACCGGACCCCAGCCCAATCTTGGCCCGCCGCTCCCGGGCCTGCAGTTGGGGCCGAGCCGCAGAGGTTTCCCCCGATGTACCCCAGGTCCCCAGACTCGTCCGTTCTGTTTAGGACTTTTGCCAGCTCTCACCCTTTCACCCCCAGCTCCATTTGCCGAAGAAAAAAGCGGTTTTCGCACCTGGTGACAACACAGGGATTCGATCCCGCGTTCTCTGACACCTGCGTTGGCTGGCCTCCATGCCAAAATGTCCTCTTCTCACTCTTCAAAACCTGCGATGCGACTATTGGTCACATTTTAAACTAGTAATAACGCTCCCTGGTCAACTTTTATTGAATGGCGTATTGCTAGATTAGCAGACGCCCTGTTAAATGTTCGATCCTTACAAAGACCCGAGGAGGTAGGCATCGCTTCAAATTTTACGTAGGAGGAAACTGTATCTTAGAAAGGTTAAATGACTTGCCTATGGCCCAAGGCTAAAAAATAGGCTTGGAGGTGAATCTAGGAAGTCTGAATTCAGACCTTGTACTGTTAACTAGCCTACTTCAACTGCTATGTCTTAGCAGTGCTCTAAAGACTTTGATGCAATTTGGCTTGGTTTCGAAAAGCTCCAAGTTGTCATTGTCTAGTAGCTAGTTCAATTTGTTTTTATTGTGGTTTTTTAAAAAAATCCCATAAGATTGACAGTTGTAACTATTTTATGTATTTTTGTATTTATTTTTTTAGAGACAGGGTCTTGCTCTGTTGCCCAGGCTGGAGAGCAGTAGTGTGATCACAGCTCAGTGTAACCTCAAACATTGGGGTTCAAGCCATTCTCCTGCCTCAGCCTCCAAAGCACTGGGACTTTTAGAGGCGAGCTACCAAGCCCAGCATGTAACCATTTTAAAGTGTACAATTCAGTGGCATTAAGTACATTCAGAATGCAGTGTACTGTTGTGGAGTCCTCCCACTATCTAGTTCCAAAATTTCATCATCCCAAATGCAAATCCTGTACCCTTGACAGTCACTCCCCATTCTCCCCTTCCTCTAGCCCCCGGCAACCACTAATCTTTCTGTCTCTATGGATTTGCCTATTCTGGACATTTATGTAAGTGGAATCCTACATGATATGGCCTTTTGTGTCTGGTTTCTTTCACTCAGCATCACGTTTTCAAGGTTCATGCATGTTGCTGTTTGTATCAGTACTGCATTTCTTGTTATGGCTGAATCATAGTCCATTGTATGGACAGAAGACATTTTATCTATCCATTCTTCTGTTGAAGGCTATTTGGATATGAGTGCAGTTTCAAATGCACTTTGAAATAGTAGGTGCCCATCAGGTTGCGATTATAGGCAAACAGCTGGAAAGATGAGATTAGAACAGTTTTCAACCTCAGCTATTGACATTTTGGGCCAAGATACTCTGGGTGGGTCTGGGAGAGCTGTCCTGTGCACTGTGGCATGTTTAACATTCCTAGAGACTATCACTAAGTGCCTGGGACCCTCTGCCCACGTATGACAATTAAATATGTCTCCAGATATCACTAGATGTTCCTGGGAGGCCAAAATCATCCCGGTTGAGAACCACTGGTCTGTGTTCAAACTTAAAGTGCATTTTCTTCCTGTTTAAATTAGGATATGAAAGGATTCTTTCTCTTTCTTTTTTGAGACAGGGTCTCACTCACTGTTGTCTAGGATGGAGTGCAGTGGTGTGATTTCAGTTCACTGCAACCTCTGCCTCCCAGGTTCAAGCGATTCTCCCACCTCAGCCTGCTGAGTAGCTGGGACTATAGGGACATGCCACCATAACTGGCTAATTTTTGTATTTTTTCGTATTTTTCTATTGAATGGCATATTATTAGGTTAGCAGATGCCCCGTTAGATGTTTAATCCTTACAAAGACCCTAGGAGGTAGCTGTAGAGACAGGGTTTTGCCGTGTTGGCCAGGCTGGTCTTGAACTCCTGACCTCAAATGATCCACCCGCTTCAGCCTCCCAGAGTGTTGAGATTACAGGCGAGGCATCTTGCCCAGCCAGGGATTCTTTTGCATATAAAATATTGCATTTATATGTCATAATATATGCTAAATTGTATTTCAGGGTTGAGAAATACCGGCCACAGACCCTGAATGATCTCATTTCTCATCAGGACATTCTGAGTACCAGTAAGTATCCATGTGTCCATTGCTCTTGTCCTGGCTGAAGGACCTGTATAAATTTCTTGGTGATGTTGTCTCTCCTAAGTAATAACTTCAGAGAATCTGATTGAGTTTTATAGAATGTGGCTTTAAGATTGTTCATTCATTTTCTTCAGGTAGCTACAGTCTAGCGGGTAAGTCATAAACATGAGCATAAAATTGCAACACAGTAAAGTAAAAATAGCATGACAGAGAATCATTTAAGTTCAAAGACATCACCAGCACCCAGAAAAGTGCCTGTAACACAGTAGGCACTCAGTAAATACTTGACTGGCTGCATTATTGAGTGAATTCCAATTGCACCAGGAATACAGAGACAAGGCCCCTACGTCAAGTTGTATCTGCCTCTGATTTGGACATTGAATTGGGTTGAAGAGCTTTCAGCCCAGCTCAGGGACCTGGGGTGAATGAGGCAGCTCCCAAACACTGATGGTGCCTTCCTTTCTTCCCGACCCTCAGTTCAGAAATTTATCAGTGAAGACCGACTGCCACATTTGCTTCTCTATGGCCCCCCAGGGACGGGCAAGACATCCACGATCCTAGCCTGTGCAAAGCAGCTATATAAAGACAAAGAATTTGGCTCCATGGTCTTGGAGGTAAATAAGATTGTTCTTACTCTACAAATAACTTAGGACTGCAGTCTCTTAGTTTCAGTTCTGCTGGTTTTATTTTACTTTAAAAGTAAGTTTCCCTACAGGCAGTTAGGAAATAAATAAATTTGAAATAAGATATTTTAATTCACTTTTTTCTGTAATGGCCATTTTGGTCTGGATTCGCTTTGGTCAGCTACAGGGCAGTTGTAGGGCTAGGCACCTTTTTCTTTGCTGTTGCCAACTTCTACTCAAACCCTGCTTATGGTTACTTGGTTGCTGCCTGTCCACCATGGCCCCTTCAGATCAATTCTCCACGTTTCTCCACCCTATTCTTGCCCGGAAGGCTGAGCTCTACCAACTAGAAGCTCACTTGCCCTCTGGCTCCTGGTTGGGATTGGCCAATAGGGGCCCTGGCAGGGGTAGCGAAGGAAGTGAGTGATGCCTAGACCTTCTCTGGGGGCTGACACCGCCGGCAGCGTGGCCCGCCTGGAGGGTGCATCTCACAGGTGGTACCTTTCCGGTAGCCCTCTCCAATTGCCTATAGCCACTCCCTTCACTCACCCTTTCAGGCCCAAAGGCGACAGGGATTGCAAAACCCCGTGATTTTCCTATATCGCACCTTTAAAAAGATCTCCTGGGCCAGGTGTAGTAGCTCACACCTGTAATCCCAACACTTTGGGAGGCTGAGGCGGGCGGATTGCCTGAGGTCAGGAATTCAAGACCACCTTGACCAATATGGTGAAACCCCATCTCTAATTTTAAAAAATATAAAAAATTAGCCAGGCGACTTTGGGAGGCCGAAGTGGGTGGATCACCTGAGGTCAGGAGTTCAAGACCAGCCTGGCCATCATGGTGAAACCCCATCTTAATATTAAAAAATTTTTTTAAATTTTTTTAAGAAAAAAAAATTAGCCAGGCGAGGTAGCAGACATCTGTAATCCCAGCTACTCAGGAAGCTGAGGAAGGAGAATTGCTGGAACCTGGGAGGTGAGAGTTGCAGTGAGCCGAGATTGCGCCATTGCATTCCATCCTGGGTAACAAGAGTGAAACTCCGTCTCAAAAAAAAAAATAGATCTCCTTAATTCTCTGCAAATTGCTGCATTTGAGTATGCCATCTGTATATTGCTGAGACCTTGACTAATATACTCAGATTCAAAAATCTGAGTATTGTCTATTGCAGGAAAAAAATGTTTAACTTACTTTTTAGACGAGGGTATCAGAACTTTGCTGCTACTAATGTCCTTATTTCGGTTTATTAAGAACTTGGGAACCTTGGGATTGTGGTGGTTAAATTGGGATCATTCTGCTCATACCAGAGGTGCTGTTCAGTGTAACCATACCAGTTAATTATTTCTCCAATTTATGTAAGAGTCCTTGTCCTCAAAGGTTGGGGATAATATAGCCCTCTGCCTTTCGGAATGTAAGGTAATGAGTTAGTGAGTTTTGTTAGACATAGAGAGCTAGTCTGCTGAGCTGGACTAATGAAGAGACACACTGAAACCCAGAACTCGTAGATAGCACAGCAACATGCTTCGTGTTTTGACTTTTGTCTTCTGCATTTAGCTGAATGCTTCCGATGACCGAGGAATAGACATCGTTCGAGGACCAATCCTGAGCTTTGCTAGCACAAGGACAATATTTAAGTAAGAATTATTTACATCATTTCTCTCCCTTGATCTTGATTAGTAAGATGATATGGTTTAATTTTTTTTTTTTTTTTTTTTTTGGA
>NW_022436942.1:76215440-76252963 GCF_009761245.1 Sapajus apella
CAGGCTGGAGTGCAATGGCGCGATCTCGGCTCACCGCAACCTCCGCCCCCTGGGTTCAGGCAATTCTCCTGCCTCAGCCTCCTTAGTAGCTGGGATTACAGGCACGCATCACCATGCCCAGCTAATTTTTTGTATTTTTAGTAGAGACGGGGTTTCACCATGTTGACCAGGATGGTCTCGATCTCTTGACCTCGTGATCCACCCGCCTCAGCCTCCCAAAGTGCTGGGATTACAGGCTTGAGCCACCGCGCCCGGCATATGGTTTAATTTTTTAATCCTTTCCTTTGCCAGTTTATATGGGTTGAAAAAAAAGTGACTTTGTTGAAAGCAGCCACGGAAAAGGGATAACAGGGTTGGTAGTAAGAAGTGTTATAATGCAAGTATTCAAAGAAAATGTTATCTACAGCTGTATATACCTGTGTTAGGAAGTTCTTTTTTGTTGTTTGTTTGTTTGTGGAGACAGGGTCTCCCCCTATCAGGCTGGAGTGCAATAGCATGATCTCAGCTCACTGCAACCTCTACCTCCCATGCTCAAATGATCCTCTAGCCTCAGCCTCCCGAGTAGCTGGGACTACAGGCACAAGCCATCATGTCCAACTAATTTTTGTATTTTTTAGTAGACATGGGGTGTCCCCATGTTGCCTAGGCTGGTCTAGAACTCCTAAGCTCAAGCGATCTGCCTGCCATAGCCTCCCAAAGTGCTGGGATTACAGGCGTGAGCCCAGCCTGTATTACCAAGTTCTTTAGGGAAACATTAACTTCATTTTTAGTTCCTGGGAGCTGGTTAGATTACCCTAAGACTGGATGAGCTAGTTTGAATTTAAACAAAAATAAATTGAGATCAGGAAGAATAAGTAGGATGGTGGCTAAAAAAAATAAAGAAAAAGGGTGAGGGCCAGGCACAGTGGCTCATGCCTGTAATCCTAGGACTTTGGGAGGCCTAGGCGGTTGGATCACCTGGGGTCATGAGTTCAAGACCAGCCTAGCCAACATAGTAAAACCTTGTCTCTACTGAAAATACAAAAATTATCTGCGCATGGTGGCAGGCACCTGTAATCCCAGCTACCCAGGAGGCAGAGGTTCCAGTGAGCTGAGATCACAGCACTGCACTACAGCCTGGGCAACAGAGCAAACAACTCCATCTCAAACAAAAAGAAAAAGGGTGAGAAGACTGAGACCTGAGTGAAGGAGATGGAGAAAGCAGTTGGCATGATAGGGTACTCTATGGAAGGAAGGTGACAGTACCAGAGGACACAGCACACAGAAGCAAAGAAATCAGTCCTCAGTTCCCACCAAGGGTTGAAAGAGTGATGGGCCGTTTCGTCTCTGAGTGGCCAAAGATGTTTGCCTTGGTCAAAGTTCTAGAAGAAATAGCCTTTCTGAGACAGGGCCTGATGGCACCAATGGGAATATGCAGGTTTGGGTTCAGATACTGAGGTGAGATTGAAGACATCTTTAGACAGCACCATTTGTTTTTCTAGGAAAGGCTTTAAGCTGGTGATCTTGGATGAAGCAGATGCCATGACTCAGGATGCCCAGAATGCCTTGAGAAGAGGTAAGCGGAGCCACTGTGCAGCGTGTGGGCTGCAGAGCACGCTGCAAGGAGAATTAGGAACTTTGTTTCTTCTTCTTCTTGTTTTGTTGTTTGTTCCTCTGTCGCCCAGATTGGAGTGCAGTGGTGTACTCTTGGCTTACTGCAACCTCCGCCTCCCAGGTGGCTGAGATTACAGGCATGTGCCACCCAGCTAATTTTTATATTTTTAGTAGAGATGGGGTTTCACCACGTTGGCCAGGCTGGTCTCGAATTTTTGACCTCAGGTGATCTGCCCGCCTCGGCCTCCCAAAGTGCTGGGATTACAGGAGAATTAGGAACTTTGGACATGAGATATAGCATGGCTTGCTTTCGGTTTTCATCTTCTGGCCCAGAGAAATCTGTACACCTTTTTCTGTGTCTCCCATCTGATGATGCAGGCAAGATACCTAGTGGGACCTTCCCTTTCAGCAGCCTAAGGACTAAGCCCTGTGCGAACTTTTAAGTCTGGCCCATCACTGGTGTTCAACCTTCTTTGACACTGAGTTCAATTTCAGGGTTGGGAATTCATATCTTTCCATGGGACAGGGTATGGAAAATCTTTCATCCCTAAACGATTGGCTAGTCCTTTCTGCTAATGGTACCCTTTGAACCACAATAGCTAGGAAGAGAATATCTGAAGTTGAGGTGCACTCAGAGAGCTGACATTACTGCTTGCCAAGTGAATGATTCGGCAGGAGGAGGGAGAGCACCCTGGGATTTGTCTGTCTTCAGGGGCCTAATGCAGTGCTTTTCTCTTAAATGATACTTGTAATCTCTCATTAAGATTCCAAGTGAATCAGCTTTGAGAGAAGAACGATCTTTAGGAGTTTGTGGGGAGGGAGTAGATGGCAGCACATGTTTTAGAAGAGGAGGAGGAGGAGGACAGTGAGAATATCTTCTGGTCCTAGAAGCTTGGCAGCCTTTCTTCGGCATCTTGTTCTGCCGAGTGACTGTCAGTCTGGGCAGATCCCCATGTGAGAACACTGGGTACCTACAGAATGGAACTGGATCATAAGCATCTCTCTGTTCGGGCTGTTGCTCCCTTGAGTGCCCTAAGGCCTCCAGAGAGTGTCCATGGAAAAGTCTGCAAAAAGCTGTCCTCGTCCTGGCCCATAGTGAAGAATCATCAACCTGCCAAATATAATTTTATGTAAAAGGACAAGAAGCAGTCTCATAATCTTAATGGGATTACATGGCAAAAGTGCCAGAATCATGGCAAGTGGTAAAAAAGGAAGCATTTTGTAAAATCCCACCGAGGCATGTTTACCAGTTTATGAAAGAGGAGTGGCTAGGCGGGGCGTGGTGGCTCACGCCTGTAATCCCAGCACTTTGGGAGCTGAGGCAGGCAGACCACTTGAGGTCAAGAGTTCAAGATCAGGCTGGCCAACATAGTGAAACCCTGTCTCTACTAAAACTGCAGAACTTGGCCAGGCACGGTGGCACGCGCCTGTAATCCCAGCTACTCGGGAAGCTAAGGCAAGAGAATCGCTTGAACGCCAGAGGCGGAGGTTGCAGTGAGCCAAGATCATGCCATTGTACTCCAGCCTGGGTAACAGAGTGAGACTGTTTCAAAAAAAAAAAAAAAAAAAGAGGAGTGGCTGGTCTCTGATCTGAACAGGCCAGCACTGCCCTGTCTCTTCCCAGGCTGCAGCCTCACTTGTTTGCATCCTTTCTTTTTTGAGACAGAGTCTTACTCTGTCACCCATGCTGGAGTGCAGTGGCATAATTTTGGGTCACTGCAACCTCCACCTCCCGGATTCAAGCAATTCTCTTGCCTCAGCCTCCCGAGTAGCTCGGATTACAGGCACGCACCACCACGCCTGACTAATTTTTGTATTTTTAGGAGAGATCGTGTTTTGCCGTGTTGCCCAAGTTCGTCTCAAACTCCTCACCTCAAATGATCCTCCTGCCTCAGCTTTCCAAAGTGCTGGGATTACAGACATGAGCCACTGCGCCCGGCCAACGCCCTCACTTGTTTGCAGTCTTGAATCTTTTCCTATACCCTTGTGACCATGGAAAAGTTCAAGATTTCTGGGTTCCTTGAAAAATCAGAATGGAATTTGACATGAGGTGGTTTTATTTTCTCTCACCAGTAATTGAGAAATTCACAGAAAATACCAGATTCTGCCTCATCTGTAACTATCTGTCAAAGATCATCCCCGCCTTGCAGTCCCGCTGTACGAGGTTTCGGTTCGGTCCCCTGACACCTGAACTCATGGTTCCCCGCCTGGAACATGTCGTAGAAGAAGAGAAGTGAGTATTTTGCTAGCCATTGAGGATGCAGCATAGTAGAAACAGGCCTCTGCGATGGCTGGCTGGTTCATTTGTAGAGGAGATGTTGGAAAATGACTTAGCAGAGTACTTAACACAGGGTGAGCCTTGGGGACCGTCTACTGCTGTCATTTTCTCTGCTGTCTCGAGGCCATTCCTCATAAAAGTCATTTGGTTCTTCATTTTTCTTGATTCCATCCTCCCCTGGAAGCTGTCCCAATTTCCTCCTACTCTTCTTTGTCATTGGAAACTGCATGCTGCCGAGTCCCTTCTGCAAAGATGCTTCCAGCCTTTTTAGACTAGAAGGGAAGGTTCTGAGACATCCCATTCTGTGTAATCAGATGCCAAGCAAGTAGCCGACCTGAGTGGCTGCTCGTTGTAAAGGAGGAGTTTTGGCTGTGTGATCGTGGATTGTGCCAGGCCGCTGTCCTCCCCAGAGAGCAGAATTCAAGGCCACTGGCTTCACGGGAGAATGCTCGTTCCTAAGTACTAGCTGTTCTTGATTTTGGTTGGCTGTGACTACTAATGTGAAGCCCAGGTCCCTAAAACCCAGAGTGAATTCTAGATCATATAGATCAGGAAATAACTCTTTTCCTCTCTTCCCTTCAGTCCTTTGAAGGCTTAATCACTCCAGATCATCTTGTTCCTTTGGTGAAGGCTGGTGCTCTCAGGGGGCCTCGTAAATCCCTTTTGCGTATTTCTTTCAGAGTTGATATAAGTGAAGATGGAATGAAAGCACTTGTCACCCTTTCCAGCGGAGACATGCGCAGGGCTCTGAACATTTTGCAGGTATGGTCCCAGCGAATCTTTTTTTTTTTTTTTTTTTTTTTTTGAGACAGAGTCTTGCTCTGTCGCCCAGGCTGGAGTGCAGCAGCATGATCTCAGGTCACTGCAACCTCTGCCTCCTGGGTTCAAGTGAGTCTCTTTCCTCCTGAGCAGCTGGGATTATAGGCACCACTACCACTCCCAGCTAATTTTTGTATTTTTTAGTAAAGATGGGATTTTGCCATGTTGGCCAGCCTGGTCTCTAACCCCTGACTTCAAGTGATCCACCTACCTGGGCTTCCCAAAGTGCTGGGATTACAGGCGTGAGCCACTGTGCCCGGCCTGGTCCCAGCAAATCTTGAGTCATTGTTTTGCAATAGTGTTTGAAGAAAGACCTAAGCAACAGCATGACCAATCTGTAAATTGAGAAATCTACAACTGGTAAGACCTTGATCTCATAACCTGCTAGATTTCCCCTCCTCACTTTGTATTCTGATTAATTGAAAAAAATCACCTGTTGTAGGCCAAGTATGGTGGCTCACGCCTGTAACCCCAGCACTTAGGGAGGCCGAGGCAGGTGGATTGCCTCAGCCCAGGAGCTAGAGGCCAGCCTGGGCAACTGTCTGGACTCTGGCCAGCCTGGACTCTGTCTCCACTAAGAAAAAAAACATAAGCCAGGTGTGGTGGTGCACACCTGCAGTCCCAGCTACTTAGGAGGCTGAGGCAGGAGGGTGACTTGAGCCTAGGAGGTCGAGGCTGCAGTGAGCCACTGTCATGCCACTGCACTCCAGCAAGGCCCTGTCTCAAAAAACAGAGAAAAACAAAATTTTTATAAAACAAAAAGAATCAGTTGTTGCAAAGAAGGCAAAGGGTGGGAAGGATTTGGCACTGTAATAGCCAACAAGCTATGGCATCCTCTGATGAGCGACTCTTCCCGCTGTTGAACACGTGGGGTTCCAATTGCCTTGTGCCCGTGGAACTTTGCTGTCCATCTGCATTGCTGCAGTTTCTTCTTGACTCCCTGCAACTTGGTGGCTACAGTGATAGCCACTGTGATCTCCCCCTTCCCTCTCTGTCTGCAGAGCACCAATATGGCCTTCGGGAAGGTGACGGAGGAGACTGTCTACACCTGCACCGGGCATCCGCTCAAGTCAGACATCGCCAACATCCTGGACTGGATGTTGAATCAAGATTTCACCACTGCCTACAGAAGTATCCTTTCTCATGACCTCCTGGCCACTGAGACCTGAAGGTGGCCTCAGGAGTTCAGGCTGCAGCTAGCACCCACACCTTGCTGGCAAAGGACGACTGGCTTCAGGTGACTCTGGTCAGCTTGTTGTGGGAATAAGATGTCTGTAGGTGGAGTGGGTACTTGTCTTTAACACTCCAGAGTTCTTGAAGGGCACTGACCTTCAAGCCAGGGGAAGGCCTGAAGCAGCTTCACTCCCAGATGGGAGAAAAGCTTAGGCCTTGGCATTGAAGATGCAGTAATTTTCAAGTGGTCAGTGATAGTGATAGCTCTTGTGCTGTGAAATTAAACGCTAGGAATAGTGATACAATCTCTTTTTGAAAATGCATTTGGGGCCAGGTGCGGTGGTTCACGCTTGTAATCCGAATACCTTGGGAGGCTAAGGCAGGTAGATCACTTGAGGTCAAGAGTTTGAGACCAGCCTGGCCAACATGGTGAACCCCTATTTCTACTAAAAATACAGAAATTAGCTGGGCGTGGTGGCTGGTGCCTGTAGTTCCAGCTACTCAGGAGGCTAATGCATGAGAATTGCTGGAACTGAGGAGGCAGAGGTTGCAGTGAGCTGAGATTGCATCACTTCAAAGAAAGAGAGAAAGGAAGGAAGGAAGAAAATGCAATTGGCTTTATTCTCTACTAGAAGAAGGTACATTTATCTTTCAGAAAGCCCTTATTGAAGATGAAACAAAGAAAAAGAATTGGAGTCCAACACGTGCAGCTTCAAGTTGAAAGAAACAGTTGTTGGGATTAAAAGCCCTACTTTAAAAAGTCACTTGCCAGGGTCTGAATTCAAAATTCTCTGCAGTATGTTTGTTCTGGAACTTGTTCCCTTTGCCTTAACTGCTCCTCTCTAGATATTACAGAGTTGAAAACTCTGAAGGGGTTGGCACTGCACGATATCCTGACAGAGGTACACTTGTTTGTGCATAGAGGTAACTTACATTATTACCCTAGCTGAGAAGCTGTGAATAAGGTGGCCTGCTTTGGGGTTAAGGATGGTTAGAACAGGAGGCTTCATTCTTGAAGCAAAGAAACGAAGTATAAATCAGACCCTTTCTTTTTAGCAGTTCTGTCTTGCCACTGTTTAAAATTTTGTTCCAGAGCTGGGTGTAATGGCTCACACCTGTAATCCCAGCGCTTTGGGAGGCCAAAGCAGGCAAATCACCTGAGGTCAGGAGTTCGAGACCAGCCTGACCAACATGGTGAAATCCCGTCTCTAATAAAAATACAAAAAATTAGCCGGGTTTGGTGGTGCAGGCCTGTAATCCCAGCTACTCGGGAGGCTGAGGTGGGAGAATTGTTTGAACCTGAGAGGTCGAGGTTGCAGTGAGCTGAGATTTGTCACTGCACTCCAGCCTGGGTGACAGAGCTAGAGTGTAAAAAAAAAAAACTTTGTTCCAGAAACCTTTTAGTTTTTTTTAATTTTTTATTATACTTTTAAGTTCTGTGTGCAGAACATGCAGGTTTGTTACATAGGTATACACGTGCCACGGTGGTTTGCTGTATCCACCCATCATCTACATTAGGTATTTCTTCTAATGCTCTCTCTCCCCTAGCCCCCACCCCCAAAAACCCTCTTGTAATGTCTAGAACTGCTAGGGAGAGTGAAAATACATGGAAGCTAACTTTATTTCCTCTAGGGGTATTTTATAGCAGTAAGTAATTCACATTTCTTAAAAAAAAAAAAAAAAAATACATATATGGCTGGGCATGGTGGCTCATACTTGTAATCCCAGCACTTGGGGAGGCTGAGGTGGGCAGATCACAAGGTCAGGAGTTGGAGACCAGCCTGTCCAATATGGTGAAACCCCATTTCTACTAAAAAACACAAAAATTAGCCGGGTGTGGTGGTGTATGACTGTAGTCCCAGATACCCAAGGCTAAGGCAGGAGAATCACTTGAACCCGGGAGGCGGAGGTTGCGGTGAGCCAAGATCATACCACTGCACTCCAGCCTGGGCAACAGAGTGAGACTCAATCTCAAAAAAAAAAAAAACCAGCAAGTGGGAACCCAGCATTCCAGTTAACTTGTAGAGCTACCCAGCTGCTAAGAGCAGTGCGATGATCCTCTGGTGCTCTTAGCGTCACTTTGGTATCTGCTGATTTTCCTTTTCCTTTTTGGCTACCCCAGAAAGAATCACAAAAATAGAGTGGGTAAAATGTATGAAACCAACACGGTTCTTGCTTTCTTAGAGGTGTGGTTCTATGAGTCCACTGAGGCCGCGCAACTAGTTCGGTGTTAAGGGGATTTGATGTTCAAACTCTTGTCCTCTGGGGAGTTTTTTCACAGTGGAGAGTGACAGACCTAACTCATTTGATTTTGTTTTTCCTCCAGTTGACTTTCCATCTTCAGTTCGAATACATTTATTGACCAAAATGGCAGACATTGAGTGAGTACTTCTTGTCCCAATTTTAATTATTTTCCTCCTTTTTTCCCCTGTTGTATTCGTTTCAACTTTCTTGGTTTCAGTTTTTCTCCTAAATCATTCACATATGGTAGAATCTAGTCTGGTGACATTGAATGGAATGAGGGGAAGGGCGTCAGCTGCTTAAAGAACATGGGGATAAACTCAGCAGTCAAGTTCAGATCAGTTACGTATCTGAAATGAAGGTCTCTCCTTGGACCTCACAGGCTCGGCCACATTGATTCTGAAAATGCCCTTGTTATTTGGGAGGCCTGCTGCAGTTCAACCACCCAGCTGTTATTAAGGCATTTTGGCATACTAAAGCATATTGGGGAGAAAAGTAAACACAAACTCAATTTTCCACTTTGCTTAGTTCCATAAACACTGTTATTAGCCCCCAGTGAAGCTGGCAGCTATCATTTTAAGTTGACAGAGCATCGAGTTCAACACAGACGTCAGCATAGGCCAACTCTAATTTATGGCATTGGCTTTCACAGGCACAAATTAGGTCACCTCTCCTCATTGCATTGTGAATATGACGATTTTGCTCTCAGTGACTGGGCATTTAAAAGGTGGCAAGATGAACTCCAGTGTCCTATTTTACCGACTAGACCACAGGCCCACCGATATAGCAGCCAAACTTCCCAGTGAAATGGCTTACGAGGAAGGAAATCTCCATTTTTTTCCCTCTTACTTTGCCAATGAAATAATCCTTCATTACATAAATTTTGTATATCTGTATAGTTAGGACAAAGTTCAGTTCAGAACACCACTGTCGATACCTAATAATTTCTTTGTTTTGAGACAGAGTCTCACTCTGTCGCCCACGCCAGAGTGCAGTGATGTGATCTTGGCTCACGGCAACTTCCGCCTCCCAGATTCAAGCAATACTGCCTCAGTCTACCGAATAGCTGGGATTACAGGCATGCACTACCATGCCCAGCTAATTTTTGTGGGTTGTTTTGTAGAGACAGGGGTTTCACCATGTTGGCCAGGCTGGCCTCATGTGATTTGCCCACCTTGGCCTCCCAAAGTGCTGGGATTACAGGTGTGAGCCACCACACCCAGCCTGATACCTAATAATTTTTAAAACTGAATCTGTCCTTAGGAGTTTGAAACATCAAATTTATAAATCAATGAGTAGGGCAGAGAAGAAAATGTTAGGGGGACACATACAAGATTGCCACCCAGGGTAAATTTGTTTCATCAATTCCCCTCCCCACTCCTTCAACAGATTTCAGCCCTAGATTGCTTGTTCTCTTATGAAAAGGCAGCTGTGTGTGCATTTTCTTACCCTGTGTTTGGTTTCCGTTAGGTACAGGCTTTCTGTTGGCACCAATGAGAAGATCCAGCTGAGTTCCCTCATTGCTGCTTTTCAAGTCACCAGAGACCTGATTGTAGCAGAGGCCTAGATGCTCTGAGGGCTGTTCACAATTCTCAGGGCTCAGCAGTGACGGAAGAGCAGAAGACAGTTACGGGATGAACTGCTGCCTGGGGCCGTGTAATGAACCAGTCACCCCAAATCTTGGAAAACTCCCTTCTAGGCGAGGATGGGCAGGCATTTAAAAAGTACCATTTTTGTGGTGGTTTGGAGCGGGGATGTACAAAATAATTTTAATGTGTAACTCACATTACACTGCCCATGTTTCATAGGGAAAAAATATACCTTTTTTATTTGAAAGTCATAAGGCTTTCACCTTTTAGTTGCTTGGATGACAGGGAATTAGCCTGCCCCATTTTGCTCTGGGACAGAAAGCTTTCAAATCTAATATGGTCCAAGTATCTTCCTACCCAAGGTAAACATCATCTCCAAAATTACATTTATGATTCTAATATTTAGCATTGTGTCTGTATCTAATTTAAATAGATGTTAATGGATGTCTGGCCAAAACTACTATACTCTTATAAAATGGGCTGAATAGTCTTAAGTTAAAAACTCATTTTTTTATTTACCTTCTGGTAGAAGAGTTACCAGCAGGTTCCAAATTGATGTGGATGACAAGAAAGAACTTTAAAGATAATATACAGCCTTAAACTATGCCACTGTGGGCCAGAGGCTGTATAAAACACAATTGTTTAATACAAGAGCGGGGCAAGTGAGACTGAGCCTGACTCTAAATCTAGAACTGCGGAAGGACGGGGACTTTTGTACAGATTTAACATTTATTTTACAGCAATCATGCATTTGTATGTTAGTGTTCTTTAAAATAAAAAACAAAGCAGCCTGCTGGCTGTGTTACAAGTGACTCTTCTTGGACAGCCAGAAAGATGCTGACTTTGTCAAACCTGCATTTATATGAAAACCTTCTATCTCTAATATCACAGAATAAACTTTCTTTGGATGCTGTTTTTTATGTAAGTGTTAAATTCTTAAACTGTCAAATGGAAAAAGTCACTTATTCCCTTTATCTGTGGAGGAGTCACCCCCTTAATGACAGCAGCAAAGTTTGAAGCTAAATCTGACGGCCAACCAGGCCTCAAACCACCCAGAGTCTCAGCCTCTGCTATACCTGGAACTTCAAGTTTACCGTGAAATGTAAACACTGGTCAATCCATTCCCAGCTCTTCTGCTATGCTACTTATATGTTTATTTTTTGAGGCAGGATCATGCTGTCACCCAGGCTGCAGTACAATGGCACAATCATGGCTCATTGCAGCCTCCATGTTCCAGGCTCAAGGAGTTTTCCCATCTCAGCCTCCTGAGTAGCTGGGACCACAGATACATGCCACCATGTCCAGCTAAATTTTTTTTTTCTTTTTGAGATAGGGTCTTGCTCTATCACCCAGGCTGGAGTGCAATGGTGCAATCACGGCTCCACTGCATGGCTCACGGCAGCCTCAATGGCTTGGTCTCAAGCCATCCTCTCACCTCAGCCTCCTGAGTAGCTGGGGCTACAGGTGCACACCACTACCACACCCAGCTAAGTTTTTTGGCTAAGTTTTTTTTTTAATAGAGGCGGGGTCTCATCTCACTCTGTTGCTCAGGCTGATCTTGAACTCCTGGGCTCAAGCAATTCTCCCACCTCAGCCTCCCAAAGTGCTGGGATTACAGGCATGTGCCATCACGCCCAGCCCTGCTTGTTTGAAAACGGGATTTTTTTTTTCTTAATGGGAAAAAAATGAAACAGAGCCAAAAGCTTTTAACTGTTTTTTTCTTTCCTTCAATGAAAGCCTCTCATTTTGAAAAGAAATGTTTTTCTTCAAGCAACAAAGGTGGTAGAGGAAATTCCTCAACTTTCTCTACAAGTCACGTAACGTTACACTGGCCTCCATAAAGCACCGATTAAGAAAGCTAAAGAATAAGATGTTGTATCTCTTTTAAAATAATTTAAAATATATTAAACTTTCCTAAGGCAGATTTTGTTTGAATGAGGTGTCTTGATTAGATAACTACATGCCACTGAAGGAGAACAGTACTTTTAAGGAGCTATTTTTGTTTCGCGGTAGAGTTGAAACCAGCTGATTAATCCAATGAAGTTAAACAGCAGAGACAGATCTCATACATAAGAGTATCACCTAAGTCATAACACCAATTCTTTACACAATTAAGACATCTTTGCAACTGTTCAATTTAAGTACTATGGTTTTTAGATATCGAGAAAAACACAGTTGTACCTTAACATCTGTTGAGAAAATACAAATAAATATGTTGCTAATAAATGGCCACTGATAACTCAGTAGCCATCTGAATAGTCATGCAGTTTAAGAATACATCCTTGTATAATCTGACACACAAATTTGTCATCTCCTGCACATGCACACCATTTAAAAAGAAAAAAAAAAAAAAGCCAGTAATAGTGTCTGGATCAGCCAGGAGCACAGCCTCTGATTCCCCTGTAATTTAGTTAAGCTAAATTAATACCTCATACCAAATGGCTCCAGGAAAACTGTCCTGCAGGTCAGAAGGGAGCCCAAGAAGAAAAGCACTTTGGCCAACGTCAAAGCAACTGACCACAGCAGGAGAGAACCTGAACCAATGCTACCACTGCATCAGAAACACAAGGACAGGTACTAGGCAGGAGCCATCCTTCCCAGTGGAGGGAGTATGAGCTGCTCTGCCACTAGAGAGGCTCTGGAGGCCCACTTACTTATAGAATCAAAACAACTGCACTTTGAATCAAAACGACTAGAAAGAGTTCAACACTTGCTGTTTGTAACTGGAATGAAGATTTAAGGTAAGGCTCTGTTGCCGCACAAGTGGAATCTCCTCCTCTAAGACTGACTTTCACATGCCAGGGAGAGAAAGATCCATGACTAGTACACTGGAATCTGGTTTTGCTACATTCTATTCACAATCCCGAAGAAATGCTATTTCAATCCAAGACCAGATGTTTGGCCCATTATTGTAACAACTCCTTTGCCAGGCAGATTTATCCTGTTACAAAGATACATAAGATGTGGCATTGCTTAAAAAGTCCTGTATGTGAGGAACTCTTTCATTTTCTTGGGGATTGGCAGTGCTAGGACTTGGTAAGTTGTTAGGAAGCTTCGGAGGGCTTTCCGGCATAAGTGCTTCAGTGAGGACAGGACCCTAGGAGCTGTCCAGAACTGGACGTGGCCATCTCTTGTCCTGAAATGAAACAGAAACCGATGATGTGTTAAGACAGAACTTGGATATTCATGTTTACATTGTGATGGATATTAATATTTCTACTTTGACTGGAAAGAGGAGGAGACTTCAGAAAGTGAAACGTGTAATCCTGACCGTGGAAATGGATGTAAAAGTTGTGCTGCTGAATAATTAAGGCTGCTGATAGGATTATAAACACTCAAGACACCTTTGATACCAAAGTGCTCTCTCTCAGCACAGCCCTTTCTAAATCTGACCACTGTTACTTCAAAAGTAGTAGAGGGAAGAGTGCCACCTACTGAATTACAGATGTTACCTGTAAAGTGGTCTTTTAGCCCTAAATGGTTTCCCATATATTATGCATCGTCTCAATTTTATTCTCCTTTGTGAACCTGGCCCATTAGGTGGCATGACTTACAGGTCTTTAATTACATTTAGGTTAAATATTCAGAGAAAATGGCACACTGTATTAGCAGAATCAATCATTTGAGTTTTATATAATCTTGAATTGCTTTAAAGGTATCCTCATAGGCAAGAAAATTCTAGATGGTTTCCTTCCTTAAAAAGCTACATGATATACTCAGCAGAAACCACCACCCATCTGTTCAGCTAAGATACATACCCTGTGGCAATGACTCCACCATGTGGAAAAAATGTGCAGCAAAGACCATTGGTCATAGGAGCAAACGCAATTGGAGTTTTCAGTTCCAGGGCCCAGATCCTGAGGAGTCTGGATGGGGAGAAAGAACACCCACACATTAGCTGACCCAGGGCCAGACCAGGAGGGCCTTGCTGCCATTACTTGCAAGCACTTGCTGGGGCCACATAAAGAGAGTTCCCTTCGTTACCTGTCATCTGCCACCGTGGCAAGGTACAAGCCTTCCGGAGAGAAGCACACAGATCTCAGTGAGCTAATGTGGACATCACTGTCGTCCATGGCGGGGTCAACCTGGGTGTGGCTGAGAAGGAAAGAAACAGGATGGCAGGCCTGGAGTGATGGCTGCTCTCTACCCTCCATCGTCACCCCAGGCAGGAAGCCAAACTGCCCTGGCCACCAAAGGGCTCAAGATGCATTGTGTGCCCCTTGTGGAAAAGCTTGGGATTTTACACACTAGGAAAAAAAGCGCATCTCAGAAGGCTCCAGGTGTCCTGTGGAGGGGCTGCAGGGTTACTAACACTTCCTTGTGCTAATTTGCTTATGCAAAGTAGGTCAGCTCTCACGTTAATGCCACAGTAGAAACTGCAAGTCTTTTTTAGGCTAAGATACATGATAATTATAGGACTGCCTATTATTTGCTTCATGAAACAACAGAGACAAAAGGAAAAAGGAGACCAAGTTTGTCAGAACATGAAACTCATTTTGGAAAGCACAGTTTCGAGAAGAGGCTCTTTCTGAACTTGTTACTACGGTTATTAGTAAATGGAAATAAAGAGTCATATTGAGGCTTCATAATGCTGATTCCAAAGAAGTACACACAGCCGAATCGGGAGACTGAAAGACACTCAGAGCTAATTGAGAGGGCTTAATTGACAATGCATCACAAGAAGGAATGAACCAGGCCAGATGCAGTGGCTCATGCTGTGATCCCAGCACTTTGGGAGACCGCGGTGGGTGGATCACCTGAGGTCAGGAGTTCGAGACCAGCCTGACCAACATGATGAAACCCTGTCTCTACTAAAAATACAAAAATTAGCCGGGCATGGTGGCACACACTTGTAGTCCCAGCTACTCAGGAGGCTGAGGCAGGAGAATCACTTGAACCTGTTAGGTGGAGGTTGCAGTGATACAAGATTGCACCACTGCACTCCAGCCTGGGTGACAGAGCAAGACTCCTGTCTCAAAAAAAAAAAAAAAGAAAGAAAGAAAAAGAGACTCACTGTGCCGCCTTTTTATCAGCTTGTTCCCTTCCATGTCCCAGACTCTAAAAGAGAAATGTCTAATCCCAGGCAGGTTTCTCATCAGTCCCCCCACAAGAAAGTCATAGCAGGGATTCAGTCCTTACTGGAGTGACCTCAGCCTTTCGCCAGTGTAGGGGTCCCACATAATCACATTGGTATCGTAAGAAGCTGTGACAAGCAAGGCAGAGTCGGGGGAGAAGTCACAAGAGACAACACTGCTTTGATGGCCCTCTAGCTTCCGAATTAACGTGTAGGACCGCATGCTCCATAGAAAGACCTGTGGAAAGTAACAAGTGCCTTGTTAGGGCAGAAGCAAAGTGCTTGGGACTCCAATGGAGGGAGAGAAAGGCACCACCACCATTCCCTGCGCGGGCCCCGCGGCCAGGTGAAGATGATTCTCTATCCCTTTTCTACAGCTCTACTAGAACCTGTCTTACAGTTTAAACAAGGTAATTGGTCTAGATTCTGGAGGATTTAAACCAATGGACATGCTCAAGGAGCTCACTATAAAGGAGAATAAACCAGGCCGGCCTTAGGAAGACCCAGCTGAAACACATGTATAGAGACTTCTGAGTCTGCTGCTGAGTCATGTTTACCAACAGGGTAGTAAATACTGATTAAGACCTGAGCCACGTGCTATCTATTCCACTTAAAAATAAATGTCAGGCCGGGCGCGGTGGCTCACGCTTGTAATCCCAGCACTTTGGGAGGCCGAGGCGGGTGAATCACGAGGTCAAGAGATCGAGACCATCCTGGTCAACATGGTGAAACCCCGTCTCTACTAAAATTACAAAAAATTAGCTGGGCATGGTGGCGTGTGCCTGTAATCCCAGCTACTGAGGAAGCTGAGGCAGGAGAATTGCCTGAACCCAGGAGGCGGAGGTTGCGGTGAGCCGAGATCGCGCCATTGCACTCCAGCCTGGGTAACAAGAGCGAAACTCCGTCTCCGAAAAAAAAAATAAATAAAAAAATAAATGTCAGTGGCCAGGCACGATGGCTCACACCTGTAATCTCAGCACTTTGGGAGGCCAAGGTGGGCAGATCACTTGAGGACAGGAGTTCGAGACCAGTCTGGCCAACATGGCAAAACTCCATCTCTACTATACAAAAATTAACCAAGCATGGTGGTGCACGCCTGTAAGCCCAGCTATTTAGGAGGCTGAGGCACAAGAATCACTTGAGCCTGGGAGGTGGAGGTTGCAGTGAGCTGAGATCACGTCACTGCACTCCAGCTTGGGCGAAAGAGTAAGACTGCCTCAAATTTTTTTTTTAAAAGGATCAGATGTGAACTTGGGCCACCCCACAAAGTAGTGGCAGCCTGCCAAGCCATTTGACACCCCCACCTTGTTTGCCAACCACAGAAACCTGTCCCAAGACTGTGCCTCTGACCTAGCTCATCACTTTAAACCTTTGTGGGAAGGATTAAGAGGAGGATTTTATTTTCATTCCTTTAAGAAAGCCCTCATAGTTCCAAACCACAAATGAATGATGAACCACCTGGGCTGTACCAAATGATGAGCTCTCCACCTTCCCTTCAGTCACAGCAAGTGGTTCAATGCAACACAAAATTCAAACCAGCTGCTCCTAAAGTGTTCTTAGATATCTAATACCTGTTTGTTGTTTTCAATTAACAGGATCTCAGGACAATGTTCAACAAGTAACTGCACTGACATGATTTGAATTGGAAATCCGAATTCGATGGATTCAAATGTGATGGTTCAAAGGAAATTTGGATTCACATGTGGGCTGCAACTTTTAAAATCTCAGACTTCAAGAAGAAAACACATTTAAAAAGCAATCGTCTTCCTATTTGTAAAGGGAAGCAGCCTTCTGATGATAGGAGCAATCTGTTTCCAAATCCCTCCTATCTTTGGGCTCATGTCAAACTGCAAATCAGAAGGGAGTTTTGCAGGTGGCGGCCACGGCCTATCAACATGCCTTCCATTAGGGTGGATCTGTGGATGATTTTGAGAACGCTTGGTTATCTTCCCTCACACACACCAGGCCACCACTTCAGACCTCCATGTCTCAGGGAATTAAAGCAATAATGCTGGAGACTCACCGACTTCTCTCCAGCTGCAGAGCACAGCATGCTGCAGTCTGGGGAGATGGAACAGCAGTAAACCCACTGCAGGTGGCCCGATAACACTTGAATCTGTTTACCTGGCAGGAAAAAGAAGCAAACGGTGAGCCAACCCTCAAAACAACAAAGCAGGAAGACTGGAGAACTGGGAGAACTGGGGTGGTAATGGTCCCCCTGCCCAGTATACACATCGGCTCCTATCAGCTGGGCCCAAGGGTCCAATTTTTGATTCAGAGTAAGAAATAGGACCAGATTTGTCATTTAAACAACCGTAATCTGTGAATATGATATTCTAATTCCCCAGGGAAACTACTACCTATAGCTTCAATACAATCTACAAGATCAGTAGCAGGGCAGAGGGGTACAATTTTTTTTTTAAATGGAGTCTTGCTCTGTCGCCAGGCTAGAGTGCAATGGTGCATTCTCGGCTCGTTGCAACCTCCACCTCCCAGGTTCAAGCAATTCTCCTGCCTCAGCCTCCTGAGCAGGGATTTCAGGCGTGTGACACCACACCCAGCTAATTTTTTACTTTTAGTAGAGACAGGATTTCACCATGTTGGCTAGGCTGGTCTCAAACACCTGACCTCGGGTATTGATCACTTTTTAAATATAATCTTGAATTGCCTGAAAGGTTTCCTCATAGGAAACCATATGAAAGGGACCCTTTGATAGCAGAGAATGTTCTTTTTAGGTTCCCCAACTATCTGAAGTACCCTGAAGCATCCTTCCCTATTTTGAGAGAGTGCTTATCTTCAGTTCTCCCTCATTTAAACTTTGTAATGGTTTCCCTGTAGTCACTAGGCTCTTGCTTCAGACTGTCACCCTCCCAACCCTGCCAGGATGTTCAGATGAGCAGCAGTGTGGAGTCATTAGGGGCACAGGTTCTAGTTGAATCCTGGCTCCCCTGCTAACTCAGCACATAACCCAGGGTGACTCACCATCTCTCTAGTTCTTGCTTTTTTTTTTTTTTTTTTTTAATGCCCATCCATATAGGGGATGGATGAATAAATGGTGGTATATCTACCCCATTAATGTAGTTGCAATTAGAGACAGATTTTCCATGGGGTACCGTTTAATGAAAAATGCAAGATGCAAGAAAAAAACATTAAGATATACGATTCCATTTTTGCGAAACAATGACCCAAAACCCATGAATGCAAGCATGTGTGTGCGTAGGATTATACAAGTAGAAAAATACGCAAGGATATTTACTAGGCTCCTAACACGGGGTACCAGGACGCAGGGGAAGAGGGGAGGATGACGACAGCAGGAAGGGCAAGAGAGACAACTGGGAAGGAAAGAGCCAAGCAAGAAAGAAGAAAAAAGAATTTTAAAAGCCTATATGTGGTTATATATATGAATTTATTGAAGTTTATGTGGATGTATGGATCTATAAAAATTAATATTATTTGCTTTTATTTTATTTATTTAGAGACAGAATATTGTTCTGTTGCCCAGGCTGGAATGCAATGGCACAATCTCGGCTCACTGCAACCTCTGCCTCCCAGGTTCAAGTGATTCTCCTGCCTCAGCCTCCTGAGTAGCACGGAGTACAGGCCACTGCCATCACACCTGGCTAATTTTTATCTACTTTTAGTAAAGCCGGGGTTTCACCATGTTGGCTAGGCTGGACTTGAACTCCCAACCTCAAGTGATCTGCCCGTCTTGGCCTCCCTAAGTGCTTTAATTAATATTTTTTAAAAGTTAGTCACGGTGCCTGCAGTCCCAGCTACTCGGGAGACTGAGGCAGGAGGATCACTTGAGCCCAGGAGGCAGAGGTTGCAATAAGCCGAGTTCGCAGCATTGCACTCCAGCCTGGGCAACACTGAGACTCTGTCTCAAAAAAATAAAAGTCAATCATGGTTTCTTCAGCTGTCAAATCTCAGGGTGCTGTGAGTACTGAATAAATTAAGGCATGTCAGGTCAGTGGAGCAGCGCCTGGCAGCTGGGAGCACAACTTTATTCCCCTCCTCTAGTTGAAAAGCTCTCATAATTGGCCTACTCCATCCCGTCCACCCTCAGTCACTCTCACTTGGTCTTTCCTTCCAAATCATCAAGTGATTTCCAGAGCCACTGCATGGACCTTCCTGAGATGATGGCAAGCTGCCTCAGTACACGCATTAAGGCAGCATTTAGAAAGGCACTACCAGCTGAGCGCGGTGCCTCATGCCTGTAATCCCAGCACTTTGGGAGGCTGAGGTGGGCAGATCACTTGAGGTCAGGAGTACAAGACCAGCCTAGCCAACATGGTGAAACTCTGTCTCTACTAAAAATATGAGAATTAGCCAGGCGTAATGGAGCACACCTGTAATCCCAGCTGCCCAGGAGGCTGAGGTACAAGAATTGCTTAAACCTCGGATTCTCGATTGATACAAGATTGCTTGAACCCGGGAAGTAGAGGTTGCAATGAGCTGAGGTCGCGCCACTGCACTCCAGCCTGAGCAACAGAGCAAGAGCAAGACTGTCTCAAAAAATATCAATAGAGAAAACGAGGATTGGGCACTACCTTTTAGAAGCTGTCCTGATCAGCAGTACCTTAGACTGTGTGATTACAGGTTCCACAGTACTGGGCAGAAACCACCTAAAGTAGGCCAGGCATGGTACCTCACGCCTGTAATCCCAGCACTTTGGGAGGCCAATGCAGGCGGATCACTTGAAGTCAGGAGTTTGAGACCAGCCTGCCCAACACGGTGAAACCATATGTCTACTAAAAATACAAAAAATTAGCTGGGTGTGATGGCTCATGCCTGTAGTCCCAGCTACTTGGGAGGCTAAGACACAAGAATCGCTTCAACCTGGGAGGCGGAGGTTGTCGTGAGCTGAGGTCGTGCCACTGCACAATAACCTGGGTGACAAAGACTCTGTCTCAAAAAAGAAAAAAAAGAAACCACCTAGAGTTATGTTGGTGATCAGATGTCTTCAGATGAGGATACTACATGCACCACCTTAGTTTATTTGACAAGTTGCTATGGATTAAATGTGTCCCCTACACATAAAGCCCTAATCCCCAATGTGATGATATTAGGAGGTAGGACTTTTAAGAAGTCGATAGGTCATGAGGGTGGAGCCTCAGCAATGGGATTAGTGCCCTTAGAAGAAGAGACTTGACAGAGAGAGAGATCTCTCTGCCAGATGAGCATACAGAGAGAAGGTGACTGTTTACAAGCCAGGCAGCAGGTGCTCACAGACACCAAAACTACTAGCACCTCGATCATGGCCTTCACAACCTTCAGAACTGTGAGAAATAAATGTCTGTTGTTTAAGCCACCCAGTCTCAGGCATTTCCAGCCTGAGCTGCCTAAGACACAAATTTTCAGGCTGATTGCTAAGAGGGCAGGAGAAAGGTCCCTCCCCTGGCTGTGTGGAGCTGGATGGTCATAGCTTGGGAGAGAGTGCCAGTGCCTTCACACCATGGGGACGAGTGGTTTCTTCATGACCCTCCAATCCCTCCAGCCCCTGAGATCCATCCAGGGGCTGGAGGGATGGGAAAATGGCATTACGGCGTTGAAATAAATTCCCTTTTTTTTTTTGGAGACAGAGTTTCGCTCTTGTTACCCAGGCTGGAGTACAATGGCGCGATCTCTGCTCTCCGCAACCTCCGCCTCCTGGGTTCAGGCAATTCTCCTGCCTCAGCCTCCTGAGTAGCTGGGATTACAGGCACGCGCCACCATGCCCAGCTAATTTTTTGTAGTTTTAGTAGAGACGGGGTTTCACCATGTTGACCAGGATGGTCTCGATCTCTTGACCTCGTGATCCACCCGCCTCGGCCTCCCAAAGTGCTGGGATTACAGGCGTGAGCCACCACGCCCGGCCTAAATTCCCCTTTCTTATGTCACCGTTCTTTTTTTTTTTTTGGGACAGAGTCTCGCCCTGCCACCCAGGGAGTGCAATGGTGCTATCTCGGCTCACTGCAACTTCCGCCTCCTGGATTCGAGCAATTCTCCTGCCTCAGCTTCCCAGTTAGCTGAAACTACAGGCGCCCATCACCACACCCAGCTAATTTTTGTATTTTTTAGTAGAAATGGGGTTTCACTATGTTGGCCAGGCTGGTCTGGAACTCCTGACCTCAAGTGATCCACCCACCTTGGCCTCCCAAAGTGCTGGGATTGCAGGCATGAGCCACCACACCTGGCCTCTTATGTCACCTTTCTAGTTAAGGATCAAACCAGAGATGTATAGAATTCCTTACTGGGCCACCCCCATATATAGTTCGCTCAAGGCAGAATTTCACAAAACCTGACACCCTGTAGCCTTAGAGAATTATTCTAGGCTTAGAGTCTGCTTCAAAAAGAAAGTCTCCGTTTCTCACAGGAGGCGCCCAACAGGGACTTGTAGATCAGTGGTTCTCAACCTGGGGAGACCTTGCCCTTCACAGGACATGGGGACATTTCTGCTTGTCACAACTGGAGAGGATGCTCCTGGCATCAAAAGAGAAGAGGCCAGGCATGCTGCTCAGTGTCTTAGAATGCACAGGAGAGCCCACAACAAAGGGTTATCCAGCCCAAAATATCCATAGTGCCGATGAGAAAACCTGTTCTAGATCAAATATTTTTAACAGGGGCAATTCACCCCAAGAGGGTAAAAACTAGTTCTTGGTAGCCAAAAAAAATCTTACATTTTTTTACACGTAAAGCATAGATATGCATTCAGCACCTAAGTAGATATGCAATATATCTTTAGCATTAAAATATCCTAAATAGACACACATTATATGTTTGGTATTAGACTCTCTTTGGTACAATATTATCTTTGGGGCAGACAGGAGCGATTCGAAAAAAACTGTCTAAAAAGGCTCCTTAAGGGGCAATCACAGAAAAAAATATCAAGAAACACTGTTTTAGATTAAAATGACACTGGTAAAACAAAGAAAGCAAATACAGTATTTTTGGAATTGCCAAGTAGTTCCTTCACCTCCCATACCGTGTTTATTCAGGTCCCAGATGCGAAGAGTCTTATCCCGTGATGCGGAGACCAAAATCAAACTGCCACTGGGTGTGAAGCTCAGATCCCTCACGACATCTTGGTGGCCGGAAAGATTCAAAAGCAGGAGCCCTGGCGTGGGAGCAGGGGACTCAGTCAGCCAGAGAGGTGGTACAAGGTGTGCCTGCCACGACCACACCCCTTGGGCAACACGAGTGGGGCATGGAGGCGACATGGTCAGAACATGCACCCGAGCCTCCCAGAACCCTGTGCCAGCCAAATGACCTACCTGTCTGCACCTCCCAGATCTTAATCTGCCCATCGTTGAGTCCCGTAGCAAGGACCAGGCAAGAGACATCGGGCACTTGGGGGTGGTGGCGTGCCCAGAGCTTCCTGCTGGGTGGGGAAGGCCACGGGCTGAAGGCCAACCCCCAGACAATCTGACCACAGTCCAGCGTCTTCTCTTTTGGGCTGCCCCGCCCTTTCGTCTCATTTTTGCTACTTCGGCTTTTGGCTTCAAACCCTTTAGGGATGCTGGGGGAAGCAGAGGTTTCTTAATGAGTCTGCCATTGTTACCAAGTCTATCAACTTTTCATTCTGGGACATCTAAGAGTCCTGGGGAATGGAGGGAAGGGTCTGTCACCCAAGCTGGAATGCAGTGACACGATAATGGCTCACTGCAGCCTTGACCTCCCTGCTCAACTGATCCTCCTGCCTCAGACCCCACCAAGTAGCTGGGACTACAGGCATGTGCTATTAGGTTCAGTTAACTTTGTTTGTATTTTTTGTAGGGATGGAGTTTTGTCCGTTTGCCCAGGCTGGTCTTGAACTCCTGAGCTCACGTGATCTGCCCACCCTGGCCTCCTGAAGTGCTGGGATTACTCGCATGAGCCACCCCGCCTGGCCACATAAGACTTTAAATCCTAGAAACAAGCTGGCCTTTGGTGCAATCTGCTGTGACTTTTCTGCTTCTTTTTAAGAGCTAATGTAGGCCAGACACGGTGGCTCACGACTGTAATCCCAGCACTTTGCAAGGCCGAGGAGGGCGGATCACCTGAGGTCTGGAGTTCAAGACCAGCCTGGCCAACATGTTGAAACCCCATCTCTACTAAAATACAAAAAAATATTAGGTGGGCATGGTGGTGGGAGGCCTGTAAACCCAGCTACTTGGGAGGCTAAGGCAGGAGCAATTGTTTGAACCTGGGGGATTGGGGGGGTGTGCAGTGAGCCATGATCACACCACTGCACTCCAGCCTGGGCAACAAGAGCAAAACTCCATCTTAAAAAAAAAAAAAAAGAGTTGATGTAACATGGGCTACACCGGCCTTGGCTCGACCTATTTGCGACAGCGCTGCAATGGGGTGACCTGCCTTGTGGGTAACTAAATCACAGATGCTCCAGGGAGTCACATGCTTGCTCAGAAAGTTCTCTCGGGTTTTGGTGAGTGAAAGGAAAAAGACACTCAGTTTTTCCCATGAGTAAGAAAGCATATTGTAGGTTTGGAACTGGGGCAGAACTTAGAGCCTGAATAACCATCTGCCACTCTCCTGCCTGATGAGTTCCCTTCTCTCTAGCTTAGAAATCCCCAAGGAGCTGGAAAATAAACCCCTGTCTTGCCAACACTGTTTGTTTGGTACACGTTAATTTCCACCTTCACTCACTATGTTCCAACTGATTAATGAGGCTCTTTCATTTACTTCCCTGATGGTAATGCACACAAGAATCAAACAGCAAGGTAGTCAACAGAGAAAAGGAATTCACAAGGCCGGGTAGAGGTTTCCTGTCCTGGAAGATCTCTTGGCCCAACCCTCTCCTACAATTCAACTTACAGTGAAACAGCCCCAAATAAGCTAAAACATGGGGCCCTGGCCACCACTGCACCCAGGAAACAATGTCTCAAAGGCACAAGCACTGGCCAGCCCTGGGGTTGAGCTGAAAATGTGAAGCTTACTGTTTGCAGAACGCAGCACAAAGGTCTCCATGTGACCCTGACCACACTCTGGTAGGCTAAGGTGGGGGAAATGGAAATGAGAAGCTGAATGCCAGGATGAGGTCAGAGCTGGTCCCATGAGAAATCCTAAACTCAATGCATATGTAGTTGAACTTCTTTATGTATTCAGTTGGTGCGAAAATAACTGCAGATTTTGCAATTACCACCATTACTTTTGCACCAACCCAATATTATGGATGTTCCTGAAAAGTTCTAAGTAAATCACATTTTTGTCAATTGTGTGGTGAAATACATTAAAGAATTTTAACCAAGCTCATTTATAAAATTAGAAGGGAGGGGCTGGGCACAGTGTCGCCTGTAATCCCAGCAATTTGGGAGGCTAAGGCAGGTAGATCACCTGAGGTCAGGAGAGACCAGCCTGGGCAACGTGGTGAAACCCTGTCTCTACTAAAAATACTAAAACAAGCCAGGCGTGGTGGCGGACACCTGTAATCCCAGCTACTCAAGAGGCTGAGGTGGGAGGATTGCTTGAGCCGGGAGGCAGAGGTTGCAGTGAGCTGAGATCACACCACTGCACTCCAGCCTGGGCAACAAAGCCAGACAGACCCTGTCTGCAAAACAAAAACATCTACTCTCTTTGCAATTTTCAAGTGTACATATTAGTAACTACAGTCACCGTGCTATACAACAGATCTTCTGAACTTAATTCACCCTGCTTAGCTGAACTTTATACCTCTGACCAATATCTCCCCACTCCCTCGCCCACCGCCAGTAACCACCATTTTACTCTCTGTTTCTATGAGTTAAGGCTTTTTTGGATTCTACATATAAGTGAGATGAAGCAGTATTTGTCTCTTTGTGCCTGGTTCATTTCACTTAGAATAAAGTCCCCCAGGTTCATCCATGTTGTAGCAAATGATGGAATTTTATTCTTGTCAATGGAGTTTTATTGGAACACAGCCACATGCATTTGGTTAGGTATTGTCTGAGGCTGCTTTCACACTATGACACCAGGGTTAAACAGTCAAGACAGAGACCTTATGGCCCACAATGCCTAAAATATTTACTTTACAGAAAAAGTTGGCCAGGCACAGTGACTCATGCCTGTAATCCCAGTACTTTGGGAGGCCGAGGCAGGCGGATCGCTTAAGGTCAGGAGTTTCAGACCAGCCTGGCCAACATGGTGAAATCCCATCTCTACTAATAATACAAAAATTACTACAGATGGGGTGCACGGCATGGTAGTGCATGCCCATAATCTCAGCTACTCTGGAGACTGAGGCAGAAGAATTGCTTGAACCCAGAAGGCAGAAGTTGCAGTGAGCCAAGATCGCACAACTTCACTCCAGCCTGGGCGACAGAGTAAGACTCCATCTCCAAAAAAAAAAAGTTGTTGCCAACAGCTGAGTCTAAATGGCCAAATATAGGCGACACTTGTTTTTCTGGCAAAACAATGTGAATGTGACCATGAATGTCATTTCAATAGCTTTCTCTCCAAAGACTGTCCAGACCTGCCTAGCTCTGGCCCTGGTGCTGGCCCCCAAATTTGCCATCATGAGAAACAGCCCTTAGGCAGGCTATGGGAAGAGGTTTAGACAGCTTGGAACCACCAGTTACATTTGTTTTACTTCTTATAAAATCCTGATTTCTGTATTTTTTTAATTTATTTTGGTTTTTGAAGCTACAGGGTCTCTCTCTGGCACCCAGGCTGGAGTGCAGTGGTGTGATCATAGCTCATCACAGCTTTGAACTCCAGGGCTCATGCGATCCTTCCATCTCAGCCTCCTGAGTAGCTGGGACTACAGGCGCATGCCACCACACCCAGTTAATTTTTTAATTTTTTACAGAGACAGGGTCTTGCTATGTTGCTCAAGTTAATCACTAATTCCTGGCCTCAAGCAATCCATCCCACCTCAGCATCCCAAAGCGCTGAGACTACAGGTATGTGGCACCACACCTGGCCCTAATTCTGTATTTGAATTAAGGAATACACCTGTAGCTACTTTAGTCCAAAAGAATTAAAGCACATTTATTATTTCATTTTAATATCATAAATTTAATTTTTCTAGAAGGAGATACTAAAATCTCCATTTTATGAGTTATTAACTTTCCTGAGGTCACAAAATCAGGGGCAGAATTGGAACTGGAAATAAGATCTTGGGTATCCTGGCCTAACGCTCAACAAATACTCTTGGATTTGAGTTTGCTAATGAATCAACGGATGAGTTAATGAAAAGCAGGGAGATCATACTGTGAGAAAAGACTGATGAGGCAAGACAGATTCATTGGTAGAATTTAGTTCCACTGAAGTTAAAATTTCTAAAAACTTTATTTCAAAAAGCAGTACAATTATTTGGTTAATATCAATTATTTGCTCAATATCAAAAGCACCACATAATATGATTTTTAAAAAACATATAACTACCCTAACTAGAATATAAGTACCCTAAATTCTCTTTTAGAAGACTTTTTTTTTTTTTTTTTTTTTTGTTGGGGAGGGGGGGTCTTTTTTGTTATCCAGGCTGGAGTGCAATGGCGCGATCTTGGCTCACCGCAACCTCCGCCTCCTGGGTTCAGGCAATTCTCCTGCCTCAGCCTCCTGAGTAGCTGGGATTACAGGCACACGCCACCATGCCCAGCTAATTTTTTGTATTTTTAGTAGAGACGGGGTTTCACCATGTTGACCAGGGTGGTCTCGATCTCTTGACCTCGTGATCCACCCGCCTCGGCCTCCCAAAGTGCTGGGATTACAAGCGTGAGCCACCGCGCCCGGCTTAGAAGACTTTTAAAATAGCAATTGTTGGCGTGGTGTGGTGGCTAGGCCTTTAGGAGGCTGAGGTGGGAGAATCACTTGAGAACAGGAGTTCAGGCTGCAGTGACCTCTGATCATGCCACTGTACTCCAGCCTGGGTGACAGAGCAAGACCTTGTCTCCACCTCCTAAAGAAAACAATTATTTTAAATTATAACAATAATAGAGAAACATAAGAGAAATGTGAAAATGAGACAAATAAAGTAAATATTACCTATAATCCTAACACCACCATTCTAAACATTTCACAATAAATTTTTGTGTATTTACACGTCTTTTAAAAACAAATCTAGTATCACATTGCATATATGGCTTTACAAACTGACCTTTTCTTCAAGGTTTTATAAACTGCCTTTTTTTTTTTTTTTTTTTTTTTTAAGACATAGGGTCTTACTGTCATCCAGGTTGGAGTGCTCTATTATGATCAGAGCTCCCTGCAGCCTCTAATCCCTGGGCTCAAGCAATCCTCCCATCTCAGCCTCCTGAGTAGCTAGGACCACAGGCATGTGGCACCACGCCAGGCTAATTAAAAAATTTTTTTTGTAGAAACAGGATCTTGCTATGTTGCCCAGGCTGATCTAGAACTCCTGGCCTCAAATGATCCTCCCACCTCTGCCTCCCAAAATGCTGGGATTACAGGTGTGAGCCACCTTACCCAGCCATAGCCTGTTTTTTTCAATAAGCCTCATACTGAAAATATTTCCTCAAAATATTGTTCTTCAAAATGTGTGATTTTGCCCAGTGCAATGGCTCATGCCTGTAATCCCAGCACTTTGGAAGGCCAAGGTGGGTGGATCCCTTGAGGCCAGGAGTTTAAGACCAGCCTAGGCAACATGGTGACATCTTGTCTCTACTAAAAATATCCAAAAATTGGCCAAGCACAGGGGCTCATGCCTGTAATCCCAACACTTTGGGAGGCTGACGCAGGCGGATCACGAGGTCAGGAGATCAAGATCATCCTGGCCAACATAACCTGGCAGAGGTGGGTGGATCATCTGAGGTCAGGAGTTCGAGACCAACCTGGCCAACATGGTGAAACCCTGTCTCTACTAAAAACACAAAACATTAGCTGGGCATGGTGGCATGTGCCTGTAATCCCAGCTACTCAGGAGGCTGAGGCAGTAGAATGGCCTGAACCAGGGAGGGGTAGGTTGCAGTAAGCAAAGATTATGCCACTCCACTACAGCCTGGTGACAGAGGGTCACTCTGTCACAAAAGAAAGAAGGACAAGCCTGAACTCAAAAAAAAATACAAAAAAGGAAGCTGAGTGTGGGGAAACACGCCTGTAATCACAGCTACTCTGGAGGCTGAGGCAGGAGAATGGCTTGAATCCAGGAGGCAGAGGCTGCAGTGAGCCAAGATATGCCACTACATTCTGACCTGGATGAAGAGCAAGACTCTATGTCTCAAAAAAAAAAAAAAAAAAAAAAAAAGTGTGATTTTTCTTCAAAACCAGTAACTTCTCACTTAACATATAAAACAGTAACACTTTGCTCATTATGTTAAATAATAAATATGAAAAATGAGTTAATACTCAAATATCTTTTTCCATTTTCCTTAGTTAATAGTGAAAGGATATATTTACCTATAGTAATGTACGTACTTGAATACAAGAGTGATTTTCAGGAAACTGACAGATCTTCCAGGTTGTGCTTTTTTAAAAAAGCAGACTACAAATTCACATAATAAATTTACTTATTTGTCAAGTCTACAAATGAAGGAGCATCCCTTGTATTTCAAGTGGAAAACCAGTAAACAATGTATGACTTTGGCATTATCATTAAACTGACCACAGAAGGAACTGAAAACTGTGATTACAAACACATAACAAAATTTGATGGCTGCAAAAACAGCACATGGAAATGCTACAATTTTCTTAACTATACTCTCATCCCTGAATTTCAAACTGTTTCCAACTTTCTTACTATACAACTAATTTCATGATGAAAATCGGTGTATATAAATAGATGACACCATTTCTGAGATTTCTAATAGCCAGAAGAACTTTTTTTTTTTTTTTTTTGAGATGGAGTCTCTGTCACGCAGGCTGGAGGGCAGTGGTGCAATCTTGGCTCACTGCAACCTCCGCCTCCTGGGTTGAAGCAATTCTCCTGTCTCAGCCTACTGAGTAGATGGAATTACAGGCACCCACCACCACTCCTGGCTAGTTTTTATATTTTTAGTAGAGACAAGGTTTCACCATGTTGCCTAGGTTGGTCTCGAACGCCTGACCTCAAGTGATCAGCCTGCCTCGACCTCCCAAAGTGCTGAGATTACAGGCGTGAGCCACTGCACCCGGCCCAGAAGAACATTTTTCAGGTCCTTGATGTATTTTCCCTGGCTTCCTTCCAGAAGTTGCACAATGTATCCCCCTCAACCCTAGCGGAATGCAGAGTACCCATCTCAACAAACTCCTATCAGCATTTCCTCTTATCAAGGCAAGTTTCAGATCCAACTTATAAAAGCTTAAATCTAATATATTATTTATAAAAAATGCTTAAAGCAAAATAAATAAGAGCCTCAAGGGCAAGGGCCATGTCTGATTTACCTCAGGACTCACACAGCCCCTAACTCAGTGTCACACAAACAAGCTGTGCAACTCAGCCTGGCCAACACAGTGAAACCCCATCTATGCTAAAAACACAAAAAAATTAGCCAGGCGTGGTGGCGCGCACCTGTAGTCCCACCTACTCAGGAGGTTGAGGCAGGAAAATCGCTTGAACCCAGGAGGCAGAGGTTGCAGTCAGCTGAGACTGCTCCACCGTATTCCAGTCTGGGTGACAGAGCAAGAATCCATCTCAAAAAAAAAAAAAAAAAAAAAGAAAGAAAAAGAAACTATGCAACCAAGGCTGGCTGAATGTATAAATGCAGACACACAGTTGCCCTGGGACAAATGAAAACATACAGACGCTGGGCCATCTGAATGGGAGCACACAGCATTCTGACACTGGGACTTGTCCATCCCAAAGAAAGAAAAACTAGTATCAGAAACTGAACTTGGCCAGGCACCATGACTTACACCTGTAATCCCCACTACTTAGGAAGCTGAGGCAGGAGGATCGCTTGAGGCCAGGAATTCAAGACCAGCTTATGTGATACCCTGTCTCTATAAAAAATTTAAAAGTTGGCTGGGCATGGTGGCACACCTGTAGTACCAGATACTTGGGAGGCTGGGGCAGGACAGCTTGAGCCCAGCAGATTGAGGTTGCGATGATCCATGATCGAGCCACTGCACTGAAGCTTAGATGACAGAGCAAGATCCTCTCTCTCTCTCTCTCTCAAAAAATAGTAAAATAAGCTTGGTTGATAACAAAAAGACAAACTTAAAAATGGGCAAAGGCTCTGAATAGACATTTATCCAAAGAAGGTATACAAAGGACCAGGAAGCACCTGAAAAGATGCTTAGCTAGGCACAGCGACTCACCAGAGGTCAGAAGTTCAAGACTAGCCTGGCCAACGTGGTGAAACCCCCTCTCTACTAAAAATACAAAAATTAGCTAGGCGTGGTGGTGCACACCTGTAGTCCCAACTACTCAGGAGGCTGAGGCAGGAGAATTGCTTGAACCCAGGAAGCAGAGGTTGCAGTGAGCCAAGACGGCACCACTGTACTCCAGCCTGGGAGACAGAGGGAGACTCTGTTTCAAAAAGTAAATAAAGTAAAAGTGACGATGGTGATGGATGCACAATTCTGTGGATGGACTAAAAGCCACTGTATTGTATAATCTAAATGAACAAACGGTGTGATATATAAATTACATCTCAATAAAGCTATGGGGAAAAAAAGCCAACTTGGGGCTAACATAATCTTGACAGAACTGACTTTCACATATACAGAACTTGGGGCTATGGAGACTCTGAACCATGTAGCCATCTTCCCTCTCTCTGGTTCTTGGGCAGGGAGGCAGCAAAAGAATGAGGAATCATTTGGAAACACACTCTCCCAGTCCCCACCCTTTGAGGCCAGAGTATGAGAATACTTACAACTGCTCCTCCAGCGGCCAGGGGATCAGCTTGACAATGCAGTGTCCTTGAGACCAAGCGAACCAGGAGCCATCTGGGGAGAAGGCGACGCTCCAGGTCTCACAGCTGGACTTCCAATCAAACTGGTGGGGGCGCCCGGGCTTGAGTTCAGCCAGCAGCAGCGGTTCCTCTGGGGCAGGAGACAACATGCTTCAAACACACACCCTCTCACTCCCTGACCACCCAGACACAGGAAAGCCACTGTCTCCCCGTGGCAAAGAGTGACACCACGCATTCCCAGAGGGAGTTGTCACTTAAATGACCCAGGGCAGTAAGAGCAGCCACAGGCCACATTCCACCATGGTGACTCAATCCTGGCACTCCCCACCGCTGGTTTGGTTAACTGTGACTCACAGTAACCTTTGTGCCCGTGAACCCAGTGAATGGAAACCTCATTTTCCTATGAATACTTGAAGGGGAAGAAAGTGAAGAGACAGCCAGATCAGGAATATGCAAGATGGTGCTGATTATGGGGCCAAAATAGCAAGGCCTTTCAATGCAATTCAGGTTTTTTCAAAAGAGCCTGCTGCTGGTCAAAGGAATACGTGAAACTCAAAGGCCCCCTCTCACTTGCCTGTATCCTCCCATCATCAAGGCTAAAAAAATGCAGCCCTTGCCCTCCTTCTTTGCACTCAGAGGTATGGATTCCATCTCCCCATCTCTCCCGCTTCCTCGGTCCAGGGTTAAACCTTCATCTTATCCCACACAGATCTTTTGCTACATTCTCCTGATGGGTCTTCCTACCCCTAGAGACGCTGCTAAAGCTGAAATACACATCCCATCACATCATTTCTTTCAAATACATTTGAAAGCTCCCACCTACCTACATCATAAAGGCAACTGAGCCCAGGCCTTCTACCCCATATCATCTGGCCTAGTCCATCGGTCTAGCCTCCTTCCCTTGTCCCCTCCCAGCAGGCCACACTTTGGCCACAAAATCTCCTTGACATGCAAGTAACTTATTTACTCATACCTGGACCCATTTTTTGCTTTTGAGAATCTCCAGCTTCTCAAAGTAACGGAAAAGAAAAAAATAATAATCCCACCTAGATTCACAACTAAGAAGCATACCCTAATCTCACACTGTCAAAGCGGAAATAAGTCACACCTTGTTTATTTCATTCTCTCTTATGTAACCAATTTCCCTCCTTATCAGTTTCTAAGCACCTTGTTCCAACACCAAGATCATTGCATCTTTGTTTCTCCCAAAACCTCGCACAGGATCTTCTGAAAGAGTAGGCACCAGATTGGAGCTTCTTTATGGACCGACCCACAGTTCCCAGTGCAGTTCTCTACTCCAATGGAAGATCCTCAATGGCTGATGAAGCTCCTAAGTTAAAGGCCTTCACAATGAATTTTTTTTTTACCATTATGACTGTGATGCTTACTAATACGAAAACTGGCTTCCAGGCCAGATTACTGGTTCACACCTGTAATCCCAGCACTTTGGCAGGCCGAGGCAGGAGGATCACTTAAAGTCAGGAGTTAGAGACCAGCCTGGCCAACATGGTGAAACCCTGTCTCTACTAAAAATACAAAAATTAGCCAGGTGTGGTGGCGTGCACCTGTAATCCCAGCTACTCAGGAGGCTGAGGGAGGAGAATCACTTGAATCCAGGAGGCGGAGGTTGCAGTGAGCTAAGAACGCACCACTGTACTCCAGCTGGAGTACAGGGGAAAAAAAAAACTGGCTTCTATCCTGAATGAGGTCACTTCCTGATGTGAGCATTCCATATCAGGAATGTGGAATGTGGAAGACTTTGACCCTGGCTGTTACCAGACAGATACTCATTTTTAAAGCCCATTATTTCACATAAGACAGATCTTTACACATCTTACATTTTGACCTCACTGAAATCAGGATGTATCTTATAATCAATGACTTTTTATAGTTAAATAGGTAGTACTTTTTTCTCAGTGATACACAATGATAATACAATCCATGGTATCTTGGATTCAATAAAACAAATGAGAGATACACATATGTGTATATTTATAAAATATTTTTGCCAGGTGCAGGGGCTCACATCTGTAATCCCAGCATTTTGGAAGGCCAACGCAGGTGGATCACTTGAGGACCGGAGTTTGAGACCAGCCTGTCAAACATGGCGAAACCATATCTCTACTAGAAATACAAAAAAAAAAAAAAATTAGCCAGGCATTGTGGCAGGTACCTGTAGTGCCAGCTATTCAGGAGACTGAGGCAAGAGAAGCACTTGAACTGGGAGGCGGAGGCTGCAGTGAACCGAGATCACACCATTGCACTCTAGCCTGGGTAACAGAGCAAGATTCTGTCTCTAGTAAACGCATTCTAGTATGTGCATTCATAGGAAAATACATAGGTATATTTTGTTATATAAAAAGGTGTGTTGCTGAAACTTCTGTCTTTAAATAGAATTTTAAGAAATAATTATCAAGCCTTTGCAAAGAGAACATTCTCAGAGGTTCTATGTGTAAATCTAGGTTTTAATATATTAGGTCTGGCCAGGCACAGTGGCTCACACCTGTAATCTAGCACTTCATAGGCTGAGATGGGACAATCACTTGAGGCCAGGAGTTCAAGATCAGCCTAGTCAACATAGTAAGACCCCATCTCTTAAAAAAATATATATATATATGTATATATATAATCTCCTAAAGTCAGGAGTTCAAGCCAGCCTGGCCAACATGGTGAAACTCCGTTTCTACTGAAAATACACACACACACACACACACACACACACACACACACACACATATACATATAGCATTGTTGACGTTTTGGGCCACACACACATATATACGTGTGTGTGTATATGGTCTGTGTAAATAGCTATTTGTATAGACCCAGATAAATCATCCTAGAAATCTGTACGTTTGTGTAATAGTTTCATTTATACAATCACATGTGTGTATGAATATACTCCTATAAGTGTGAACACTCTTTGTGTAATAGTTTCATTTACACAATCACATGTGTGTATGAATATACTCCTATAAGTGCGAACACTCGCATGGTCAGACATCATTCTGTATCTTAAATCCAAAACAGGTCTCTCAACGCTATGCAGAATCCCTCAACACTTTGTCCAATCTGAACATTTCTAGATATTTTCCTATGGTGACATAAGCCCTAATCTGTTAAGGTCTTCTTCACGTAGCCCACCGGTTCTCAACTGGGGGCAATTTTGCCTCTCCAGGACATTTGGCAATAACATTTCTGGATGTCACAACTGGAGGTGCTACTACTGCCATCTAGTGGGTGGAGGCCAGGGATGCTGGTCCACACCCTACAGTGCACAGGACAGCCCCCAACGATGAATGATCTGGCCCAAAACGTCAACAATGCGAGGCTGAGAAACCCAGATGCAGTCAAATATTAAATGACATTGACTGATCTAGAGAAACATTTGCCAAAGATCTGGATGGCCTAGGGTGGTGGCTCACGCCTGTAATCCCAGCACAGGGGAATTAGAGGGAAGCAGAGGTGGAAAGATAAGGATTGCTTGAGACCAGGTGTTCTAGATCAAATGACTAGGATGAAAATTTCTTTTTTCCAACCTGATAATATTCACAGTTGGTTCACTTTCTCTACATTATCCATTCTTTTTGTTTGTTTTTGAGATGGAGTCTTGTTTTGTCACCCAGGCTGGACTGTAATGGCACAATCTCGGCTCACTGCAACCTCCACCTCCCGGGTTCAAGCAATTCTTGTGCCTCAGCCTCCCGAGAAGCTGGGATTACAGGCATGCACCACCACACCCAGATAAATCTTGTATTTTTAGTAGAGACAGGTTTTTACCATGTTGGTCAGACTGGTCTCAAACTCCTGGCCTCAAGCAATCCGCCTACTTGGCTTCCCAAAGCGCTGGGATTACAGGCATGAGCCACCATGCCTGGCCTTTTTGTCTTTTTCAATTTCCCAAACCACATCCATTAGCAAGTTCTATCAAGTCTGCTTCCAAAGGACTTGCTAAGGGCCGGGCACGACAGCTCACACCTGTGATCCCATAATCCCAGCACTTTTGGAGGCCAAGGCAGGTGGATCACCTGAGGTCAGGGGTTCAAGACCAGCCTGGCCAAGACAGTGAAATCCCGTCTCTACTAAAAATACAAAAAAACTACCTGGGCGTGTTGGTGCATACCTGTAGTCCCAGCTACTTGGGAGGCTGAAGCAGGAGAATTGCTTGAACCAGAGAAGGGGAGGTTGCAGTGAGCCAAGATAGCGCCACTGCACTCTAGGCTGGGAGAGAGACTCTGACAAAAGAAAAAAAAAAAAAAAAAAAAAACTTGCCAAATCTAACCCCGTTCCATCTCTATTCTCATCTATGCAACATCATCTCCTGCCTGGCCCAGTAGGCAACCTTCCAGCTGCTCTCCCTGCTTCCCCTCTCGCCCCGCACCATCGGTTCTCCTTGTCTCCAGAATGATCAGTTTCAAACACTGTTAGAATAAAACCCTACCTCCTCACCCGGCCCTCAAAATCCAGCATCACCTGAACCTCCCTGAGCTTGTACTTCTCCTCTCCCTGCCCCTGGCTCCAACACATCGGCCTTCTCTCTACCCTCTGCCAATGCTCAATTAGTTCTGACTGTAGGCCTCTGCACCAACCATTCCCTTCACCTGGGAGCCACTCCTCAGCTGGCACCTACCCTTATTCAGGTCTGGCTCAAATGACAAATGCTTGGAGAGCTCTTCTGACCCCTAGTCCATCTCCTTTACAACCCCTCACTTTATTTTCTTTACAACTCTATCACCATTTGATTGCCATCTGTCTCCCCTCTACTAGGACATCAATTCCTGGGAGCAGGGACCTTGTATATTTATCCCCAGAGCTGGCAGAGTTCCTGGTGGAGGGCAGGCAGTGAGTAAATACTTGTCTAATAAATACACATGGTGTAACTCTTTAAACAGAAAAGTAAAATAAAGCTGGGCGGGCATGGTGGCTCACGCTTGTAATCCCAGCACTTTGGGAGGCCAAGGCAGGTGGATCACTTGAGGCCAGGAGTTCCAAACCAGCCTGGCCAACATGGTGAAACCCTGTCTCTACTTAAAATACAAAAATTAGCTGGGAGTAGTGGCGCACACCTGTAATCCCAGCTACTCGGGAGGCTGAGGCAGGAGAACTGCTTGAACCTAAAAGGTGCAGGTTGCAGTGAGCTGAAATCAAGCCACTGCACTCCAGACTGGGTGACAAAGCAAGACTCTCTCAAAAAAATAAAGCCCCTTAAACTATGATGGTGCTTATGCCAAACATTTCACATAAAATGCTTCTTAAGCACAAGCCCTACCCAGAACTCACACTCTATTTCTGTGATTTAGGGATTTAATCTCTTGCTATTTCAGGTTCAGGAATCCAGGAGCTAAAAGAAGAACAAACCCAGTGACTCCTGTCTCTTGGAGTCTGGGCCCAAACTAAACTTGGCTACAGGGAGAGAAAGCCCTAATTAGTGCAGAACTTAAAAACAAACAAACAAAAACAGAGCTGGGGATGGCGGATCTAGCTTCATCTGGTATGGTACTTGCAGTGACCCTTCGCAGTGAAAAGGCCTATGAATCAGCGTTTCTCTGTTTTCTCCTTTTTTTTTTTTTTTTTTTTTTTTTGAGACAGAGTCTCACTCTGCCGCCCAGGCTGGAGTGCAGTGGTGCGACCTCGGCTCACTGCAACCTCTGCCTCCTGGGTTCAAGCGATTCTCCTGCCTCAGCCTCCCAAATAGCTGAGATTATAGCCATGTACCACCACACCCGGCTAATTTTTGCATTTTTAGTAGAGATGAGGTTTTACCATGTTGGCCAGGCTGGTCTTGAACTCCTGACCTTAGGTAATGCACCTGCTTCTGCCTCCCAAAGTGCTGGGATTACAGGCGTGAGCCACCATGTCTGGCCTCTTTCTTTTTTAAATTGATAAATTAAAATCATATATATTATGGCATATAACATGTTTTGATATATGTATACATTGTGGAATGGCTCAGCCAAGCTCATTACCATATATGCATTACCTCACATACTTATTTTTGTGTGGTGAGAACACTTAAAATCTACTCTTAGCAAATTTCAAGTATATCTCATATACTTGGGGGTGGGTTTTTATTTTTGGGTTTTTTTTTTGGTCATTTTTGAAAGACTCTTATGCCGTCACCCAGGCTGGGGTGCAGTGGCTAGATCACAGCTCACTGCAGCCTCAACCTCCCACCCAGGTTCAAGTGCTCCTCCCACCTCAGGCTCCCATGTATCTGGGACTAAAGGGGCATACCACCAGACTCAGTTCATTTTCCTTTTTTTTCCTCAAATTTTTAGTAGAGATGAGGTCTTGCTATGTTGACCAAGTTGGTTTTGATCTCCTGAGCTCAAGCAATCCTCCAACAGGTATGAGCCATCGCACCTGGTCCTGGATCAGGGTTTTCTAGTTAAACAATGGGATGTGTTTGGACAATCAGGCTGAATGGAAAGGTATTTATTATAAGCCTCTTCTAGGCAAGGCAGTTAGCCTGAATACACAGATGAAAGCTATGACCCCAGCCAGCAGGAAGCTAGGTGGCTTTTCCTGTCTCAGGATGTGTACATTAGATATTCCACCGGCCCCAAAAGCTTTCCTCGGTTGCTCCATCTTATCATTCAGAGATTGGTCCTCATGTCAGAGACCATCCTGGCCTCACTATCTAAAGTGACCATTCACTTTCCTTTTTTTTTTTTTTTGAGACAGGGTCTCACTCTGTTGCCCAGGCTGGAATGCAGTGGCACAATCACGGCTCACTTCAACTTCGACCTCCCCAGGCTCAGATGATCCTCCCAGCTCAGCCTCCCCAGAAGCCGGGACTATAGGTGCCTTCCACCATGTACGTACCTATAGTTCTGTATTTTTTGCAGAGATGGGGTTTCATCATGCTGCCCAGACCAGTCTCAAACTCCTGGGCTCAAACGATCTACCCAAGTTGGCCTCCCAAAGTGCTGAGACTTAGGTGTGAGCCATGGCACCCTGCACCATTCACTTTCCTTTAAACATTCGATTTTCTTTATAATCTTCCCTTA
>NW_022436942.1:76253063-76349233 GCF_009761245.1 Sapajus apella
GTGATCTCAGCTCACTGCAACCTCCACCTCCCGGGTTCAAGTGATTCTCCTGAGTAGCTGGGATTACAGGCATGCACCACCACCCCTGGTTGATTTTGTATTTTAGTCGAGACAGTGTTTCATTATGCTGGTGAGGCTGACCTCAAGTGATCTGCCCACCTCAGCCTCCCAAAGTGCTGGGATTACAGGCGTGAGCCTCCCCAGCACACTTGATCGATATTTTCTTGATTCTGTCCTTTTTATGTATTTATTGTCTATCTCTTCCTCAACCCACCCAAACTTGCCCATTCACTGCTCTTGGGCTATGCTAACAGGGAAATCACGTGTGATTACCAACCACTTGAAATGTGGCAAGTCAGAATTAAGATGGGCTGTAAGTATAAAATACACAACACATCTTGAACACAACACAAAAGAAAACCTAAAACATTGGCCAGGCGCAGTGGCTCACACCTGTAATCCCAGCACTTTGGGAGGCTGAGGCAGGTGGATCACAAGGTCAGGAGTTCAAGACCAGCCTGGCCAAGATGGTGAAACCCTGTCTCTACTAAAAACACAAAATTTAGCCAGGTGTGATGGCAGGCACCTGTAATCCCAGCTAATCGGGAGGCTGAACTGCTTGAACCCAGGAGACAGTGACTGCAGTGAGCTGAGATCACGCCACTGCACTCCAGCCTGAGAGCAAGACTCCATCTCAAAAAAAAAGAAAATCTAAAACATTACAATTTCTTTGATTACATGTAGAAGTAACATTTTAGATATGCTGGATTGAAAAAGAGTTTTAAAATTGTCACCTATTGTCACCTAGTTCATTTTTCTTTTAATGTGGCTACTTGAACATTTTAAATTACATATGTGGCTGATATTAAACTGGTTGATCAGCGCTGGCCTAGAGGGTGCCTGGCACATAGTAGACACTCAATAAATATTTGTTGAATGAATAAACGCATTCTAACCATTGCTTTGAAGATTTCAACTGTTGCCCATTGTATTTCCTTTACAATGGGCTTTATTCCATTTGAAAAGAAGTTTAACTTTGGCCTTTTTTGTACAGTAACTTGGCAGCTCTCAACAGCCCTGCCCAAACCCTCAAAACGAAGTTGTCAATCTTCAAGAAAACCCCAGAACTAGAAACAGATTTCTGTTAAAAAGGGAGGCTAACTACAGATTGCTTTCAGACTGAACTGTAAAGAGGCAATGGAAATGAAACGGAAGCTATAAAAAGATTCACATAGGATCCACACAAACAGTAGGAGCCCCTTTAAAAAGAATTCTATGGGTAACACACTCACTGAAAAGAAAGCCCTTATCTAGATGGGAAGGGGAGAGAGCTGCCTTTAACTCAATGCCTGACTTCAGCAAACAAAGAAATGTCATTTCCTAAATTAAAAAGTAACACCACCCCAGGGAATACCCAGATTTCAACCTTCCCACCCACAACAACAGGCCATCAGCAATCAGAATCCTCCAGACCAGAATGAAGCTTGAACTTGGCTGCAACATTACAATGCGGTTCTGGAACAAATTCTGAGCCCTAGGCCTTGACCCCTTTCTGAAAATTTATCCTAAGGAAACTGCTTTTAAACTCGGGTCCTTTCAAGAGCTGGACTCCAGGAATCAATTATAAATCTATTCCAAGTTTCTATACAGGTGGGGTTCCAAGGAAGGTCGTTGGAGGGGAGAAGGCCGAGGCGTGCATGCGTCTTGAGGATTTTCCCCTTGCATAAGAGACACATCTTTCCTACTAAGATTTTATGTTCATCTAGGTTGGCTTGAGGTATATCCAATATCCTCTGACTTCCACGCTGTCTTCCGATGGGGATGGCAGTTAAAAAGAACAGAGGCAAGGTCCTGACCTATCAGAGTATCCTAAACTTGCCAGATCATACAGTTCACCAGGGATTAGCGTCTCCAGCCCCGCCCCACCTCCACTGAATTAGTCTCCAGTGGGAGAGCCTGGAAATAGATTGCTTCAACTGAGAACTCAGACCCCATTTTTACCGTAAGCTCCCAACCACCCTCCGAGGCAGGTACTAGAATTATCATCCCATTTTGCAGATACAAAACTGAGATGTGGGTGGCGGTGGTTCAGTGGCTTGTCCACTGTCACGATCACACAGCTTGTGAGGGGCAGAGGTGACCCACATCCAGACCTGCGAGTGCGTCCCCAGCACCAGGGTACCCAGGGGCACCCACCCCTTTGGGGATCTCCGTTTTAGGGCTTGGTGCCCCCCCACACCCCGAGTCCCACCCGGGAGCCCCCTCTCTGCCGGTCGGGGGATCTCCTCCCGCAGAAACCCGACCTTCCCGATCCTGTCGCCGGCAGGAGTCGGGGTGGCGGCCGCTGACAGCGAAAGTGAAACAAAGCTGGGCGCCGGGCGCGCACCCCCGCCAGACCCGCGCGGACCTTCCAGGCCGGACGCCCCCGCCGCATCCAGCCCCCGCCCCTCCGAGCCCACTCCGCGGTCGCCTCTTTCCTCCCCGGGGAGAACGGGCCTCGGCCCGGCCGGGCTGGAACGGCTGCGCCCGACCCCACTCACCTCCGGCCTCCATGGAGGACGCGCGCGGCCCCCGCGGCAGGCGGCGGGCGCCTCAGCCCCCCGGGCCGCGGGCCCTCATGCCGCCCCCGCGCCGCCCGCCCCGGCCCGGCCGCCGCCGCCCGGAGAGGCCATCAGCTGCTTCCCGTCACATGGCGGTGGGCGCGGGCGGGGACGCGCGGGGGCGGGGCGCAGGGGAAACGGCGGGGGGTGGGGGCGGGAACAGGATAAAAACGGGGGGGGGGCAGCTGAAGGAAAAGATGGAAAATCGGGGGGCGGCGGTACGCTGACGGGATAAAAGCCGAGGGGTTGCGGAGGGGAAACGGGGGCGGGGAAGACGCGCGAACCTGATAAAAAGGGGGCGGGGGGGGGGGGAGCTGAGCGGAAACGGGGTGGGGCGCGAACAGGATAAAAGCCGGTGGTTGCGCAGGGGCTTGAGGGGAGTCAGCGCCGGATAAAAACGGGGAAGGGAGGGTAGTGAACAGGGTTGAGGGAAACGGGGGAAAGGGGGAGATGGAAACCCGAGTGGGGGAAGCCGGGCTCAGGGGAAAAGGCGGCGTTGGAGAGGGGTAGAGCAGGCTGAGGGAAGAACCAGGCGTAGGGAGCGGGGGACTGACGGCGGTGGGGGGAGGGGAGCCAAAGGGGCTGAAGCGAAGTTCAGGGGAGGGGCAGGTAAAGATGGGGCTTTGCGAAGCCTGATGGCGGGGAACGGGTAAAAATGGGGGCGGGAGAATAGGGTGGAGGGAACACTGGCCGAGGAGAAACCTGGGGGAGATCTGGGCTTAGGGGAAAATGGGGAGGGAGTGGGGGTGGAAGAAAGGTGTCATAACCGGGTGCTGGGGGTCGGGGGAGGATATGGGTTTGAATGGGGGGGAGCGGCAAGGGTCAGGGGTAGGGTAAAACGATGGGGGCTGTTGAACGGCTCCGGTAATGGGAGGGGAAGTGAGGAGAAAATGGGGCGTGAGGGGGAGAGGAGGGCAGGGTGAAACCGGAGCGGACGTGGGAACGAGGATAGAAACGGGGCATGCGGCGATTCGGGAGACTGTCCTAGCTGCCTACTGCGACAGCCTCGTCTGCCCCGTCCCCCTGAGAAGCCTGCTCTCCTCTCTACCTGCATGGCCTGCAGAAATGGCTGGCTTCGGGCGGACGCCCCCTTTCTGACATTCCAGGGCCAGGGCTGGAGTCATCACGGAGACTTTTCATGCCTGAAAGACCCCATTTCTTAGTTGTCCAGTCCCCCGTAATGTCAGCGGCGTGGGGATTTCTTCCTGAGCTGAGCTCGTAGTCCCCAGAATGCCTCCCCTTACCCCCCACTGGAGGGCTTCCCTTTTCTGCTCTGGGCCCAAGCTCTTCCCGCGGTTCTTGGTGTCAACTTCCTTCAAGTCACCCTTCCGCCTCTCCTTCCTTTCTCCCCGCCTTTCTTCGCTTCCCTTCCAGTGTCCTCTCCATTTCCCGGTCACTGGTCGCAGAGCTCCGGATCGCAGTGGTTCCATTTTAAACTTCTTTGGTTTCTAACGCAACCTATTTGCTACGGTAACTCAGGTTCCCGGTTCCCATGTTCTTTTCCACCATGGTCCCTCCATTTTAATTTTTTTTTTTTTTTTTTTTTACCCAGGCCCCTGTTTTATGAGCCCTGGGTACGTCCTTCCTGTGACCTTTACTGCCTGTGTCCCGTCTGGCCTCCTGGGTTACACACCTGTTCACCCCTCTTGGCCGGTTTTGGTTTTTTTTTTGGACCCACCAGTTTCTTGATCTCCCCCTTTTCCTCTGGCTACCTGGTCTTTTCTCGCCGCCCATTTTAACTTTAGCATGCCACGTTCTCACCCTTCATTTTCCACTGGGTATTTCATTTTCTGTTTCTCAATTTTAAAAAACGGCCCAGCGCACCCCTTTCTCTGGGCCTCCACTTTTATCCCGGCACCAGTGTCGGCCTACTCCACCTCTGCTCCCTTTTAATCGCTAATTTCCCACCTCCTGAAGATCCCCGTCTTACTGTCCAGCCTCCCCCCGCTCATTTTTCCCTTTTCCAATTTTCTGAGTCTCCATTTTTTGTCTCCCAATTCCTTCGATTCCTGGAGTCTTCCAGGCCTCCTTTTTATTTACACGTCATGGAAAAAAATAAAAGGGTAAGGGGGCAGGGCGCGGTGGCTCACGCCTGTAATCCCAGCACTTTGAGAGACTGAGGCAGGTGGATCACCTGAGGTGGGGAGTTCGAGACCAGCCTTGCCAACATGGCGAAACCCCGTCTCTACAAAAATTAGCTGGTGGTGGCGGGTGCCTGTAATCCCAGCTACTTGGGAGACTGAGGCCGGACAATCACTTGAACCCGGGTTGCAGTGAGCCGAGATCATGCCATTGCACTACAGTCTGGGCAATAGAGCAAAACTCCGTCTCAAAAAAAAAAAAAAGTTGGGGGAGGCCAGGGAGCGGGCAAGGGGAAGAATATTGTTGACAATATTTAAAAAGCTGGTTAAAAAAAAAAAAAAAACTTTGGCAAGCTCGTTTTTCGAAGTCTTTTCAGTTTACTAATCAGGTCTCAATAAAGATCACAAAAGCACTTATTTAAAAATAGCTTTATTCCATTATCTTTTTTAAAAAATGCGTATGATAACCTCAGAACTAATTTCTCCCAACCCCCACCACATCTTAAAATGTAAATAATGGAGAAGGAGCTGCCTGTTTTTCTTTGTAGCAGTTCCTGGCCAGTCCCAATGTGACAAATATCGGTTGGCACTTATTGCATCATGATACATTTTACCTAGTAAGGATAATAGTCTCAGTGCATGGGTTATTGCAATTTTCCATCCTGTGTTTTCCTGTGGCAATTACAGGCCTTGTATGTACTTGTGAGAATTGGAGCTAATATCAAAGCCACAGAATTGTGGAGCCCCCTTCTGGGGTCCCCACCAGGTTTTGAGAAAAAAAAAAAGTCAGTTGCAGTGAACCTGAAGTGTCTGTCTTCCTGGTTCTGGTAAATAGATCTCAAGGTCTCTAAGTTAACAGTACATGCAGATAAGATTTTTTTTAAAGCACAATGTAACAACTTGGACTTTACCACACCAACTGTAATCCATTGTCCATATGCTTGTGGATTTGGGCATGGATCGTCTTAAAAGCAGTCCTAATTCTTCAAAGATCCTTAAAACTTGAAGACCTGGGCTTTATCTGACTCAGGATATTAATGTACACACAGGACTCAGATATGTGACAGCAGTCACAGCTCAGCTGGTTAAAGGTTTATAGTGTTCAGCACCAGAACCTTGCAGCTCCCATTTAGTAGTGGAAAAACCCTCAAATATTTCCAATCAACAGATGCGTGTGCAAGAGAGGAAGTTGTGGAAAATATCCCAGTGATCTTACAAAACATTCTCTGTGTTCCCAGCTAGAATTTTTTTCCCCCCTCAACAGTTTTTGTGTTTTCTTTTTTTAATCTTGTGGCCTCTGAATAGTAGACTCTTCAATTCTGGAATTTGATTGCCAAGGACCCTAAAGAAGAGACTCACTCAGCATTCAGAGACTTTAGAAGCCAGCTGAGTATCTCATTCTAAAATGATGCTAATTTACACTTTTGAGAATGGTTAAGTACCTGGGGTACTTTGCAACAAAAGACAAAAAGCTAGTAGAACTGCAGTTCACAGCTATTCCTGCGAGGTAAACATTGCAGCCCACTCCTGAGCGCCCCAATGTCCTGAGCAGGGGACAGGGCATCCTTCTAGTGATTTGCTTAGTTCAGTCCCTTCATCCAAGAAAACAGACTTTCCCCAACCACACCTGCAGGGTTACTTCAGACAACCAGCTTCTCATTTTAGAGTCCCAGTTCTTAGAACTGGAGAAAGGAAGTTCCCCTTTAAACCCTAGTCTTCCCCACTAGACCAGATACTCAACATTAAAGAGTGCTAATTCAAGTCAGATTTCCATATTTAGCAAACATCCATTGCACCCTTATAAGGTCCCTGACTTTAAGAAATTTAGATGAAATCAGAAAACATAAATCTCAAAACTATACAAGGATCTACTGGAAGCATCAGCAGCCTAAACTCATCACGTTATCTTCATTCCAAATTTAGTGTTATTGATCGGTGTACCCTCAGAATATCCTTAAGAAGCAGGAAGGAAACAAGTTTTCCTCTTCCCATTTCCAAGAAAAACAGTCCAGATGAGCTGGTTTGCCCAAGCAGGTCTTATCACCAGATACTCCATTATGAAATGCGTCTCCTGCCTTCTTTCAAAGCAACAGGAGAAATGAAGCATAGGAGAGTCTGCAAGCCAATAGTGTATCACCTAGGAGGCTTTTATATAAATATGAAGCTCTGCAAAATATGAGGTTATAATGAAAAGCACTTCCTATTACCAGTTCCCTAAATCTTTTTAAAACAATTCTATTTCCAGGGAAATAAAAATGGTTAAGACAGTGCTCTGATTTGCATAGTTTTCAGTCCCTTCATCCAAGAAAACAGACTTTCCCCAACCACACCTGCAGGGTTACTTCAGACAACCAGCTTCTCATTTTAGAGTCCCAGTTCCTAGAATTGGAGAAAGGAAGTTCCCCTTTAAGCCCTAGGTCTTCCTCATTAGAGCAGATTCGCAACATTAAAGCGTGCAAATTCAAGTCAGATTTTCGTATTTAGCAGGTGACCTTACAAAGAGGTTTTTCAATAAATGGAAGGAAAGACGTGTGTGCTTGGTTTTGTTTTTTGCTGAGGCCCAAACGTTGCCAGTGCAAGCCCCCCGCCAGGGGTGCAGGTCGAGTCAAAGCTGAATGAAGAGCTCATCTTCAGTGTAGCTTTCCAAGCTTTCAGAACAAGAAACAATAGGTGAGCAATTTCCTCACCTATTTTTACAGGTGAGGAAATAGAGGCCAAGAGAGAGGTAAAGAATCGTGCCCTAGCCCTTGAAAGAAGGAAGCAGCAGAGCCCAGATTCAACTGCAGGTGTTTCTAACTCCAAAGCCTAAACCAAACTGCCTTCCTCTGATTGGTTATGGTAGTTGAAACTTAACCTGTTCCAGGGATCAACTATTTGCCTGGTTTCTTGGTCATGAGCTCACTTGGGCAGTGATAAAGGAAGTTTCCCTAACATCTCCTTTTGTGCCGGGGCAAGCTGGTTACAAACCTTTAATAGTGACAAAGGAAGGCCAGGCACAGTGGACACACCTGTAATCCCAGCACTTTGGGAGGCCGAGGCAGGCAGATCACAAGGTCAGGAGTTTAAGACCAGCCTGGCCAACATAGTGAAACTCTGTCTCTACTTAAAAATGCAAATACATTAGCCGAGCATGGTGGTGTGCACCTGTCGTCCTAGCTACTCAGGAGACTGAGGCAGGAAAATCACCTGAACCCAGGAGGCGGAGATTGTAGTAAGCCAAGATCACGCCAAGGAACTCCAGCCTGGGCAAAAGAGCGAGACTTGGTCTCAAAAAAAAAAAGAAAAAGAAAAAACAATAGTGGCAAAAGGCACCAAAACTCAGTGCTTCCCTTACCCGGGCTCCCTCCAAATCAGCATCTGTCACAGTAGATCAACCTGGACAAAGCCAGGATTCACAGCAGAAATGGCACCTCGGACAGCAAAGCAGCCTTCCTTCTCAAAGCTTTTAAACATCGGTGGGAATACTTAGAGCAAACCAAACCAATGTTTTTCAATAAATGGAAGGAAAGATGTGTGCGCTTGATTTTGTTTTTTGCTAAGACCCAAACGTTGCTAGTGCCAGCCCCCCGTCAGGGGTGTAGATCAAGTCAAAGCTGAATGAAGAGCTCATCTTCAATGTAGCTTTCCAAGCTTTCAGAACAAGACAACCATGGAGCATCGCCTTCTTCAGACTGGTCTGTCTTCTTGTTGAACAATGTCACTTTGCTCCTCACTGCTGTCATCTGCACAGGGGAAAATAAACCCAATGCTTGCTAATCAGAGTGTGTTTCTATTTCCACGATCAGTCATCAATCAGGGATTTCTAGTCCTTTCCTGGTGAGCTACTGGGATCTCATGGGCAAGGTGTGTTTTCCCCTTTTCACCTGTTTTCTGCATTCAAAACCTCTAGGCATGCTTGATACTGACCACCCTTCGTGTCCTCGGCTCAGGCCCCTGCCCTCACCTAGAACACCCTCTCTCCTTTCTGCTTATTCCAGCTCAACTGTCCTTAAAGGCTTGCTTCATGTCCATCTCTTCCATAAAGCTTCCCCTGACCAGTGCACCCCTCCAGGCTCTAATCTTTGTCTGAGGTCCCATAATTTTTGGTGCAGTGGCACAATCTCAGTTCACTGCAGCCTCAACTTCCCAAGCTCAGGTGATTCTCTGACCTCAGGCTCCCAAGTAGCTGGGACTACAGATGCATGCCACCATACCCAGCTAATTCTTTGTATTCTTAATAGAGACGGGTTTTGCCATGTTGCCCAGGCTGGTTTCAAACTCCTGGGCTTCAGCAATCCTCCCCTTTGGCCTCCCAAAGTTCTGGGATTATAGGCATGAATCACTGCACATATATATATATATATATATATATATTTTTTTTTTTTGAGACGGAGTTTCACTCTTGTTGCCCAGGCTGGAGTGAATGGTGCGATCTTGGCTCACCACAACCTCTGCCTCCTGGGTTCAAGTGATTCTCCTGCCTCAGCCTCCCAAGTAGCTAGGATTACAGACGTGCCACCAGGCCTGGCTAATTTTGTATTTTTAGTAGAGACAGGGTTTCTCCATGTTGATCAGGTTGGTTTCGAATTCCTGACCTCAGGTGATCCACTTGCCTCAGCCTCCCAAAGTGCTAGGATTACAGGCGTGAGCCACTGCGCCCAGCTGCACCCATAATTTTTAAATGTATGGTCCATCAAGCAATTAATCAAATATCTTCCGGCAACAGCTTCTCTACTGCTCTCTCAAAGTGTTGGTTCAGTCTTGCTCCTGTTTCCATTTCCCTTGCAGGTTTTAGTTTGTTCACCTGAATTGGTCTTGTAAAGCTCCCTGTATGGAGACGCTACCTATCTCACTTTTCTTCTCCCACAATAACAATATTGTGCCTACCCTGGAGCAGGACCTTGATAAATGTTTGTCAGTTTTTGTGTTGGTAGTTGATAGTAGTCTCAGGTTCTAGACTAAAGTTTAGCTATCTTCCCCAACCTTAGAAAACCAAACTCACCCCTTAGAGATTTCCTATTGGGAAGCTCACTGCAGCAGTTCAGAGGTTTGTGGGGTTTTTTTGTTTGTTTTTTTGTTTTTGAGACAGGTTTCCACTGCTGCCCAGACTGGAGTGCAGTGGCACAATCATAGCTCCCTGCAGCTTGGACCTCCTACACTCAAGCGATCCTCCAGCCTTGGCTGCACATCACCACACCCGGCTAATTTTTCTTTCTTTTTTTTTAGAGATAGAGTCTCACTATGTTGCCCAGGCTAGACTCAAACTTGTGGGCTCAAGCGATCTTCCTGCCTTGACCTCCCAAAGTGCTGGGATTACAGGTTTGAGCCACCATGCCTAGATCAGAGGTTTTTCTGTTTTCTGTTTGTTTAAGGAAAAAGAGCTTACCTTGTAGATCCTGGAATCCATTTCCCATCTGTTCTATGTTCCCATTCACCAAGGCGGTCACTCTATGAATGTGGTTCTGCTTGGGTATTTCTTTTGGGAACTCCTCTCTCTCTTGTGCTCCTTCCTCCTCTTCTACTGCAGCATCTTCCTCCTCCTCCTCCTCTTCCTCTTCTGAATCCACCAAAACCATGACATCATCCATGTTTTGGCCCCTAATTACCAAAGGAGGAAGAATAAGATTTCCTATTTTTCCCAACTTGAGCCCTCACTGAATAGGAAACACTAGATTCTTTGCAACCCCATTAGCAACGTGGAAACTTCCTCATGCACTCAGCTGGGTGAAGTCATGAGATGATGGTGTGGTTGTAACCGCAGAGACAGATGCTGCCACAAATTGCTTCAGATGATCTTATCTCATGCTGGGTTTGTTTCGTTACTCCTTCCCTGCTCCTCGGGCAGGTGACCATGTCTCGGGCATTTACCAGTTTCATGTCCCCTTACAGCAGGTGGACAAATGGTTTTCCTTTTCTGAAATGCCCTCATTCTGCTCTATTTACCCATATCTGTCCACTTCCTCATGATGGAAGACCCAGGTAAAGTTCTCTCCCTCCCCCTAAAGGTGGGAATTAATGATTGCATTTGGAGTTCACGCCCATTGGTGTAGCATTTAATTGCTCTGTAGTTTACCGCCAGCTCACTAACTCTGCCTACCCAACCAGACTATGCATTTCTTTTTCTTTTTCTTTTTTTTTTACATGAAATCTTGCTCTGTTGCCCAGGCTGGAGTGCAGTGGCACAATCACAGCTCACTGCAACCTCCACCTCCCGGGTTTAAGCGATTCTCCTGCCTCAGCCTCCCGAATAACTGGGATTACAGGTGCCACCATGCCTGGCTAACTTTTTGTGTTTTTAGTAGAAATGGGGTTTCACCATGTTGGCCAGGCTGGTCTCGAACGCCTGACCTCAAGTGATCCGCCCACCTCGGCTTCCCAAAGTGCTGGGATTATAAGCATGAGCCACAGCACCCAGCCTGGACTGTGCATTTCTTAAGGAAGAAAGAATGCATGCCACAGGTCAATCACCTGCCCGAGGAGCTGCGTTACATTCTCATTTAATCTTCACAAACCCTCTCCGTGAAACACATCAGGAGACTCGGGCTCAGAGAGGGTCAGGGAATTTCCATGGGTACAGGGCTTGGGAATGGCATAGCTATCATCTGGACCCAGGTCTACTCGTCCCAATGCCTTTTCCCACTATACCACACTGACATCTCCTGTGAGAAATAAGCCCAGGAAACGACAGGCTTATTGAGAGAATGGCCTTCCAATACAGAGGAGTAAAGGTAATGTTTTGCTACAAAAGATGGTCCCAGAACAATAATATCCTGTCATTATGAATAGGTAAAGAACTGTTTTTCCATAGGATCATAGAAAAGAGTACTTTGCTCCCACATAGAATCTCCTTCGGAAATGAAATACACAAGTTCCATTTGATTCCTTTGCCCCTACTGGGGTTTCCCTTTGGGAGGGGCTTCTAGGCATGCTGAGAGTACTCTTCCAAAACACCGTAAAACTGGCCAGGCCTGGTGGCTCATGCCTGTGATCCCAGCACTTTGGGAGGCCAAGGAAGGCAGATCACTTGAGGCCAGGAGTTCGAGACTAGCCTGGCCAACATGGTAAAACCTCGTCTCTACTAAAAATACAAAAATTAGCCAGGTGTGGTGGTGCGCACCTGTAATCCCAGCTATTCAAGAGGCTGAGGTAAGAGAATGGCCTTAACCTTGGAAGTGGGGGTTGTAGTGAGCCAAGACTGTGCCACTGCACTCCAGCCTGGGCGACAGAGTGAGACTCTGTCTCAAAAATTACAAAAAGCAAAAACAAAACTGTAAGACCATGACTGAAGATTCTTCCTTTTAGCTCTTTTCAGAAAATTAAATAAAATAAACGCATGAGTGACTGGCTCAAAATGTACACATTGTCTTTCTGTCTCAATGACAGACCTACAATGTATCCAGCCCTGAGGTTTGGTATTGTAAAGAATACTGACATTGGAATCAATTAGACCTGGACCTGAAGGAAGGCACTGCTGCTTACTTCCTGAATGAGCTTACAGAAATTACTTCACTGAGCCTCCATCCCGTTATCTGGAAAATGGAGACGTCACCACCACCCCGAGGAGATGATGAAAGGGTTTAGAAGAATGCCTGATGAAACCCCTAGACCCGTGTCTAGCACTTCGTAGGTCCTCAATGGTAGTGGCTGTTATTGTTCTTATGAAAGGAAGGGAACAAAACAGGAGTGAAGGCAGATCACAAAAATGGGTTTTTGATTTAAGTCTAAGGAACACTCACCTGAAAGTGTTTCCTACTGAAGAAAGAAAGGAAAAACCATTAATATCCAGTAACATCCACTTCCATCTCACAGGTTCTTAAGCAGGCTAACATTTACTAGAGAAACAAATAAGAAAACTGACTCAATATGACAGGCGGTAGGGTGTCCTGGGATGGTACTTAGGTGACTTATTACTGTACATCTTGACCCAACAAAGGAGCCCAGCATATGGAACTTCAGGTGGAAGCATGACAGGGGCCACCCTTCCCCAACCCACACCTTTTCCAGAAGCCTGGAAGGGAAGAAGCTAAAGGACCGAGAAGCCCTTACCTTTCCAGCAGAGCACGGGGCTGTGATACAACATAAGCCCTGAGATAATGACCAGTCCCAGTAGAAGGAGGCTCACAATGGTTCCCACAATGCCCCCGATGTTTAAAGGCTCTGTAAAAACAAACCACACCATTGATTCTTCCACCAGATATGTGTGCAATTAGAACAACACTGCCCTTTCTCTGCATGGAGTCAGTTCTTGTCTTGATTCCTGACCTTGGGTAAGGATTATGACTTGTCTGTAATGCCAGATAAATATTTTATCACCCAACCTTAGACAGAGTTTGTGGGGATCAGATGGAGCAGAGAATGTGGAAAAATAATGGAAAGTTAAAATCTCTCTGTCTACCAAACCCTGAGACTATTTATAAGGCCATGGTAAGTAAGAGTGTAAGAGTTATCAATGCTGTGATAAACAGAGTGATCAACGGAACAGAACAGAGACTGCAGGAACATGTGCACATGTAAACATACTTGATGTATGACAGGGTGGTGAGCAAAGGAAGCAGTATTTAAGAAATGGTACCAGAACAAATGGTGACTCACGTTGGGGAACAAAAAAGAAAAAAACGGCTGGGCACGGTGGTTCATGCCTGTAATCCCAGCACTCTGGGAGGCCGAGGCAGGCGGATCACCTGAGGTCAGGAGTTCAAGATCAGCCTGGCCAACATGGTGACACCCCATTTCTACTAAAAATACAAACATTAGCTGGCTGTGGTGGCGCGCGCCTGTAATCCCAGCTACTCAGGAAGCTGACACATGAGAACAGCTTGAATCTGGGAGGTGGAGGTTGCAGTGAGCCAATATCGTGCCCCTGCACTCCAGCCTGGGTGAGAGTGAAACTCTGCAAAAGAAAGAGAGAAAAGAGAAAAAGAGAGAAACTTGAGACTACATATGTATGGTAACAGTTTTGTGTGTTTGTGTTTTGTTTTTTAGTTTTTGTTTTTTGGTTGATTGTTTTGTTTTGTTTTGAGATGGAGTTTCACTGTTGCCCAGGCTGAAGTGCACTAGGGCGATCTCACCTCATCACAACCTCCGCCTCCCAGGTTCAAGCGATTCTCCTGCCTCAGCCCCTTGAGTAGCTGAGATTACAGGCGCATGTCACCACACCCAGCTAATTTTTGTATTTTTAGTAGAGATGGGGTGTTACATGTTGGCCAGGCTAATCTTGAACTCCTGATCACATTGGTCAGGCTGGTCTTGAACTCCTGACCTCGTGATCTGCCCGGCACAGCCTTCCAAAGTGCTGGGATTACAGGCATGAGCCACTGCAACCGGCCTTGTCCTTTTTTTAAAGAGCAGTTTTGTTTTGTTTTTTTTTTTGGTGTGGGGCGGTCTTCTTTTGAGACAGGGTCTTACTCTGTCTCCCAGGCTAGAGTGCAATGGCACAATCTCAGCTCACTGCAGCCTTTGCTTCCAGGTCTCAAGCGGTCCTTCCACCTCAGCCTTCCCAGTAGCTGGGACTACACATGCGTGCCACTGCACCTGGCTAATTTTTGTATTTTTTGCAGAGATGGGATTTCCCCGTATTGCCCAGGCAAGCCACAAGCAAGGCTGGTCTTGAACTCCTGAACTCTGCCTGCCTCTGCCTCCCAAAGTGCTAGGATTACAGGAACGAACCTCTGCACCTGGCCAAGAACAGTTTTAAGTTCACAGCAAAATAGAGCAGAAAGTACAGAGAGTTCCCGATGTACTCCCTGCTCCCACACACGCACAGCCTCCCCCATCATCAGCATCCCCACCAGAGTGGTGAAGTTGTTACAATAGACAAACCTGCACTGACATCATCACTCAAAATCTATAGTTTGCACTAGGGTTCATTCTTGATGTTCAACACTCCACAGGTTTAGACAAATGTATGACATGTACACATCACTATGATATCATACAGCGTATTTTCACCGCCCTACAAATCCACTGTGCTCTGCCTCTTCCAACCCCTGCCCACTCACCAACCCCTGGGAGCCACTAATCTTTTATTATCTCCATAGTTTTGCCTTTTCCAGAATGTCATATAGTTGGAATCATGCTGTTAGTACCCACAAAAAAATTTTTTAAATTAAAAACTAACGACATATTATTTAGAAATATGAACACACGGCCAGGCACGCTGGCTCATGCTCGTAAAAAATGAAACACACGGGGCTGGGCGTGGTGGCTCAAGCCTGTAATCCCAGCACTTTGGGAGGCCGAGGAGGGTGGATCACGAGGTCAAGAGATCGAGACCATCCTGGTCAACATGGTGAAACCCCGTCTCTACTAAAAATACAAAACATTAGCTGGGCATGGTGGTGCGTGCCTGTAATCCCAGCTACTCAGGAGGCTGAGGCAGGAGAATTGCCTGAACCCAGGAGACGGAGGTTGCGGTGAGCCGAGATCGCGCCATTGCACTCCAGTCTGGGTAACATGAGTGAAACTCCGTCTCAAAAAAAAAAAAAAAAAAAATGAAGCACACGAAATAAAAAGAAGAAAAAAAATGAAAGAAAGAGAGAAAGAAGATGGAAGGAAGGAATGGGGGGAGGAAGGGAAATAAAAGAGAAAAGGAAAGGAAATAAGAGAAAAGGAAAGAAAAGAAAAAAGAAGAGGAAGTCAGGAAAGGAAAAAGGGAGACGAGGAAAGGGAGACGGGAAGGGAAGAAAGAAGGAGACCAGGTATGGTAGCTCATGGCTGCAATCGCAACACTTTGGGAGGTTGAGATGGGAGGATCACTTGACACCAGGAGTTTAAGACCAACCTAGTCAGCATAGAGAGACCCCATTGCTATAAAAAATAAAACAAAAAGAGAAAAGCATGGACATATATAGTAGAAAATATTTTTTAAATAAAACAAAAAATTCAGGATCGTGGTTACCTTTCAAGACAGGCCCAGGATGAGACTAGCCCTACAGGGAGGGAGGCCAGGTAAACCTCAGTATGCCCAGTGAAATTTGGATTTCAGATAAACGATGAATCATTTTTTAGTGTAAGTATGTCCCATGAAGTATCTGGGACATACTTATACTAAAAAAAAAAAAAAAGGTATTTTTTATTTTTCTAAATTCAAATTTAAGTGGGCATCCTGCTTTTAAAGTTCTTTTGTTATTTTCTTTTTTTTTTTTTCAAGATGGAATCTCACTCTGTTGCACAGGCTGGAGTGAAATGGCGTGATCTCGGCTCACTGCAACCTTCGCCTCCTAGGTTCAAGTGATTCTCCTGCCTCAGCCTCCCAAGTAGCTGGGATTACAGGCACCTGCCACCATGCCCAGCTAATGGTCTCGAACTCCCAGCTTCAGGTGATCTGCTCATCTCAGGCTCCCAAGTAAATTTTGTATTTTTAGTAGAGATGGGGTTTTATCATGTTGGCCAAGCTGGTCTTAAACTCCTGGCCTCAAGTGATCCAGCTGCCTCGGATTCCCAAAGTGTTGGGATTACAGGCCTGAGCAAGCGCCCAGCCCTACCGTTGTTTTCTAAACCTGCTCCTGTGACAAACAAGTAACCTAATGCATGTTCATACTGTTCTGTATCCTAAATGGGATGAGTTTCTTAGGTGTTCATTTTGCTCTTATGCTTCACAACTAACATACACTAGCTATCTATTCTTTGATGTGTACAGGTAGTATGTAATTGTTGTTCCCTATGCAAATGTTAGTCAGTAGGTTTGGATAGTAATTTCTTCCAGACACCTTGTCAAGCCATAAGCAAGCAGATATGCCTTCTCCCAGTTGGCAGTGACCCACGTATAGGGAGGCACAAGGCTGTCCCCAGGCTGGTGCTGGGTGCCCTGAAGCTCTGAACCCTCCTCCTTCAGGCCCAGTTCCATCACTCACCTTTTACACTCAGCCAGATGTCCACCTCCCTCACCCCAACGGGGTTGTCAGCCCGGCAGACATAGTAGCCCTCGTCCAGGTCCTGGGAGCAGTTATGGATGGTGAGGGTGGAGTTCTGGCCGTCCTGGGTAATGAGATGGCGGCTGCTGGGCTGGATGACCACCTCGGGCTGGGTAAGGTTCCTCAGCCACAGGATCTTGGCAGGAGGGTAGGCCCCAGACACCTGGCAGGTGAGCGTTACATTGCCCCCCACGAAGCAAGTCTTCATGGGCTCAGAGAGAACGGAGGGACTCCCTGGTGATCAGAAGTTGAAGAAAGACAAATGCTTAAAGAGATCCAAATCACGGCCTGAGATCTTCAAGAAAATTACAGTAGTCCTTTTTTGAAATGTAGTTTTTGCTCTGTTGCCCAGGCTGGAATGCAGTGGCACAATCTCAGCTCATTGTAACCTCTGCCTCTCTCCCAGGTTCCAGCGATTCTCCTGCCTCAGCTTCCTGAGTAGCTGGGAATACAGGCATCTGCCACCACACCTGGCTAATTTTTGTATTTTTAGTAGAGATAGGGTTTCACCATGTTGCCCAGGCTGGTCCCAAACTCCCAACCTCAGGTGATCTGCCCATCTCAGCCTCCCAAAGTGCTGGGTTTACAGGCCTGAGCCACCGCATCCGGCCCTAGTCCGCTTTATCCATGATTTCACTTTCTGAGGTTTCAGTTACCACCGTCAACTACAGTCCAAAAATATTAAATGGAAAATTCCAGAAACAATTTTTTTTTTTGAGATAGAGTCTCACTCTATCACCCAGGCTGGAGTGATGAAGCAATTCTCCTGCCTCAGCCTCCTGAGTAGCTGAGATTACAGGCACCTACCACCATGCCCGGCTAATTTTTGTATTTTTTTTTTTTTTTTTTTTTTTGAGACGGAGTTTCGCTCTTGTTACCCAGGCTGGAGTGCAATGGCACGATCTCGGCTCACCGCAACCTCCGCCTCCTGGGTTCAGGCAATTCTCCTGCCTCAGCCTCCTGAGTCGCTGGGATTACAGGCACGCGCCACCATGCCCAGCTAATTTTTTGTATTTTTAGTAGAGACGGGGTTTCACCATGTTGACCAGGATGGTCTCGATCTCTTGACCTCGTGATCCACCCGCCTCGGCCTCCCAAAGTGCTGGGATTACAGGCTTGAGCCACCACGCCCGGCCTTAATTTTTGTATTTTTAGTAGAGACGGGGTTTCACCATATTGGCCAGGCTAGTCTCGAACTCCTGACCTCAGGTGATCCACTTGCCTCGGCCTCTCAAAGTGCTGGGATTACAGATGTGAGCCACTGTGCCTGGCTGATTCATAAATTTTTATTTTTTCTTTTCTTGCAGTACTTTTTAGTATATTCACAATTTCCTAAGTTTCAGTTGCACACTGCTCTGAGTCATGTGATGAATCTCGTACCATCCTGCATGATCCTTTATTTATCACAAGAAGGCTGAGTCAATATTTTGAGAGAGAGACGACATTCACATAACTTATATGACAGTATATTGTTATACTTGTCTATTTTTTTATTAGTTACTATTGTTAATCTCTTCTTGTGCCTAATGCATAAATTAACCTCATCATAAGTATTTATGTATAGGGAAAAGCACAGTATATATAGGGTTCAGTGCTACCCACAGTTTCAGGCATCCACTGGGAATCTTGGAGCATATCCCTTGTGGATAAGGGAGGAACACTGTATTTCCTTCCTAATGAAGCAACTCTAGAAATTTCTTTTTTCTTTTTTTTTTTTAATTGTAACTCCCTGTGTTGTGGGAGGGACCTGGTGGGAGTTACAATTCAAAAAAAAAGAGTGCAGTGCTGTGATCTTGGCTCACTGCAGCCTCCACCTCCCAGGTTCAAGCGGTTCTCGTGCCTCAGCCTCCCTAGTAGCTGGGATTATAGGCGCCCACCACCATGCCCAGCTAAGTTTTGTATTTTTAGTAGAAACAGTGTTTCACCATGTTGGTCAGGCTGGTCTCGAACTCCTGACCTCAAATGATCCATCCACCTTGGCCTTCGAAAGTGCTGGGATTACAGGTATGAGCCACCACGCCTGGCCAATTCCAGAAATTTCTGCACCACACCTGGTCTAACATTACTAAGTACTTACTGTGGGCACGGCACTGTCACACATATTAACCCAATCCATTCTCACAGCAACCCTGTTATTATACCCATTTTCCAGATAAGGAAACTGAGGCACAGAGAAAGCTAAGTAACTTGCTCAATGCTGCACAACTAAATAGGCAATGCAGCTAGGATTCAGGGTGACCAACTGTCCCCATCTGTCCAGGACATGGAGTTTTCCCAGGATGTGGGGTTTTCAGTCCTAAAACCAGGGAAGTTCTGGGCAAACCAGGATTAACTGGTTACTGTATGTAAGACTGAAATCCAAGCAGTCAGGCTTTTATGTAGTCCACAAGTTTTCCTTCTATGCTATACTTCTACCTATAAAAACTGTACTGATTGTATAAAAATGGACAAACATCTGACAAGGATTTCAAGGGGACAAGAGGGCAGCTGTGTTTGTTTTCAATTGCTGATGTAACAGATGGTGACAAACTTAGTGGCTTAAAGCAAACACATTTATTCTCTTACAGTTCTGGAAGCCAGGAGTCTGGAATGATCTTACAAGGCTAATATCAAGGTGTTGGCAGAGCTGGTTCCTTCTGGAGGCTCTAGAACAAGCTTGTCCAACCTGCAGCCTGCAGGCCAAATTCGGCCCAGGATGGCTTTGAATATGAGGACGTTTTTGCTCATCTGTGGTGGTGGATATCACGAAAATTATGCACGGACCCTTTTATTTTCGCTCATCAGCTATCATTAGTGTTAGTGTTCATGCGAAATCCACTCCCATGATCCAATCACCTACCACCAGGTCCCTCCCACAACACTGGGAGTTACAATTCAACATGAGATTTGGGTGGGGACACAGAGCCAAACCAGATCATGGAGTTTCGCTGTGTTGCCCAGTCTGGCCTCAAACTCCTGGGCCCAAGCAACCTGCCTGTCCTCAGCCTCCTAAAATGCTAGGATACAGGCATGAGGCACCATGCCTAAAGATCCTGGCACTTCTGATCTCCTTTCCCCCTTTTTTTTTCTTTTTGAGACAAGGTTTTGCTCTGTCACCCAGGCCTGGAGCCCAATGGCACAATATCGGCTCACTGCAGCCTCATCCTCCAAGGCACAAGCGATACTCTCTTTGCACACCACCAAGCCCAGCTACCTTATTTATTTTTTATTTTTTGTAGAAACAAGGTCTGTGTTGCCCAGGCTGGTCTCGAATTCCTAGCCTCAAGCTATCCTCCCGCCTCAGACTCCCAAAGTGCTGGGATTACAGGCATGAGCCACCATGCCCTGCCTTCTCTCTTCTTACAAAGAAAGACACCAGTCACTGGATTACAGCCCACTTTAATCCAGTATGCCCTTATCTTATCTTGATTCCATCTACAAAGACTGTTTCTGAATGAGGTCATATCCACAGATATCAGGGTTTGGACTTGAACATATCTGTTGGGGAGACACAACTGAACCTCAACCTCCATCTAGCTTCATCGATATTTTACACATGACATCCTGGCCATACTGGTCTTCTCTTGGGTCCTCAAATGCCAAGTTCATTTCCACCTTAGGGCGTTGGTGTTTGTTGCTGCCTCTGCCAGGAACACTCAGCCCACAGATCTTCACCTAGCCAGCTCCTTCCCATTCTTAGATTATTACCACCTCAAGGAGACCTCCCTGTTGAGAAACATTAAATTTACCCTGCTCCCATGGAGGATACCTTTTAGTTTGTAATTAGTGGTAAGCAGGTAACAGCTGCCAACTTGGTAGATTCTTGAGTTATGTGTAAATATAGAACACCTGTGTATTAATAAGAATCACCTGTGTAAGAGCAACTAAATACACAGATGAGAGTCTGCTCAGGGCCTTCAGTCCTGGAGAGCTGTCAGCCCTGCAGGCTCTCAGGCTGTTGGTCCACAGGATAGATCCACTCTGTTGTGCTATCTGGGTGTCTGCCTCTCAAATACCTTCAGCACCACCTGGGTGGGGGTCTCCTGACTGAGCTGGTTCTTGGTACCTCCCTGCCACCCTAGGAAAAGCGGCCCTCTCCTTAAAAAGACCTCTCTTTTATACATACCATTTTATTATTCTCATATTATTATCATATCTGGACCTATCTTACTTGTTTTTGTACTTTCTGGTTTTTTTTGAGATGGAGTCTTGCTCTGTCGCCCAGGCTGGAGTGCCATGGTGCGATCTTGGCTCACTGCAACCTCCACCTCCCGGGTTCAAGTGATTCTCCTGCCTCAGCCTTCCGAGTAGCTGGGATTACAGGCATGCACCACCATGCCTGGCTAATTTTTGTATTTTTAGTAGAGACGGGGTTTCACCATGATAGTCAGGCTGATCTCAAACTCCTGACCTTGTGATTCACCCACCTCAGCCTCCCAAAAGGCTGGGATTACAGGTGTGAGCCACCACACCCAGCTGTTTTTGTACTTTCTGTCTTCCTTCTACCCGCATGCCACCCAGGATATAAGCTCTGTGAAAGAGGAATAGGTGTGGTTTTAAAAATATGTACATTCTCTGACACAACCCCCTTCAAAATGCAGTGCCTAATTCTTCCCACTCCTCTTGAATGTGGGCTGGACTCATTTCTAATACATAGAATGTGGCAGAAGGGATGCCATGTAACTCCTGAGGCTAGGTCATAGAAAGGATAGCGTCAGCTTGACTCACTCCAGCTTGGATCATTTGCTCTGGGGGACGCCAGCTGCCATGTTGGAAGGACACTCAAGCAGGCTTATGGAGACTCCCGCATGGAGAAGAAATAGTTGCCAGGCTTGGGGTGAGCACTTCAAAAGTAGATCTTTCAGATGATTTCAGCTCCCCCCCCACCAACCTTCAAGTCTTCTGGCTGACACCCCAGACATCACAGGGCCAAGACAAACCATCCCCAATGCCCACTGTGTCTTGTCTGAATTCCTGATCCACAGACATCATGAGATAATTAATGGTTATTCTTGTTTTAAGCCATTATGTTTGACGGTAATTTGTTACATAACTAGATGCTATAGTTTGAATGTTTGTCCCCTCCAAATCTCATGTTTAAATTTGATCCTCAACGTTGGAGGTAAGGCCTAATGGGAGGTGTTTGGGTAAGTGAATTTTCATTCTGTTAGCTTGGTCCAAAAGTAATTAGGATTTTTGTCATTACTTTTGCACCAACCTAATGTTAGCACTGGTTGTTTTTTTGTTTGTTTTGTTTTGGAGATGGCATTTCACTCTGTCACCCAGGCTGGAGTGCAGTGGCACAATCTTGGCTCAGTGCAACCTCTGCTTCCCAGTTTCAAGTGGTTCTCCCTCCTCAGCCTCTGGAGTAGTTGGGACTACAGGCATGCGCCATCATGCCCAACTAATTTTGTTTATTTTTAGTAGAGATGGGGTTCATCATGTTGGCCAGGCTGGTCTTGACTCCTGACCTCAGGTGATCCACCTGCCTTGGCCTCCCAAAGTGCTGGGATTACAGGTGTCAGCACTGAACCCAGCCAGTGCTGTTTGTTAAAAAGAGCCTGGCACCTGCCTTCTCTCTCTTGCTTCATCTCTTACTATGAATCTCTGCACGAATTGGCTCCACTTCACCTTCCATCATGTACAGAAGCAACCTGACGCTCTCACCAGAAGCCAAGCGGATGCTGGTGCCCTGTTTCTTGCACAGCTTATGGAACTATGAGCAAATAAAGTAATTTTCAGCCAAACACGGTGGTTCACACTTGTAATGCCAGCTCTTTGGGAGGCCGAAACAGGTGGATCACTTGAGGTCAGGAATTCAAGACCAGCCTGGCCAACATGGTGAAACCCTGTCTCTACTAAAAATACAAAAATTAGCTGGGCATGGTGGTGCACGCCTGTAGTTCGAGCTACTCAGGAGGCCAAGGCAGGAGAATCACTTGAACCTGGGAGGTGGAGGTTGCAGTGAGCCGAGATCATGCTACTGCACTCCAGTCTGGGCAACAGAATGAAACTCTGTCTCAAAACAACAACAATAACAACAAAAAATTTTCTTTATAAACTTCCCAGCCTCAGGTATTCCTGCACAGCAACAGTAAATGGACAGACACAAAAGATGATGACCCTCATCTGTCTTCTTCACTGTTCCATCCTCAGCACCTAGAAACTGCACCTGACACATAGCAGGTGCTCAATTAGTATTTGTCAAGTGGAAAATAGCTTGGACTAGAACCAAGAAGCTTGAGCTAAGCATCTCTAAAGTTTGAAAGGGATGAAACATAAAGAAAAAGAAAGGAAGAAGGGGAAGGAATTCAGTCCGCTCTGACATCCTAGGATTTCTTTCTCAGAAGAACTTTGAAATGCTTCTCCCAGGAGAAAGGAAGGCAGTTGAACTCCAACCCCAAAATGAAGCAAAACAGACTCACTGATCTGCACCACACAGCTGGCACCCGCCTCTGGCCCAACGACATGACTCGCAGCACACTTGAACTTCTTGCCATCCGACAGCTGGGACTTGTTCAGCATTTCCACCCCCAGCTTTGACTTCCCCACGATTACACCTCCTGGCTCTTCTATCCACAGGAAGTTAGGGTCAGGGTATCCCCCAGCCCAGCGACAGGTGAGCTGCAGCATGAACAATCCTGATGCCATCTGTGCTCGGCACTGGGGAGCTGACGGAGGGGGATCTGCAAAACACCAGAGGAAAGCATGGGCTCACTCACACGCTCTAGGATCAGCCACTGGGCTGGCTCTACGACTGCAGAACCAGGGTCTCAGAGAGACATCAACCCCAGTTAGTGTAGCATCCAGTGCTCCTAGCACAAATTCCTACCTGACAACAGTCAGGTTTCCTCTGTTGGGTGTTAAATCTCTGGGGACCTGGGTCTCATTTTCCTTTGCATTTCTTTTTTTTATTTATTTATTTTTTGAGACGGAGTCTCACTCTGTCACCAGGCTGGAGTGGCACAATGGCTCACTGCAACCTCTGCCTCCCACGTTCAAATGATTCTCCTGCCTCAGCCTCCCAAGTAGCTGGGATTACAGGCATGCGCCACCACACCCAGCTAATTTTTGTATTTTTAGTAGAGACAGGGTTTCGCCATGTTGGTCAGGCTGCTCTCAAATGCCTGACTTTAGGTGATCCACCCACCTCGGCCTCCCAAAGTGTTGGGATTACAGGTGTGAGCCACCGCGCCCAGCTTTGCCTTTGCATTTCATATTTATTTACTCATTTATTTAGAGACAGAGAGTTTCACTCTTGTTGTTCTGGCTGGAGTGCAATGGTGCCATCTCAGCTCACCACAACCTCCGCCTCCCAGGTTCAAGTGATTCTCCTGCCTCAGCCTCCCGAGTAGCTGGGATTACAGGCAGTCACCACCACACCCGGCTAATTCTGTATATTTTTAAGTAAAGACAGGGTATCTCCATGTTGGTCAGGCTGGTCTCAAACTCCTAACCTCAGGTGATCCGCCCGCCTCAGCATCCCAAAGTACTGGGATTACAGGTATGAGCCACCGCACCTGGCTTTTATTTTATTTTTTTAATACATACAGGCTTTTGACATGTTGGCCAGGATGGTCTAGAACTCCTGGCCTCAGGTGATCTACCCGCCTTGGCCTCCCAGAGTGCTGAGATTACAGACATAGTGGTTTTTGTCTAAGATATTTGTGTATGGGAGTGTTTGGTTAGTGTTTCCCTACACTAAAATAAAGATTCACAGACCACTGGTTCATAACAGTGCTAGAAGGCCCAATGCCTGTGATGGCCACACTGGGTCTACAAAAAGAATGTATACAGATGGATGAATGAACAAATAAATCATGGTCCATCCGTGCAAGGAATGGACTATTATTCAGCCATAAAAAGGAATGAATTACTGATACATGCCTCAACATAGATGAACCTCAAAATCATAAGGCCAGGTGATAGGCCAGGCATGATGGCTCACACCTGTAATCTTAGCACTTTGGGAGGCCAAGGCAGGCAGATCACTTGAGAACAGGAGTTCGAAACCAGCCTGACCAACATGGTGAAACCCAATCTCTACTAAAAATACAAAATTAGCTGGGCATGGTGGCACACACCTGTAAACCCAGCTACTCGGGAGGCTGAGGCAGGAGTATCGCTTGAACCAGGAAGGCGGAGGTTGCGGTGAGCCAAGATCGTGACTTTGCACTCTAGCCTGAGCAGCAAGAGTGAAACTCCCTCTCAAAAAAAAAAAAGAAAAAGACAAATGGGAGAGGCACAAACATGCAGGTCCTAAAGGATTAAGGGGAAGAAGTGGGCAGAGGAGCACTGCTTACGCACAATAGACCAGGAGCTCGGTGGTCACCTTTCGATGTCTCCTGCTGAGCAGATTCAAGGCCAAACAGGTGTAGTTCCCTTGGAGGTTTGGCGACATCAGTAACAGGGAGAAAGAGTTGACTGTCAGGTTGTGGCCGAAAAACTCGCTGCTGGAATTCAGGGCCTGGAACCACCATTCAACCACGGGGGGCGGCCAGGAGCTGCTATTGCAGCTGAAGTCCACCTGGGAACCCTTGGCTGCGTAGAGGGTGCCGTTGGGGAGTGTGCCGGTGGCCGAGATGTGAACCTCAATCTGATAGGGGCCGCCTGGGAATGACAGGGGGAATGGGATGGCATTAATCATGTAAGAGTTCATTCAATTGCCTTACCAACGCCAACAGACATATAAGCTATTACAGATCAGGAAACAGCCAATGAAGCGTATAGTATCTACCTAAAACTATGTGACAAATGCTATGCCAAGTGCCCTGATACATCATTTCATTTAATCCTGGGTGACTATGTGAGATTTCATTAGGGGATAAATCCTTACAGAACAGGAAAAGTATACATTGCTCCTTAAAAAAAAAAAAAAAAAGGCCGGGTGCGATGGCTCACGGCTGTAATCCCAGCATTTTGGGAGGCCAAGGCGGGTGGATCATGCGGTCAGGAGATTGACAGCATCCTAGCCAATGTGGTGAAATCCCATCTCTACTAAAAATACAAAAATTAGGCCGGGCACAGTGGCTCACACCTGTAATCCCAGCACTTTGAGAGGCCAAGGTAGGTGGATCACTTGAGGTCTGGAGTTCGAGACCAGCTTATCCAACATGGTGAAACCCCATCTCTACTAAAAATACAAAAATTAGCCGAGCATGGTGGTGCACGTCTGTGGTCCCAGCTACTCGGGAGGCTGAGGCAGGAGAATTGTTTGAACCCATGAGGTGGAGGTTGCAGTGAGTCGATATCACACCACTGTACTTCAGTCCAGGCGACAGAGCAAGACCCCAGCTCAAAAAATTAATAAATAAGTAAATAAATAAATAATACAAAAATTAGCTGGGTGTGGTGGCACGTGCCTATAATCCCAGCTACTCATGAGACTGAGGCAGGAGAATCCCTTGAACCAGGGAGTCAGATGTTGCAGTGAGCTGAGATCACATGACTATACTCCAGCCTCGCGACAAAGGAAGAATGTCTCTAAAAAAAAAAAAAAAAAAAAGAGGCTGGGTGTGATGGCTCACACCTGTAATCCCAGCACTTTGGAGAGACCAAGGTGGGTGGATCACCTGAGGTCAGGTATTCGAGACCAGCCTATCCAATATGGTGAAATGCCATCTCTACTAAAATTACAAAAATTCACCGGGCATGGTGGTGTGCGCCTGTAGTCCCAGCTACTCAGGAGTCTGAGGCAGGAGAATCGCTTGAACCTGAGAGACAGAGGTTGCAGTGAGCCAAGATCATGCCACTGCACTGCAGCCTGGGCGACAGAGCAAGACTCCGTCTCAAAAAAAAAAAAAAAACAACTGCAAGGGCTAGGCATAGTAGCTTCATGCCTGTAATCCCAGCACTTTGGGAGGCTGAGGTAGGAGGCTCACTTGAGGCCAGGAGTTCCAGACCAACCTGGAAAATATAGCAAGACCCCATCTCTATGAAAAATTTAAAAATTAGGGCTAGCATGGTGGCTTACACCCGAATTCCCAGCACGTTGGGAGGCCAAGGCAGGCAGATTACTTGAGGTCAGGAGTTTGAGACCCGCCTGGCCAACATGACGAAACCCTTTCTCTACTAAAAATACAAAATTAGTCAGGTGTGGTGGCATGCCTGTAATCCCAGCTGAGGTGGGAGAATCACTTGAACCTGGGAGGCGGCGATTGCAGTGAGCCGAGATCGTGCCACTGCACTTTAGCCTGGGCGAGAGTGAGACTTCATCTCAAAATAAATAAATAATTAACTGGGTGTGGTATCACATGCCTACAGTCCCAGCTACTTGGGAGGCTGAGGTAGGAGGCTGGTTTGAGTCTGGAAGGTTGAGGCTGCAGTGAGCCAGGATCTTGCCCTTGAACTCCAGCCTGGGTGACAGAGTGAGACCTTGTCTCAAGATAAAACACTGCAGGATGGAAAGTATTTCTGTGCAGTGAAGAATTAACACAGCAGTCCTGGGACTGCTCTCCTTAGAAAGACCTGCTTGCAAGGCTGGCCCTTGGCTGCTGTCTGGGAACTTGGATTTCAGGAGGATTCCCATCATTCCTTGAACTGAGAGGAGTGGCTTGCTGTGCCTAAACTATGCAAACAATGTGGTTTAAACTTGGCTGGGGCTCGGTGGCTCCTGCCTAGAATCCCAGCACTTTGGGAGGCTGAGGTAGGTGGAGTTTGAGGTCAGGAGTTTGAGACCAGCCTGCCCAACATGGTGAAACCCCATCTCTACTAAAAATACAAAAAATTAGCCAGGCATGGTAGTGGACGCCTGTAATTCCAGCTACTCCGGAGGCTGAGGCAGCAGAATCGCTTGAACCCAGGAGGCGGAGGTTGCGATGAGCCAAGATTGCGCCATTGCACTCCAGCCCGGGCAACAAGAGCAAAACTTTGTCTCAAAAGAAAAAAAAATGTGGTTTAAACGGAACTTCTGTTTTCTGAGAGGCAGGAATTTGGTAAGTGCAAAGCAGAAAGCACCTACATGATAAGCCCCGACAAAAAACTTGAGCAAAAAAAAGTCTCCAATGAGTTTCCCTAGTAGACATTTGATGTGTGTTGCCACAGCTCATTTCTGGACATTGCATCCCATGCAACTCTGCTAGAAGACTTGGAAGCTTGCACCTGGTTTCCCTGGGTTTCTTCCCATGAGCCTTTTCCCTTTACAGGTTTTGTTTTGTATCCTTTTCCTGGAATAAATCATCCTACGTGCTGAGTCTTATGAGTCCTCTTAGCAAATCGTCAAACCGTGGGGACCCCCAGCACAATATCATACTAAAAAGCAAGAAATGGGGCCAGGCGCAGTGGCTCACTCCTGTAATCCCAGCACTTTGGGAGGCCGAGATGGGTGGGTCACCTAAGGTTGTGATGTTCAAGACCAGCCTGTCAAACACGGTGAAACCCCATCTCTACTAAAAATACAAAAATTAGCCAGATGTGGTGGCATGCACGCCTGTAATCCCAGCTACTTGGGAGGCTGAGGCAAAAGAATCTCTTGAACCAGGAGGCGGAGACTGCAGTTACCTGAGATCATGCCGCTGCACTTCAGCCTGGGTAACAGAGACTCCCAAAAAAAAAGGAAGAAAAGGAAGAAATGAACTACTTGTCTGACTCTGGCCAAATGACCCTCCTCAGACTCCATTTCCTAGTCTATGAAAGGGGGTGATGGCAGTTCCCACTTCCTGGGATTGCTGCAGTAAAGCACTGGGAACAGTGGTCATGCTGGAAACACTTGATGAACTGGTGGGCCTCATCTCAGTTCTCATTTCTCTTCACATTTCCTTTTCATTTTATTTTTTGAAATGGCGTTTTGCTCTTGCTTTCCCGGCTGGAGTGCAGTGGCGCTATCTCAGATCATTCTACCCTCCGCCTCCAGGTTCAGGTGATTCCTGTGCCTCAGGCTCCCGAGCAGAGTAGCTGGTACTCCCGGCATGCACCACCACGCCCAGCTAATTTCTGTATTTTTAGTAGAGACAGGGTTTCACCATGTTGGCCAGGATGGTCTCGAACTCCTGACTTCAAATGATCCACCTACCTCGGCCTCCCAAAGTGCTGGGATTACAGGCCTGAGCCACCATGCCCAGCCTTCTCTTTACATTTCTGAACTTCCTTCTTGTCCCCTGAAATGCTCTCCGCTGTTGCTACCCAGTGCATTTAAGGTGCCACATACCCTTGAAGAAAAGAATGTATCCCCCCAAAATATATACAATTATTACTTGTCAATTCAAACATTTCTATTTTAGTTTTTGTTACTTTTTTAAATTATGTATTTATTTATTTGAGATAGCGTCTCCCTCTATCAACCAGACTGGAGCGCAGTGACACAATCACAGCTCACTGTAGCCTCAAACTCCTAGGCTCAAGCAATCCTCCCACCTTAGCCTCTCGAGTAGCTGGGACTACAAGCGCACACAACCACACCAGCTAATTTTTAAATTTTTTTTTTGAGACACAGTTTCACTGATTACCCAGGCTGGAGTGCAATGGTGTGATCTTGGCTCACTGCAACCTCCACCTTCCGGGTTCAAGTGATTCTCCTGCCTCAGCCTCCTGAGTAGCTGGGATTACAGGCATGCACCACCACGCCCGGCTAATTTTGTATTTTTAGTAGAGACGGGGTTTCTTCATGTTGATCAGTCTGGTCTTGAACCCTCAACCTCAGGTAATCCACCCGCCTCAGCCTACCGAAGTGCTAGGATTATAGGCGTAAGCCACCGCATCCAGCCAATTTTTAAATTTTTTATAGAGACAGGATCTCACTTTGTTGCCCTGGCTGGTCTCAAACCCCTGAGTTCAAGCAATCCTCCCGCCTCAGCCTTCCAAAGTGCTGGAATTACAGGTGTGAGCCACCACACCTGGTCCAATAAAACATTTTTTAAAAGAGTGTATCTAACAGCTGTTCATCCTGAAGTAATTTAGTGTGCTACCTCTCCCAGAGACTTCCTCTTTAAAAAATAAAAATAGGCCAGGCATGGTGGCTCACACATAATCCCAGCACTTTGGGAGGCTGAGGCAGGTGAATCACTTGGAGTCAGGAGTTCGATACGAGTCTGAGCAACATGGTAAAAACCCATCTCTACCAAAAATATGAAAATTAGCTGGGCATGGTGGCGGGCACCTGTAATCCCAGCTACTCGGGAGGCTGAGGCAGGAGGATAGTTTGAATCGGGAGGTGGATGTTGCAAGCTGAGACCGAACTACTGGACTCCAGCCTGGGCAACAGAGTGAGACCCTATCTTAAAAAATAAAGTAAAATAAAGCCGGGCGCGGTGGCTCAAGCCTGTAATCCCAGCACTTTGGGAGGCCGAGGCGGGTGGATCACGAGGTCAAGAGATCGAGACCATCCTGGTCAACACGTTGAAACCCCGTCTCTACTAAAGCTACAAAAAATTAGCTGGGCATGGTGGCGCGTGCCTGTAATCCCAGCTGCTCAGGAGGCTGAGACAGGAGAATTGCCTGAACCCAGGAGGCGGAGGTTGCGGTGAGCCGAGATCGCGCCATTGCACTCCAGCCTGGGTAACAAGAGCGAAACTCCGTCTCAAAAAAAAAAAAAAAAAAAAAAAAAGTAAAATAAAAATAAATCCAGGAAGCACAATGTTTAGCCAAAAGAATAAAGCTACGGCTACAGAATTTTGAACAGAAATCAGCCAGCAACAAAAATTATTTGTGGGAAGAAACAGCGCAGATAGAGCCCCTCGAGGCATGGTACCTACTTCACCCATGTCCAAACCCATCGGATTTTAGAAATCATGGGTTTGGAAGGACAATGTTCTCATCAAGTTGCAGCTGGTTCCTAATAGTTTCAGGGATCTGTTGGAATCATGTTGCCTCCCACAAATCATCCAGGGAAAAACTTAGATCATGGTTCGGGAGGTACTCAAATGTCCCATTCACTGTTGCTGGCTAGTTGGTTAGGTATGCAGATCAGCAGGTCTTCGGGCGTACCTGCAGTTGGCATGCAGCCAAGAAAGCACAGGGCACATCCAAGTCTGTGTCTTTCACACTGTGGCCTCCCCCAGGGCACATCCAAGTCTGTGTCTTTCACACTGTGGCCTCCGCAGTGGTGGTGGGGGGGTTGGTCCCAGTCACTGGCATGGACACTGTGGACCCCCAGAAACCAGCTGGCAGGGATTTTAGACAAGCACAACTCTCAACAAGAAATGGAGCTGGTTACAGGGAGTGGATGGGAAGGAAGCAGATAGAAGAATTCAAAATTTAAGACCCAGTGTGGTGGCTCATGCCTGTAATCTCAGCACTTTGGGAGACCGAGGCAGGCAGTTCATGAGGTCAGGAGTTCAAGACCAGCCTGGCCAACATGGTGAAATCCCATCTCTATAAAAATACAAAAATTAGCTGGGCATGGTGGTGCGTGCCTGTAATCCCAACTACTTGGGGAGGCTGAGGCAGGAGAATTGCTTAAACCGGGACCCAAGAGGTGGAGGCTGCAGTGAGCCGAAATCACACCACTGCACTCCAGCCTGGGCTACAGAGCCAGACTCCATCTCAAAAAAAAAAAAAAAATTCAAAATTTAAAAAGAAAAAACAGCAAATGAGAAAGGCTAAAGGGGCCTCCTGAATTGTTCAGCGTTCCAAATTCATAGCTCATCTGTAAACCCCTGGGGTTGTCTTTTTTTGTTGTTGTTGCCCAGTCTAAAGTGCGATGGTACGATCTCGGCTCACTACAACCTCCCCCTCCCAGGCTCAAGTGATTCTCACACCTCAGCCTCCCGAGTAGCTGGGACTGTAGGTGTACGCTACCACACCCTGCTAAATTTTTTATTTTTAGTAGAGACAGGTTTTTACCATGTTACCCAAGCTGCTCTCAAACTCCTGACCTCAGGTGATCCGCCCACCTCGGCCTCCCAAAGTACTGGGATTATAGGCATGAGCCACTGTGCCCGGCCAATTTCTGAGTAAAGCTGACACCATCTTCTCGATTTCCTAGAGTTCTTTCTCTACCCTAACTTACTACAAAAGGAGGAGATTCCGGTTGCTTCCCTCTCACTTCTCTCTCCACCCTACTGATATTCCTAAACAGAAACCACCATCCTCTTTTGCTTACAGGGTGATGGTAGCAATCACTACGAGAAACAAACAGATGGAAGAGGAAACAGACGTTAAAAGACAAGTAAATAAAAATAGGGGGTGGAGGCTGAGCACGGGGGCTCGAGCCTGTAATCCCAGTAGTTTGGGAGGCTGAGGCGGGGAGATCACTTAAGGTCAGGAGTTCGCGACCAGCCTGGCCAACAGAGTGAAACCCATCTCTACTAAAAATACAAAAAAATGAGCCGGGCATGGTGGCACACGTCTATAGTACCAGCTACTTAGGAGGCTGAGGCAGGAGAATCACTTGACCCCGGGAAGCAGATGTTGCACTCCAGCCTGGGAGACAGAGCGAGAATCTGTCTCTCTCTCTCTGTCTATGTATGTGTGTATATATATATATATATATATATATATATATATATATATATGAGGGACAGGTACCAAGGCTCAACAGCTTATTAAGGCCTTGGCCACTGCCAGGGTCAGTTTCTGACTCATTCTCACACAGCTGCCTTAGCCTTGGAGTTATGAACCTGTGCTCTGCATTCAGACAGACCTGGCGTAAATCCCGCTGCCACTTACAGATGGACAAACTCAGACAAGTGCCTGTCCCACCCATTCTCACTTTCCTGCCCTTCCTATAAAATTAAAGAGTGCTAATGACTTGTATCACTGGGTTATTGAAGGATCCAATAAGGTAATATAAGCAGAGCCCTTAGCCTCCTCAATATTCAGTAAGTGTTATCTGATATTGTTATCAGTATATACTGGTAGATCGATTCTACAACACGGGTTAGCAAATGCTAGCCCACCATCTGTTTTTGTGTAATCCATGAGCCAAGGGTGGATTTTACTGATGAGAGCTTTCAATCAATCTGATGAGAGAACACTACCTGTGAATCCCAACTAAGTGAAACACTATCCTCCCCAAAAAAGAAATTCCATTCTTCTCATTAGCAGATCTGTACTGCAAAGAAAAGTTCTCAGTTATTTTATATACATAAATAAATATATATATAATTATATATATATATATATTGAGGTCAGGAGTTCAAGGCCAGTCTGGCCAACATGGTGAAACCCCATCTCTACTAAAAATAGAAAAATTAGCTGGGTGTGGTGGCACGTGTCTGTAGTCCCAGTTACTCTGGAGGCTGAGGCAAGAGAATCACTTGAACTTGGTAGCCAGAGGTTGCAGTGAGCCAAGATCACACCACTGCACTCTAGCCTGGGTAACAAAGGGAGACTCCATCTCAAAAACTAAATGAATAAAAATTTAAAATGAAGTAAATAATTAAAAAGAAAATTTATTATTTATTATTATTTTTTTTTTTTGAGATAGACTCTCACTCTTGTCACCCAGGCTGGAGTGCAGTGGCACGATCTCTGCTCACTGCAACCTCCACCTCCCGGGTTCAAGCGATTCTCCTGCTTCAGCCTCCCAAGTAGCTGGGACTACAGGCTCATGCCATCACGCCCGGCTAATCTTTTTATTTTTAGTTTTTAGTAGAGACAGTGTTCCATGCCAGCTAATTTTTTTGTTATTTTCAGTAGAAACAGGATTTCACCGTGTTAGCCAGGATGGTCTTGATCTCCTGAACTCGTGATCCACCCACCTCGGCCTCCCAAAGTGCTGGGGTTACAGGCATGAGCTTATTTCTTTTTTTTTTTTTTTTTTGAGACGGAGTTTCGCTCTTGTTACCCAGGCTGGAGTGTAATGGCGCGATCTCGGCTCACCGCAGCCTCTGCCTCCTGGGTTCAGGCAATTCTCCTGCCTCAACCTCCTGAGTAGCTGAGATTACAGGCACGCGCCACCATGCCCAGCTAATGTTTTGTATTTTTAGTAGAGACGGGATTTCACCATGTTGACCAGGATGGTCTCGATCTCTTGACCTCGTGATCCACCCGCCTCGGCCTCCCAAAGTGCTGGGATTACAGGCTTGAGCCACCACGCCCGGCCAGACATGAGCTTATTTCTTATTTTTTGAGACACAATCTCATTCTGTCACCAGGCTAGAGTGCAGTGACCTGATCACGGCTCACTGCAGGCTCAACCTCCCAAGACGAAGGTGATCTTCCTGTCTTAGTCTCCCAGCAGCTGGGACTGCAGGCATATTCCCCCACACTCAGCTAATTTTTGTATTTTTAGTAGAGACAAGGTTTCGCCATGTTGCCCAGGCTGGTCTCAAACTCCCGGGCTCAAATGATCCACCCACCTTGGACTCCCAAAGTGCTAGGATTAGTGTGAACCACCACACCCAGCCAAAAAAAATTTTTTAAAGCTTTGCTGGCCAGGCACAGTACCTCACACCTGTAATCCCAGCACTTTGGGAAGCTGAGGCAGAAGATCACATGAGCACAGGAGTTTGAGACCAGCCTGGGCAACATGGCAAAACCCCATCTCAAGCACACAAAAGAATTAGCCAGGCGGCATGGTGGTGCAGGCAGGTAGTCCCAGCTTATTTGGGAGGCTGAGGTGGGAGGATGGCTTCAGCCCAGGAGGTGGAGGTTGCAGTGAGCTGTGATTGCACCACTGCGCTCTAGCCTGGGTGACACAGTGAGACCCTCCCTGTAGCAAAAAAAGAAAAGAAAAGGAAAAGTTTTGTCAAATCCTGTTCTAGAACAATCTACGGCTGCCTCCTTCCTGTTCTCTTGCTGTCCTCCTTGACATCAGAATTCACTTCTTTCCTTACCCATCACAAATACAGGTTGGCCAGTCAAGAGCTGCAAAAGGTTCATTTACATCTCAGTATCTTGAATTCCTTGTTGAACCCAGGAGGCGGAGGTTGCAGTGGGCCGAGATCAAGATTGCACCACTGCACTCCAGACTAGGCAACAGAGCAAGACTATCTCAGGCCAGGCGTGGTGGCTCACGCCTGTAATCCAAGCACTTTGGAGGCCAAGGTGGGCGGATCACCTGAGGTTGGGAGTTCAAGACCAGCCTGACCAACCATGGTGAAACCCTGTCTTTAAATAAAATAAAATAAAATGACTTAAGAATGCACCAGACAGTCTGTGCTAATCAGTTAATATGTACTTCTCCAATGGGATAAGGTCTTTGGGAAAACTTAGAGACTGTGATATCACCTTTATAGGCAAGAGTGACAACCCACTGCCTCCTGATCTCCCTCGCGACTGCCACTAAAAAAGCCCATCCCAGAGGTCCGCAGGCTCCTATAAGCACAATCCCTGCTACAGATAAGCTCCAGGCACAGTGGTTCATGCCTGTAATCCCAGCGCTTTGGGAGGCTGAAGCTGACAGATCACTTGAGGTCAGGAGTTCGAGACCAGCCTGGCCAACATGATGAAACTCTGTCTCTACTAAAAATACAAAAATTAGCCAGGCATAATGGTGCTTGCCTGTGATCCCAGCGACTCGGGAGGCTGAGGCAAGAGAATCACTTGAATCCAGGAGGTGGATATTGCAGTGAGCCAACATCATGTCACTGTACTCCAGCCAGGGCAACAGAGTAAGACTCCATCTCAAAGAAACAAACAAAAACAGATAAGCTTGGCAAGACCTAAATTAATCAATCCTTGGTCAAGAATCACCCATCTCCTTTTTTTTTTATTTGAAATGGAGTCTCACTCTGTCATCCAGGCTGGAGTGCAGCGGTGTGATCTCGGCTCACTGCAAGCTGTGCCTTGCGGGTTCAAGCAATTCTCCTGCCTGAGCCTCCGGACTAGCTGGGACTACAGGCACACGCCGCCACACCCAACTAACTTTTTGTATTTTAGTAGAGAGGGGGTTTCACCGTGTTGCCCAGGCTGGTCTCGAACTCCTGAGCTCAGGCAATCCACCTGCCTCAGCCTCCCAAAGTGCTGGGATTACAGGCGTGAGCCACCGCACCCAGCCAAAGAATTATCCCATCTTCTGACCAGGCACAAACAAGTTTTCTTCGGTATAAACCCAACATTCCCTCTCCCTAGGACCCTACACTGTGAGAACACATAGTGACACCACCACCAACACAGACAAGGTTCGTCTGGTGGGTCCGTATCAGGCAGGCCTATGAGCCAGGGAACATGGATCTTTCCTGAGATTCACTGTCTTGGAAGTTTGAAGTGAAGGCCACATCACTAGCTACACAGGAGCTCCCCATTCCCCACACCCAACTGAACCCTCAGCCTCTCGGAGGTCAACACAGAGCAGCTTCCTCATTGCTCATGTACCAGCTGGTTCCCTTGTTCGCTAAACACTTGCTTGGCCTGAGGAAAAGAGACACAGGGAGAGCCTGGCACTAAGTACCATGAAACCTGACTAGGGTCTTTCATGGGCTGATCTGTCTCTTGATATCTCAGCTCCTCAAATGCATACATAAAAGATCATATCTTTTTTTTTCTTCCCTTTTTTTTTTTTTAAAACAGTCTCACTATGTTGCCCAGGCTGGAGTGCAATGGTGCAATCTTGTCTCGGCTCACTGAAACCTCCGGCCCCGGGGTTCAAGCAATTCTCCTGCCTCAGCCTCCAGAGTAGCTGAGATTACAGGCGGCCACCACCAAGCCTGACTAATTTTTGTATTTTTAGTAGAGGCGGGGTTTCACCATCTTGGCCAGGCTGCTCTTAAACTCCTGACCTCATGATCCTCCCACCTCAGCCTCCCAAAGTGCTGAGATTACAGGCGTGAGCCACCACACCTGGCCAACAATATCTTTCTCAAAAAGCACAAAGTGGCTGGGTGTAGTGGCTCACGCCTGTAATCCCAGCACTTTGGAAGGCCAAGGTGGGCAGATCACTTGAGGTGAGGTGTTCAAGACCAGCCTGGCTAAGATGGTGAAACCCCTTCTCTACTAAAAATACAAAAAAATTAGCTGGGCGTGGTCGCAGGTGCCTGTAATTTCAGCTACTCGAGAGGCTGAGGCAGAGGCTTGCTTGATCCCGGAAGGCAGAGGTTGCAGTGAGCCGAGATTGCACCACTGCACTCCAGCCTAGGTGACAGAACAAGACTCCATCTCAAAAAGAAAAAGAAAAAAAAAAAAAGCATAAAGTTTGCCAGGTATGGTGGCTCAGCATGTAAACCTGTAAACCCAGCACTTTGGGAGGCAAGGCAGGCAGATCACCTGAGGTCAGGAGTTCAAGACCAGGCTGGTCAACATGGTGAAACCGTCTCTACTAGGCCAGGTGCAGTGACTCATGCCTGTAATCCCAGCACTTGGGGAGGCTGAGGCAGATGGATCATGAGGTCAGGAGTTTGAGACCAGCCTGACCAACATGGTGAAACCCCATGTCTACTAAAAATACAAAAAAATTAGCCCGGCATGGTGGCGCACACCTGTAGTCCCACTACTTGGGAGGCTGAGGTCAGAGAATCGTTTGAACGTGGGAGGAAGAGGTTGCAGTGAGCCAAGATCTCACCACTGCACTCTGGCCTGAGTGACAGAGTAAGATCCTGTCTCAAAAAATATGAGAGAGAGAAGGAGGTAATGTGACCCAGCTAGCAACCACATCAGTGAAAAGATCGGGGCACGCAGAGTTCCCGACCCACAGCAAGACCTGTTTGAAAGGCCCTGCTGTAAACTGGCTGATAGTTGGGAACTTGAGATAAACTATCCCAAGGGAATCCCACCACTGGCTTACACAGTGGATCCAGTTCATGTGTGCTGAGGGCTCCGTGAGTTTATCTCATTAATGCATACCACAAATCCGTAACTACTTCCACCATTCCCCTCGATTTCACAGACAATAAAACTAACATTGGAGTTCAAGGGACTTTCCCAAGGTCATACAAACAACAGCAGTTAGTAGAACCTGGATTTGAACCTAGGCCAGGACTGCTCCACAATACTGCTGCCATCCCGGAAAGAGTGGCTGAATCAAACCTATTTTCCCAAATCTATGCAAAAATGAGGGCCAACTTCCAATCAGAGATGTCATGCCCTCCCTGCTGGCCACTGTTGGGGCAGCAAGACCGGGTTCCCTGAGGCAGAGAGGGGTCTGATGTTTTGCCCAGGGACTTCCTAAGACGATAACCAGGAAAACAACCCCAGAGGGCTCTGGAATACGTGAACCAAAGGGTATCTGTGTTTGATTTTCACAAGCAAGCCCTACCTCAGTTAAGGGCCCCATGTATTTCCAAGTAAAGAAAAGTCCATACTACGAATCACAGCACAGTCACTCAGACATGCACAGGACTTCACTGGCGGGAGCACAAACTGCCATTGGAGTTCAGTGACATTTTTATTCCTTTTTTTTTTTTAGATGTCTTACTCTGTCACCCAGGCTGGAGGGTAGTGGTGCAATCTCAGCTCACTGCAACCTCTGCCTCCCGGGTTGAAGTGATTCTTGTGCCTCAGTTTCCCAAGTATCTGGGACCACAGGTGCACACCACCACACCTGGCTAATTTTTGTTTTGTTTTGTTTTGAGATGGAATCTCTGTCCCCCAGGCTGGAGTGCAACAGTGCAATCTCGGCTCACTGCAACCTCCGCCTCCCGGGTTCTAGTGATTCTCCTGCCTCAGCCTCCTGAGTAGCTGGGATTACAGGTGCCCGCCACCATTTCCAGCTAATTTTTGTATTTTTAGTAGAGATGGGGTTTCACCATGTTGGTCAGGCTAGTCTCGAACTCCTGATCTCAGGTGATCCACCCACGTTTTTAAAGATGTAAGTTCACGTTCATTGTAACAAGACCTCACCTTTATCTCCCTGCAGGGCAATAATGAAACTAATCTATCCTCCAATAAACTTAGTCAATGATTAACAAATCAGTGTCAATCGAGTCATCATAAACTGGAGAAAGTGGTGATAAAGAAACAAAAAGTTGCAATGTCACATTACTCCATAGTGGATAAAAAGGTTATTCATTGATGAGATGAAGAGATGATTAATTACTTTGGGCAGGTGGACTGAGGGAGACCAGCCAGCACTTGCCTGGGGCTCACAGTGGGAACCAAACACTGGGGCCAAGATGGGTGACATTTTTTTTTTTTTTTGAGATGGAGTCTTGCTCTGTTGCCCAGGTTGGAGTGCAACGGTGCCACCTCGGCTCACTGCAACCTCCAACTCCCGGGTTTAAGCTATTCTCTTGCCTCAACCTCTCAAGTAGCTGGAATTATAGGTGACTGCCACCATGCGTGGCTATTTTTTTTTTTTTTTGTATTTTTAATAGAGACAGGGTTTCTCCATGTTGGCCAGGCTTGTCTCGAACTCCTGACCTCAAGTGATGTGCCCGCCTCGGCCTCCCAAAGTGCTGAGATTACAAGCGTGAGCCACTGTGCCCGGCTGAGTGACATTTTTTAATGCACCCCATTCACTCCTGGCATCACCCAGGAATTTGTCTATGGCATCTCCAGACACAGAAAACACTGCCCCGATGCATGATGCCCTAAACTTTGAGAATTGAAAGAAACCTTAGGCATCATCCAAAAATCAAGACGTGTCCTTGAGGACTCTCTCTTGTTTATCCTCCATTCTGAGCCACCAGCAAGTCCTGCTGGTCTCCTTCCTAAGTATTTTCTAGACCTGTGCATTTTCACCAAGGCCACTGTCACCACCCTGGTTCTGGTCACCAACTTTGTGTGTCTCCAGTTGGCTTCCCTGTTTTATTTCATCAGCTCTTCTTGACACCAAACACATACATTTTCCTTGTGCAAATGAAATGGTGCCACATGGAAACCAAACTGCTGGAAGCTCCAGGAGTTTCTCCTGCACACAGAATAAAATCATAACTCAGGCTGGGTGTAGTGGCTTATGCCTGTAATCCCAGCACACTGGGAGGACAAAGCAGGTGGATCACAAGGTCAGGTGTTCGAGACCAGCCTGACCAACATGGTGAAACCTAATCTCTACTAAAAATACAAAAATTAGCTGGGCATGGTGGTTCGTGCCTGTAATCCCAGCTCTCAGGAGGCTGAGGCATGAGAATCACTTGAACCTGGAAGACAGAGGTTGCAGTGAGTCAAGATCGCATCACTGCACTCCAGCCTGAGTGACAGAGTGAGACTCCGTCTCAAAAAAAAAAAAAAAATCATAACTCAGGCTGGGCACAGTGGCTCACGCCTGTAATTCCAGCACTTTGGGGCTGAGGCAGGCAGATCACGAGGTCAGGAGTTCCAGACCAGACTGACCAACATGGCGAAAACTGGTCTCTACTAAAAATACAAAAAAATTCGCCGGGCGTGGTGGTGCATGCCTGTAATCCCAGCTACTCAGGAAACTGAGGCAAGAGAATCACCTGAACCCAGGAGGTGGAGATTGTAGTGAGCTGAGATAGTGACACTGTGCTCCAGCCTGAGAGACAGAGTGAGACTCCATCTCAAAAAAATAAAACAAAATCATAAATCCTGGCCAGGGGCAGTGGCTCACACCTGTAACCCCAGCAGTTTGGGAGGCCAAGATGGGCAGATCACCTGAGGTCAGGAGTTCGAGACTAGCCTGGCTAACATGGTGAAACCTCACCTCTACTAAAAATACAAAATTTAGCCAAGCGTGGTGGTGCGTGCCTGTAGTCCCAGCTACTTGGGAGACTGAGGTAGGAGAATCGCTTGAACCCAGGAGGCAGAGGTTGCAGTGAGCCAAGATCACACCACTGCACTCCAGCCTAGGCAACAAAGCAAAGCTCTGTCTCAAGAAACAAAAAAAATTAAAAAATAAGAATGCCAGTGAAACTGGGCTAGTGCCCACCCTAATGACCTCCTCTTAATTTGATTACATCTGCAAAGACACCCTATTTCCAAAGAAGTTCACATTGGTAGGTACCAAAGGTTAGGACTTCAATGTATCTTTTCTTTTTTTTTTTTTTTTTTTTTTTTTTGAGACGGAGTTTCGCTCTTATTACCCAGTCTGGAGTGCAATGGCACATTCTCGGCTCACCGCAACCTCCGCCTCCCAGGTTCAGGCAATTCTCCTGCCCCAGCCTCCTGAGTAGCTGGGATTACAGGCACGCACCACCATGCCCAGCTAATGTTTTTGTATTTTTAGTAGAGACGGGGTTTCACCATGTTGACCAGGATGGTCTCGATCTCTTGACCTCGTGATCCACCCGCCTCGGCCTCCCAAAGTGCTGGGATTACAGGCTTGAGCCACCACGCCCGGCTACAATGTATCTTTTCAAGGGACATAATTCAACCCATAGCACAGGTCCTACTTGGCCCTGGAGTAGTCTACCCTGGCCACCCGTATTTCACACGAGGCCCCTGCCACGCCGGCCTTCTCCCTATCTGTGAATGCACCATGCTCAGCTCAACCTGTCTTGTTCTGCCTGGAAAGCTCTCTCCCCAGTTTTGTTTTTCAGAGACAGGGTTTTCTCTGTCACCCAGGATGAAGTGCAGTGGCACGATGATGGCTTACTCTAGCTTTGATCTCCTGGGCTCAAGCAATCCTCCCACCTCAGCCCCTCAAAGTGCTGGGATTACAGGCATGAGCCCTGTGCCCCGCCCCATTTACCAATCAGTTTAAGAGTCACTACTTGCGGCGCGGGGAGGGGAGGAAGGAGGAAAAAAGAAGAATAATAATAAAAGAGTCACTATTTCCAGGCCAGATGCAGTGGTTCATGTCTGTAATCCCAGCATTTTGATGGGGGCCAAGGTGGGCGGATCACTTGAGGTCAGGAGATCGAGAGAAACCAGATCTCTACAAAAATTAGCCAGGCTGGTGGCAAACATCTGTAATCCCAGCTACTCAGGTGGCCAAGGCATGAAAATTGCTTGAACCCAGGAGGCAGAGGTTGCAGTGAGCCAACGTGATATCACTATATTCTAGCCTGGGCAACAGAGGAAGACTGTGTCTCAAAAACAAACAGAAAAAAACTCATTACTTCCAAAAGCTCCCGTCTGACCTCCCAATTTAAAATGTTTCAGAAAAATCACATTAATTTGTTTCTCATCTGTCTACCCCAGTAGGCTGCTCACTCCTAAAGGGCAAAGACCTTGTCTGTCTTCTTCACATCTGTGCCCCAGTGCCTAGAACAGTGTCTGGCATCAAGCTCTCAATGAATCTACGCTGAATAAAGGAATCAGGAAGCTCTTTATTTTACAGATGAGGAATCTTGGATCCAGAACAGTGAAGTGATCACATGGGTATTTCTTTTCTTTTTTTTCTTTTTTTTTTGAGACAGAGTTTCACTTTTGTTGCCCAGTGCAATGGCATGACCTTGGCTCACTGCAACCTCTGCCTCCCGGGTTTAAGCAATTCTGCCTCAGGCTCCCAAATAGCTGGAATTACAGGCACGCGCCACCACACCCGGCTAATTTTTTGTATTTTTAGTAGAAACGGGGTTTCACCATGTTAGCCAGGCTGGTCTCGAACTCCTGACATCACCTGATCCACCCACCTTGGCCTCCCAAAATACTAGAATTATAGGTGTGAGCCATCGCACCCGGCCTATTATTTTTATTTTTATTTAGAGGTAGGATCTGACTCTGTAGCGCAGGATGGACTACGATGGCACCACCTTGGCTCACTGCAACCTCCGTCTCCCAGGCTCAAGTGATCCTCCCCACTCAGCCTCCTAAATAACTGGGACTACAGGTGCATGACACCATGCCCAGCTAATTATTATTTTTTAAACTCTTTGTAGAGATGGGGTTTCACTACATTGCCCAGGCTGGTCTCAGACTCCTGGGCTCAAGCAATCATCCCACCTCAGTCTCCCCAAATGCTCTGATTACAGGCATGAGCCACTGTACCTGTCCTCCCATGGGTCTGTCTACTAAACTACATACCCCAAATATAGAGCATGGATGTGCTTCTAAACCAGTGACCAGCAAACTCTCTCTGTAAGGGGTCAGAGAGCAAATATCTTTGGCTTTGCAGCCCATATGATCTATGTCACAGCCACTCGCCTCTGCCATTGTTAGTAACAAAGGGAGGGATAATATATAAATGAATGAACGTGGCTATATTCCAATAAAACTTTATTAACAAACACCAACATTTGAATTTCATACGATTTTCTTTTTTTTTTTTTTTCTTGAGACAGGGTCTTGCTCTGTCACCCAGGCTGTAATGCAATGGTGCAATCACAGCTCATTGCAGCCTCAACCTCCCTGGGCTCAAGCAATCCTCTCACCTCAGCCTCCTGAGTAGCTAGAACTACAGGCACGCAGCATCACACCCAGCTAATTTTTTTACGTTTTGTAGAAACGGGGTCTCGCTATGTCACCAGGGCTGGTCTCAAACTCCTGGGCTCAAGTCATCTACCCACCTCAGCCTCCCAAAGTGCCGGGATTACAGACATGAGCCATTGCACCTGGCTTTTATATGATTTTCATGTCACAAATATCCTTTGATTTTTTTCAACCATTTAAAAATATAAAAAATATTTATAGTCTGCAGGCCATATAGCAGGCTGTAGTTTGCAACCTCCCACTCTAAATTCTTTTTTTAATAATTTTTTGTAGAGATGGAAAATGATCCTCCGGCCTTGGCCTCCCAAAGTGCTGGGATTAACAGGCATGGGCCACGGCACCCAGCCTGCTCTAATTCATATGCATGTATCAGCAGATACAATAGGCTGTTTAAGGAAAGCACAGTAGGAAGGGTGGCTCATGCCAAGCCCTGTAGTTAGCACCAAAGTATAAGAGTGCTCACGGCCAAGCACGGTGGCTCACGCCTGTAATCCCAGCACTTTGGGGGCCGAGGCGGGCGGATCTCCTGAAGTTAGCAGTTCAAGACCAGCCTGGCCAACATGGTAAAACCCTGTCTCTACTAAAAATGCAAAAATTAGCCGGGTTTGGTGTCAGGTACCTGTAATCCCAGCTCCTCGGGAGGCTGAGGTAAGAGAATCACTTGAACCCAGGAGGCAGAGGTCGCAGTGAGCCAGGATCACACCACTGCATTCCAGCCTAGGTGACAGAGTGAGACTCCGTTTCAAAAAAAAAAAAAAAAAAAAAATGCTCACTACACCTGACAAAGCAAGCAATATATTAAACAAATGAGAAAAACTGGAGCTCAGAGATCTTAAGCTATTTACTCAAAGTGACACAGAACTCAGTGACAGCCTTTGGACTGGAATTCAGGCATCTAACTTGACTCCATATTTTTTTTTTAGAGGCAGGGTCTCCCCATGTTGCCCAGGCTGGAATGCTGTGGCTATTCATAGGTGCAATTATGGTGCATTGCAGCGTAGAACTCCTGGACTCAAGCAATCCTCCCGCCTCTGCCTCCTGAGTAGCTGGGAATACAGTCCCACACCACTGCACCTGGCTTTGATTGCAATATACTGTAACTTTGTTACATAATAAGATGATATTAATAGCTAGGATGATATTAACAACAAGCTAAAAATAAAAGCTCATTAATATGCCAGGAGCCATTTAAAGCACTTTTTAAATTTATTTTTCTTTTTTTTGAGACGAGTCTAGCTCTATCACCCAGGCTGGAGTGCAATGCCATGATCTCGGCTCACTGCAACCTCCACCACCCAGGGATTAAGCAATTCTCTTGCCTCAGTCTCTGAGTAGCTGGGATTACAGGCGCCCGCCACCACACCGGGCTAATTTTTGTATTTTTAGTAGAGATGGGGTTTCACTACGTTGGTCAGGCTGGTCTCTAACTCCTGACCTTGGGTGCTCTGCCCACTTGGCCTCCCAAAGTGTTGGGATTACAGGCATAAACCAGCGCACCTGGCCTAAAGCACTTTATAAACTAGTATCTATTCTTCACAGCAACTCTAAGAAGCAGTAATTTTTTTTTTTTTTTTTGAGATGAAGTCTCACTCTGTCGCCCAGGCTGGAGTGCAGTGGTGCAATCTTGGCTCACCGCAACCTCTGCCTCCCACGCTCAAGCAATTCTCCTGCCTCAGCCTCCCAAGTAGCAGGGATTACGGGCATGCACCACCATGCCTGGCTAATTTTTTTATTTGTAGTAGAGATGGGTTTCACCATGTTAGCCAGGCTGGTCTCGAACTCCTGACCTCAAGTGATGTGCCTGCCTCGGCCTCCCAAAGTGCTAGGATTACAGGCATGAGCCACCGTGCCCAGCCGCAGGAATTATTTTTATCCCCATTTAACAGGTGAGGAAATAGAGGTGTGAGAGGTCCCTCAGCTTGTAAGTGGCAGGGCCCAGAATGAATTCCAGGCTATCCGAACCCATAATCCATACTCCTGACCATGACTTCCTCCTTCCCAAGGCTCTGAGCACCTCTCCAGCCCCATTCCCTGCCAGCCTCACTTACTGGCCACCTGCAGCCACTCTTGGAACCACCGAGTCACGTTCAGGATCTCCCGGCAGGTATAGTTCCCCTCATCTTGGAGGCTCAGCGCTTCGATGTGCAGGGAGCTGGCATTCACTAGAGAGAAGCGAGGCTCAGCTGACGGGAGGCTAGCGTTGGACGAGAGAAGAAAGACAGGCTCCGAGTCGTTCCGGTACCAGGTCACCAGGCCCCTCGGTCCTGAGATGTTGCCACAGTGCAGAGTAACATTCTCATGAACTTCTCCAATGACAACAGCCTCCAATCCTGTACAAGGGGAGATCAGGCTGTTATTACCTTTCTTGATTTCCAAACAGCCTCCCTTTTTGGACAGTCTTCCTGTATTAGGATTTTTTAAAAGTCAGTTATGTGTTCTTAAGATGCAGTAACACATACAGAGCAGCTGTGCGAGGTGGCTCAGGCCTATAATCCCAGCACTTTGGGGGGCCGAGGCGGGTGGATCACTTGAGGTCAGGAGTTTGAGACCAACCTGGCTAACATGGTGAAACCCCGTCTCTACTGAAAATACAAAAAATTAGCTGGGCGTGGTGGCAGGCACCTGTAATCCCAGCTACTCGGGAGGCTGAGGCAGGAAAATCATTTGAACCCAGGAGACAGAGGTTGCAGTGAGGCAAGATTGTGCCACTGCACTCCAGCCTGGGTGACAAGAGCAAAACTCCATCTCAAAGAATAAACAAACAAACAAACAAACTACATGGTGCAGACCCAAGTTGTGTCAGTGGCTCCAGCTTGGCCCATTCTAGATCAGCCTTCAGCTAGTCATCAATCCCCAGGCAGATCAGCAGAGCCATCTAGCCAACCGCCCAGGCCTCTGGATAATAAGCACTACTATCATTTTGGGGCTGTTTGTTACACAGCGTTACCATGGTGATAAAGAACTGATACAGAACCCAAGTAGCTTTATTTGCCTACAAGTCAAGAAGGGGTGGAAAGAAGAGGGCTTTGGCTTTGTTTCCACTGTCCCGCTGCCCTCTCTGCCTCCCTCTCTCTCTCCATCTCGGGTACAAATGGTTCAGGTTCAAATGGCCCTTGAGTTCAAGTTTTCTCGCAAGCTCCATGCAAGAATGGGCTGGCAGTAGGGACTGTGTGCCCACTTTGGGCAAGGCACGGGGAATCCCATGGTGGACACAACACACAGAAACCTCCAAGAGTTCACAGTCTAGTGGAGAAAAGAGACAATAAACTGACAATTACAACGCAATGTGATAAAAAGCAAGATAAGGCCTCTGAGAAAGGGCTCCTGAGTCCAACTAGGGCAAATGTCAGGAAACACTTCCTCCAGGAAGCCAAACTGAGATCTGATGGAGAAGTAGGAATCAGCCAAGTAAAGGTGAGGATGGGTTCCCAGGCAGAGGGGACAGCATGTTCAAAAGCCCAGATCAGCAGCCATAGCATGTGAGCAATACAAATTATCAAGCCTCACCCCAAAACACACCTAAATCAGAAACTGTGGGAGAGCAGCAGCCCTCTGTGTTTTGTTTATTTATTTTAAACAAATAAGCAATTATTTAATTTTCTTTTTTTAAGAGATAGTGGGTGGATCTCACTCTGTTGCCCTGGCCAGTCTCAAACCCCTGACTTCAAGCAATCCTCCGACCTCAGCCTCCCAAAGTGCTGGGATTACAGGAGTGATTCACTATACCCAGCCCAGCATCTGTGTCTTAGCAAGCCCTCCAAGTGATTCTGACACCCATTCAAGACCGACAAGTGTCCGGGCATGGGGGCTCAGGCCTGTAATCCCAGGGCTTTGGGAGGCTGAGGTGGGAGGATCACTTGAATCCAGGAGATTGAAGCTGCAGTGAGCCACGATCGTGACACTGTATTCCAGCCCGGTCAACAGAGATACCCTGTGTCTTTTTTTGTTTGTTTAATGTAAATATTTTTTTTTTTAGAGATGGGGCGGTGGTCTCACTATGTTGCGCAGGCTGCTCTTGAACTCACATTCCACCCGGACCCACCTTGGGCTCCCAAAGTGCTGAGATTACAGGTGTGAGCCACCGCACCCAGCTGACCCTGTCTCAAAAAAAAGACTGATAGGTGTTAAGGGGCGTTAGACTGTCACCAGGTAAAAAGAAGCAAATGCAGCCCATTTTGCTGAGAAGTTTCACAATTGCCCGGGCCCCCTCCACAATCAAGACCCAAATACAAAGAGGCAGCAGGAATAGGAAGATAAGCAGAACCTGTTGGGGTGATGAAAATGATCAATTAGCGGCGATGGTTGTAGAACGTCGGAATACACTAAAATCCAGAGTCGTGCGCTTTAAAAGGGTGAATTTTGGCTGGGCACAGTGGCTTACACCTGTAATCCCAGCACTTTGGAAGACCAAGGTGGGTGGATCATTTGAGATCAGGAGTTCAAGGTCAGCCTGGCCAACATGGTGAAACCCCATCTCTACTAAAAATACAAAAATTAGCTGGGCAGTAGTGGTGCACACCGGTAATCGCAGCTACTCAGGAGGCTGAAACAAGAGAATCACTTGAGCCTGGGAGGTGGAAGTTGCAGTGAGCAGAGATTGCGCCACTGCACTCCCGTCTGGGAGACAGAAAAAAAAAGGATGAATTTTGTCTCAAAAAAAAAAAAAAAAAAAGAATGAATTTTGTGGCATGTAAATTATATTTCAATAAAGCTGTTATAGAAAAACTGCCACCTGCCTCTGGCAATCCCTCCCATTTAAGTGAAAGAGTAATCATTATCTGCATTTGGCCTGTTGTCTTGTTAGAAGGAGCTCCCTTTGAAAAATCTGAAGTCAGAGCCCCAGGAAGTCCTGATTCTCTCACCATTTTGGCCATACCTACCCAAAAGACCTTTGAGCCAAGTCAGCATGGAAAAAAAAACCCACCACCACCAAACAACCAAATTTTAAAAACTAAGCCGCTTGCTGAAAGGTGGAGAATGTCATCTAATGACAGAGATTCCAAAATAGCAAGAAATGCTTCTGAACAATCACTTTAAAAAGCAGGTGAGGGCTGGGCACAATGGTTCACATCTGTAATCCCAACACTTTGGGAGGCCAAGCAGGTGGATCACTTGAGGTCAGGAGTTCAAGACCAGCCTGGTCAACATGGTGAAACCTCATCTGTACTAAAAATACAAAATTAGCTTAATAGCCAGGCACGGTGGCTTACGCCTGTAATCCCAGCACTTTGGGAGGCTGAGGCAGGCAAATCATCTGAGGTCAGGAGTTCGAGACAAGCCTGGCTAACACGGTGAAACGCCGTTTCTACTGAAAATACATAAAATCAGCCAGGTGTGATGGCGTGCACCTGTAATCCCAGCTACTTGGGAGGCTGAGGCAGGAGAATCTCTTGAAGCTGGGAGGCAGAGGTTGCAGTGAGCTGAGATCGTGCCATTGAGATTGCAAGCTGAGATTGCACTCCAGCTTGGGCAACAAGAGGGAAACTCGGGAAACTCTGTCTCAAAAAAAAAAAAATAAAAAAAAAAAAATTAGCTGAGCATGCTGGTGTACGCCTGTAATCCCAGCTACTCAGGAGGTTGGGGCAGGAGAATTGCTTGAACCCAGGAGGTGGAGGTTGCAGTGAGTTGAGATCATGCCATTGCATTCCAGCCTGGGCAACAGAACAAGACTCCATCTCAAGAAAAAAAAGAAAAGCAGGTGAGAATTCTATTTTTTATTATTATTTTTTGAGACGGAGCCTTGCTCTGTTGCCCAGGCTGTAGTGCAATGGTGCAGTCACAGCTCACTGCAACCTCTGCCTTCCCGGTTCGAGTGATTCTCCAACCTCAGCTTCCCGAGTAGCTGGGACTACAGGCACCCAACATCATGCCTCGCTAATTTTTTTTTTTTTTTTTTTGAGACGGAGTTTCGCTCTTGTTACCCATGCTGGAGTGCAATGGCGCGATCTCGGCTCACCGCAACCTCCGCCTCCTGGGTTCAAGCAATTCTCCTGCCTCAGCCTCCTGAGTAGCTGGGATTACAGGCACGCACCACCATGCCCAGCTAATTTTTTGTATTTTTAGTAGAGACGGGGTTTCACCATGCTGACCAGGATGGTCTCGATCTCTTGACCTCGTGATCCACCTGCCTCGGCCTCCCAAAGTGCTGGGATTACAAGCGTGAGCCACCGCGCCCGGCCTAATTTTTTGTATTTTTGTAGAGATGGGGTTTCACCATGTTAGCCAGGCTGGTCTTGGGTGATCCACCTGCCTCAGCCTCCCAAAGTGCTGGGATTATAGGCGAGAGCCACCATGCCTGGCCAAGAAATTATTAGGACTGGGAACCCAAATTCTCCAGTGGCAACCCTCACAAAGGAAAGAAAGGGGAACTTTAGAGTTACAGATGCAACATGTGTTCATGCGATCTGCAGAGCTGCCCCTTGCCTAACTCCTTGGCAAAGAAATAAAGGAACAGTGGCTTGGAAAAAGCCCTGTCGAAATCTTAGTCTTGGAACTTGAGCTAACATTGTCTTCTCCTCCAAGGCATAGAATGACATGATCACAAAAGAAACCATTTGAAGGCATTTCACTTCTACTGGTGTGGCTTGCTCCACTCTTTTTTAAACCACTGTATCTGAAGGTGCCCTTAGAGAGCATCTAGTCCAGAAATGTGGCTGCCCTGAGGGCTGGGCTGAAGATGAGACTGAGTCCTGGCTCAGTGGAAAAGCACACGGTCATCAATTAGTGATGTCTGACATAGACACGGAACGGGTACTTCTTGACTGGCAGTCCTCCACTTCCTCACTTTACTATTTAGAAAACTGAGCTTTAGGAAGAGTAAGTTATTCACTTAAAGTCCCAAGAAAATCACTGGGAGATGTGGGATTGTCACTCAGGTCACTTTACTCTGGTCTCCTGCACCAGACAGGATGCAATGATAAAATATAGTAACAATTTTAGACGTCATTCATTCATATGGCGTCCAGAGGGTCCCTGTTGCCTCCCCAAGCTTAAATGTATAATAGGGAACAGAGGAGGGAGTAATATAAACTCCCTGACGCTGCCCAGGTATTATTATTTACAAAGTAAGAGTTATATCCAAACATTTATTATTTATTTATTTATTTAGCAACTTTTCCCAAGAATAACCTAGGGTTTACTATCCAGGGTAGCTAGTGGATGCATATAAGTTGTGTGACATTGAATGTCAGGAGAAAGACAATTTTTTTTTCCCCAAAACAATGCCCAACTTAAAAAACACACAATAAAAATACACCAAGCTCAGGAAGTCCCCTGGCACACAGGTGAAGCAGGTCTGGGCATCAAAATGGCTGGGCAAAAGTGCGGCACGATGGCTCACGCCCATAATCCCAACACTTTGCGAGGCCAAAACAGGAGGATCACTTGAGTCCAGGAGCTTGAGACCAGCCTGGAGAAACGCCTTGAGATCAACATGGAGAAACGCTGTTTCTACTAAAAACACAAAATTAGCCTGGCCTGGTGGCACATGCCTGTAATCCCAGCTACTCAGGAGGCTGAGGCAGGAGAATCGCTTGAACCCAGGAAGCTGAGGTTTTGGTGAGCCAAGATCGCACCATTGCATTCCAGACTGGGCAACAGGAGCAAGACTCCGTCTCAGAAAAAAAAAAAAAAAAAAAATTGGAAATTAACTAGGTGTGGTGGCACACGCCTGTTGTCCCAGCACTTGCAGGACAAGGTGGAAGGATCGCCGCAGTGATCGCGCCACTGCACCTCCAGCCTGGGCAACAGAGCAAGAGCCTGGCTCGAAAAAAATAGCTGGGCATGGCAGTGGAGATAGGCTCCCCATGGGGCAGGAGGCGGTCAGCCTGAAAGCAAGGTCATTCCAGCAGCATGACTTCATCTCTGGGTTCTTTTGACTTCCCAGGTCCTTGGGGTTCATCGAGCAGGAAACACTGCAGACGGCTGGGGAGGTGGGAATACTTGACCATCACCTTTAACCTCCAGAGATGACCAACTGGGAACTGCACTTCTCCCCGCCCCTCCACCCCCCACCCCGCGCACACACCCCCTCCCAGCACAGTGATTACTCAGCCAAATGCCTGGAGGGTCAGCAGGTAACGCCCATGACTAAAGAAGGCGGGGCAAATATTACAGTAGGAAAACGTGGAACAAATTTGAGGTCATATGCCCTAGATAAGAGGATGACCACCGTCCAAATCCAATTGGGAAAGCAGGCCGCGTGTTGCCAGACCTTCGGATTTTTCCAGATAAACTGGAAATCTAGGTTATAGGAAATGTTATTGTTTTTAAATGGTTGGTTAAAAAAAAAAAAGCAAAATAAAATTGTATGAGTCTAACAATTAAGAACTTTTGGAACTTGCTGCTAGGAAGCTCCAGCGTAACTTATAACCCATCTGCAGAAATCTGCAAGAGACCAGTTGGGTGAAGCCGACCCGGGAACACAAAAAGTAGCGTAGCGCTCAGCCTGCATCCTGGCACACTTCACAGCCTCCTGGCTCCACCTCCTCTCCCTGCACCCCAGCCTCCTCCCAGCTTGTCACACTCCCAGCACACAGTAGGCATGCATTCGCTGGTGCAATAAATTCAAATATGTATATTTTTTCAGTGTTTTTACATTCTACATATTCTTGCCAGCACCCCACAATTCTTTTTTCGTAGCAAAGCAGACTACAGATGAAGCATTTCAGACCTTTTCTCAATCATGTCAAGTGTGAGGGGAAGTCTTTTGTAAGCCAGCCAAGTATTTCAAAATAAAAAGCTTTTCCAAAAGTAAAGGCGGAAGACCCCGCTTTGAAGGCGGTGGTCGGCACAGGAAGGCTTGCAAAGGTGTGTAGGGAAGTCCACCGGTTACAGGTGTAAGACGAGTTCAACCTTGAGCAGAGGGAGGAGAATAAAGTGGGAGTCTCGAGTTTGAGCACCAGCTTATCAGGTATTAATAAAACCAGAACGCGAATTTACATCCGACTCTTTAAAAAAAAAAAAATCAATTTCCCGGCACACGTGCCTCTTTATTTTCCCCCGCACCTCGGCTCGGGTCCTCCGCAGCCTCGCCGGCTGCCCGCCCCAGGATGCTGGAGGTATCGCGACCCGCACCGGGTGCCCGGGAAAATTCCTTCCTGCAAAGACCGCGGAGCTGCGAGCAGGAAGCCAAGACCCTTCTGGGGCGGCTTCGGGGCTGCGGCCACCACGGATCCGGGCGGAGTCCGAGGGAATTCGGTCCCTCTCTGTCCCCTCCCCACCGCTTACTGGGAAAACTCAACTTTTCCCTCCAGATCGCGGCCCCTTACCTACGGCGACCCAGCCGGCCAGGAGCGCCCCGAGGCAGACGAGGACGCGGGGCTCAGGCGCACGGCCGCCTGCGGCCATCTCGCCCCAGATCCCGGCTCGGGAAACGCAGGCTCCGGCTGGGCTGGATGTGTGCGCCCCAGGGCCCCGACGCCCGGGGGACCGCGGGCTCCTCCCAGGTCCTCGGAACGGCAGAGTGGCCCCACTTTGTCGGCCCCCAGGAAGGATGCTCGGCGGAGCAGGGTGTCTGCGGCCGGGAGCGGCGCTCGGCTGCAGGCGCGGGTCCCCGCTCCCGAGCGCCCTAGCCGGGGAGGGAGGACGCACCCCGCCCCCTGTGCCCGCCTGCCCACTCCCGCCAGCGGAAAACAACAGGAGCGAGCTCGCTCCCGCCTCCCAGCCAGGCGGGAGCCCAACTTCCTCTACCTTGGCCGGGGAGGAGGGCTCTCTGCCGAGGGCGCGCCGAGTCGGGTCCCGCCGGGCCAGGGGCGGAGCGCGGAGGCTGGGCCCTCCCCGAGTCCACTTCGTCCGGGACGGCAGCCGGAGTCGCGGGGACAGCGGGTGGGACGGGGCCCTGCAGCTGCCGCAGGACGCACCCCCCGCCACTGCCCCGGGCTGCCGAACCCGGAGGAGGTGGTTGCCAAGCTGCAGAACGCAGGACCCTCCTGGCAGTCCCCGCTGAGCGTCTCGAGGGATTCCTGTCCGTGTCCCTGGGCGCAGGGCGGGCGCCAAGGCCGCCATCGCTGCCTTTCCCTACCCTCTGCGGAAGGGAGCCGGAGAAAGATGATCCCCTGACCTTCAGCCAAAAGCGGCCACGAGACTCCGGTTCTCCGGTGAACTGGCCGGGACCACACAAAGAGAGCGAGCGCCAAAAAGTCCCCGGGACCTGTTTCTCAAGAGTTATGTTCTTGCTTTTCCCGTTTTAGCTCTCCCACCAGCTACCCAGTCAGATTCCCAGGCTAAGTTCCTTTCTTCCCGGCCATGCCTTCGTCCCATTCGGTCCTGGGGAAAATGCGGCTTTGATATCCTCAGGAAGAGCCATCCATAAAACAGCCCTAGGATAAACTTCCCTGTTTAAAATCATAATAATAATAATAAACCGGGCACGGTGGCTCACGCTTGTAATCCCAGCACTTTGGGAGGCCGAGGCGGGCGGATCACCTGAGGTCGGGAGTTCGAGGCCAGCCTGGCCAACATGGTGAAACCACATCTCTAGTAAAAATACAAAAAATTAGCCGGGCCTGGTGGCGGGCGCCTGTAGTCCCAGCTACTTGGAAGGCTGAGGCAGGAGAATCGCTTGAACCCGGGAGGCGGAGGTTGCAGTGAGCCGAGATCATGCCACTGTGCTCCAGCCTACGTGACAGAGCAAGACTCCATCTCAAAAATAATAATAATAAAACAAACTGCAGTTAGCATAGTAAAATGTTAATTGTAGGCTTTAGGGGGCTCTGGAAATATGTGTGTTCACATTTTTCCAACTGTTCTGTATGTTTGAAAATGTTCATAAAACGTTGGAAGAAGAACAAAAAAATGCTATTAACATCATTGCTCTGGCCAGGCGCGGTGGCTCACTCCTGTAATCCCAACACTTTGGGAGGCCGAGGAGGGCAGATTGCCTGAGGTCAGGAGTTCAAGACCAGCCTGACCAACATGGTGAAACCCCATCTCTACAAAAATTAGCCGGGCATGATGTCAGGTGCCTGTAATCCCAGCTACTGGGGAGGCTGAGGGAGGAGAATCACGTGAACTGGAGGCAACTGAGCGAGACTCCGTCCATCTCCAAAAAAAAATTAAAATTAAAAAATTAAAAAATAAGATCATTTGTTCTGTTGTCCAACAGCCCCTTTATTGAAATGCTTCTTCCATGAGGAAATCCTCTTGAAACCACACAAAAAAACTCTTTCTCCTGATACACTGAGTCATGAAGCTGAACAATTCTGCCTTTTTAATTATTTTTATTTTTATTTTATTTTTATTTTTTGAGATAGGATCTCACTCCAGTTGCCCAGGCTGGAGTGCAGTGGTGCAATCTCAGATCACTGCAGCCTCCACCTCCAGGGCTCAAGTGACGCTCCCACCTCAGCCTTCTGAGTAGCTGAGACTACAGGTATGCATCACCACACCCAGCTAATTTTTGTATTTTTAGTAAAATACAAACATTTTGTATTCTTTGCATGTTGCCCAGGCTGGTCTCGAACTCCTGACCTCAAATGATCCACCTGCCTCAGCCTGCCAAAGTGTTGGAATTACAGGTGTGAGCCACTGCACCCAGCCCTTTTTTATTGTTTGCTCAAAGATTTTTAAATAACTGTTCATCAGATTCTTGACAGGAATTTTGTTTTGTTTTGTTTTTGAGACAGGTTCTCCCTATACTGCCCAGGCTGAAGTGCAGTAGTGCAATCATAGCTCACTGCAGCCTCGACCTCCTAGACTTAAGTTGATGCTCCCAGAGTGCTGGAATTACAGGCATGAGCCACTGCACTCAGCTTCATTCTTGCTTTTCATGTTAGACCTTGTGGCAGATCCTACACTAACCAGACCTGTTTCCTGTATCCTCAGTACCTGCCTACCGCCTAGTTGCCATTCTAATATACATTTGTTGAGTAAACAAATGAGAGTTCATTGATTTTGATATTGTAGTTCATCAGCTTTTCTGGCAAACACCTTACATCCTCACCTGAAATAAACAAGCTATAAATAAAATCAATAACTGGGCCAGGCAAGCTGGCTCATGTCTGTAATCCCAGCACTCAGGAAGGCTGAGGTGGGCGGATCCCTTGAGATCAGGAGTTAGAGACCAGCCTGGCCAACACTGTGAAACACCATCACTACTAAAAAAAGTAGCTGGGCGTGGTGGCGCACATTCATGATCCCAGCTACTTGAAAGGCTGAGGCAGGAGGATTGCTGGAAACCAGGAGGCAGAAGTTGCAGTGAGCCGAGATTGTGCCACTGCACTCCAGCCTGGGCGACACAGAGACACTGCTCGAAAATAAATAAATCAATAAATAAATAACAAATTTTATAAATAAATAAACAAATAATTGATTTTTTTTAATTAAAAGAATAAAATCGATAACTGGCCAGTTTTCAGCAGAGGGCCTAGAATTCTCCATGACCTCATGGTGAATTGAAGGGCAGCCTTCTTGACATATTGGCCAGGTCGACGTATGGTTCTAATCTCACTGGACCCTCCCTGCAACCCATATACCTAAGGTGCAGTGCAACATGCCATCTGGCTTTATTTATTTATTTATTTTTGAGACGGAGTCTTCCTTTGTCGCCCAGGCTGGAGTGCAGTGGCACGATCTCGGCTCACTCCAACCTCTGCCTCCTGGGTTCAAGCCATTCTCCTGTCTCAGCCTCCCAAGTAGCTGGGATTACAGACACACGCCACCACACCTGGTTAATTTTTGTATTTTTAGTAGAGACAGGTTTTGACCCTGTTGGCCAGGCTGGTCTCAAACTCCTGACCTCAAGTGATCCACCCACCTCGGCTTCCCAAAGTGCTGAAATTACAGGTGTGAGCCTTCGCTCCCATCGCCATCCGGTTTTATAAATGAGAAACCTACCGCTCTGGAAGGTTACCTCTGAGTCACACAGCTGGCTGGTGGTAAAGCCACAACTGACTGTCTAACTGCAACTCTAGTCCCACAGAGTTGAATCCTTGTCACATGTGCAAAGGCTGCCACAGCCAAGGGGACATGCACCTGAATACTCTGTGTGTCACTGGACGATCAGACACCAGCCTTCCCTTGAGCAGAGCTGGCCTGGAAAACACCACCCTCTTCATTTTGAGTGCAGGGGCTCAGGCCAGCCCTGAGTCAGAAACTGTGTAAGGAGCTGCCCTGACGTCCACTTGCATTTCAGGTCACTCTGGACAGGAGAAAGTACCTTGCCTAGAACAACCTCCAGTGAGTTGGGGGTTTTGCATGGGGTCCCCAGCAACATAGGGTCCTTTTTCAGCCCGAGTTTCTCTATCTGCAAAATAGACCTAATTTTTCTTTTTTTCTTTTCTTTTTTTTTTGAGACAGAGTCTAGCTCTGTCACCAGGCTGGAGTGCAGCGGCGTGATCTCAGCTCATTGCAACCTCCACCTCTCGGGTTCACACGATTCTCCTGCCTCAGTCTACTGAGTTGCTGGAATTATAGGCAAGCACCACCACACCCAGCTATTTTTGTATTTTTTAGTAGAGACAGGGTTTCACCATGTTGGCCAGGGTGGTCTCCATCTCCTGACCGTGTGATCCGTTCACCTTCGCCTGATAGACCTAATATTTATCTCATGGGATGTTGTAAAGATAAACTAGATTGGGCTTGGAGGCCTAGGCTATAAGACTTCTTGAGGCCAAGAGCTTGAGACCACCATGGGGCAACATAGCAAGACCCCCATATCTACAAACAAAACAAAATTTTTTTTTTAATTAGCCAGAGCCAGGTGTCTTAGCTCACACCCATAATCTCAGCACTTTGGAAGGCTGAGGCTGGAGGATCACTTGAGCCCAGGAATTCAAGATCACCATGAGCAACTTGATGAAACCTTGTCTCTACAAAAAAAAAAAATTTTAATTAGCCAGGCATAGTAGCACGCCTATAGTCCTAGCTACTCAGGAGGCTGAGGTTGGAGGATCACTTGAGGCCAGGAGGTGGAGGCTATAGTGAACTATGATCATGCCACTGCACTTCAGCCTGAGCAACAGAGCAAGACCCTGTCTCTTAGAAAATAATAACAAAAATAATTAGGATAAACAGAGTTGACTTGTATGAAGAGAGTCAATAAAAATCTTTATAGACCTAAGGCATGGTTTTGGAACCTGTCATTCGAGATGCCACTTAGTCACAGGGTCCCCAAATCCCACAATCCTATCTGGACCATGGGGCTCAAACACTTCTCTGTCCAGGGTGCTACATGTAGCATTTTTTAAATGGATTTTCCCTCTGTCACCCAAGCCGGAGTGCAGTGGTATGAATAGAGCTCACTGTAACCGCCTCCAGGGCCCACAGGATCCTCCCACTTCAGCCCCCAGAGAAGCTGGGACTACAGGCACAGCCAGCACACATGGATAACTTTTTTGTATTTGTATTTATTTATTATTTATTTATTTTGGAGACAGAGTCTTGCTCTGTCCCCAAGGCCGGAGTGCAATGGTGCAATCTCGGCTCACCACAACCTCCACCTCCTGGGTTCAAGCAATTCTCCTGCCTCAGCCTCTGGAGTAGCTGGGACTACAGGCACATGCCACCAAGCCCAGCTAATTTTTTTTTTTTTTTGTACTTTAAGTTCTGGGGTACATGTGCAGATCTTGCAGGATTGTTGCATAGGTACACATATGCCATTGTGGTTTGCTGCCTCCGTCCCCCCGTCATCTACATCAGGCATTTCTCCCAATGTTATCCCTCCCCAACCTCTCCACCCCCCACTGTCCCTTCCCTAGCTCCCCAACCCCCAACAGACCCCAGTGTGTGATGTTCCCCTCCCTGTGCCGATGTGTTCTCATTGTTCAACACCCGCCTATGAGTGAGAACATGCAGTGTTTGGTTTTCTGTTCTTTCGTCAGTTTGCTGAGAATGATGGTTTCCAAATTTATCCATGTCCCTACAAAGGACATGAACTCATCCTTTTTTATGGCTACATAATATTCCATAGTGTATATGTGCCACACTTTCTTTGTCCAGTCTATTTTTTTTTTTTTTTGAGACAAGGTCTCTGTCACCCAGGCTGGAGAGCAGTGACACAATGTTGGCTCACCTAATACCTAGAATAATGCCTGGCACAGAATAGACACTCAGTAAACAACTGTGGAATGAATGAAGAGATTAACAAAACCAAAACAAGGCAGGGAATAAAGTAATTACCAGATATTAAATATCACACTCTACTGGTTCATTGAATATAATGGATTAAAAGGGTTAACTATCTTTACAGTTTGAGAAAGCTAAATGAACAGTTAAATGAGTACCCAACACAATAAGAACATGCTTAATAAATGCCAAAATATAGGAATATGGGTGAAAGAAACTTTTGTCACTTGATTGTTATAATCAAGCAGACATATCTTTTCTTTTCTTTTCTTTTTTTTTTTTTTTGAGACGGAGTTTCGCTCTTGTTACCCAGGCTGGAGTGCAATGGCGCGATCTTGGCTCACCGCAACGTCCGCCTCCTGGGTTCAGGCAATTCTCCTGCCTCAGCCTTCTGAGTAGCTGGGATTACAGGCACGTGCCACCATGCCCAGCTAATTTTTTGTATTTTTAGTAGAGACGGGGTTTCACCATGTTGACCAGGATGGTCTCGATTTCTTGACCTCGTGATCCACCCGCCTCGGCCTCCCAAAGTGCTGGAATTACAGGCTTGAGCCACCGCGCCCGGCCTTTTTGTAATTTTTTTGAGACAGAGTCTCACTCTGTTGCCCAGGCTGGAGTGCAGTGGCACAGTCTCTGCTCACAGACAGACATGTGAGACTCTCGTTAGTGTCTAATGGATACAGAGTTTCTGTTTTGCAAAATGAAGAGTTCTGCAGACGTATAGTGTTGATGGCTGTGCCACAATGGGAATGAACTTAACGCCGCTGAATTGTACACTTAAAAATCATTTAGATGGGCCAGGCATGGTGGCTCAAGACTGTAATCCCAGCACTTTGGGAAGCCAAGGTGGGCGGATCACCTAAAGTCAGGAGTTGACAAGCCTGGCTACCACGGTGAAACCCCATCTCTGCTAAAAATATAAAAATTAGCTGGGCATGGTGGTAGTGGGGGGGGGGTGCCTGTAATCCCAGCTACTCGGGAGACTGAGGCAGGAGAATCGCTTGAACCCTGCGGAGGTTGCAGTGAGCCAAGATCATGCCATTGCACTCCAACCTGGGCAATAGAGTGATACTCTGTTTCAAAAAAAAAAAACAAATCATTTAGATGATAGTTTCATGTTATGCATGTGCAGCATGTTTACTGAAGGTACATGCGTGCTCACTTGAGGCGTTCTTCCCTCATCAGTAGAGTGTTCCTAGAGGAAGGTCATGCACCAGTTAAACTCCACCATTTTGCCTCTTCATGCACATGCTTAAGCCCACTCACCCAGCTCTTGAGATCTTATTGGGAAGCTGCTGATCACCAGTTTCTGGCGTTTCTATCTATTGGGAGACTGTCTTTCCCTGGCCTTGGCTGTGACCAATGATGATGATGATGATGATTTATTTTTTGAGATGGAATCTTGCTCTGTCACCCAGGCTGGAGTGCAGTGGTGTGATCTCGGCTCACTGCAACCACCACCTCCTGGGCTCAAGTGATTCTCTTGCCTCAGCCTCCCAAGTAGCTGGGATTACAGGTGCCCGCCACTACGCCCAGCTAATTTTTTGTATTTTTAGTAGAGACGGGGTTTTTGGCCAGGCTGGTCCCGAACTCCTGACCTTGTGATTAGTCTGCCTTAGCCTCCCAAAGTGCTGGGATTATAGGCGTGAGCCACCGCACCTGGCCTGACCAATGATTATTTTAGAGAGACAGTTTAACAAATGCCTGAGCATCTCCTGATGGTCAGGCGTCTCTCCTTCCCTGCTCAGGTCTGACTAACTACCTACTACAACAGAGAGACCACCTTTCATATATCTGTTCATCCGTTGATTGATAATCAATGAATATTTAAGCCATGAAGTGACTCAGAACCTGGGGCACCTCTTTCCTAAAGTTCTCCATTCCCTACCCATCATTCCACCTCTAGGAAGAAATTGATTTTGCTTCCCTTGCTTGCCTTACTGTGAACAGAGTGACATTTTTTTTTTTTCTGAGACGGAGTTTTGCTCTTGTTACCCAGGCTGGAGTGCAATGGCGCGATCTTGGCTCACCGCAACCTCCGCCTCCTGGGTTCAGGCAATTCTCCTGCCTCAGCCTCCTGAGTAGCTGGGATTACAGGCATGTGCCACCATGCCCAGCTAATTTTCTGTATGTTTAGTAGAGATGGGGTTTCACCATGTTGACTAGGATGGTCTCAATCTCTTGACCTCATGATCCACCCGCCTCGGCCTCCCAAAGTGCTGGGATTACAGGCGTGAGCCACCACACCCCGCTTAGAGTGACATTTTTAAAAGCCTACCTCTCTTTATTTAGAGCATATTTTCTGGCCAGATGTGGTGGCTCACGCCTGTAATCCCAGCACTTTGGGAGGCTGAGGTAGGCAGATCACTTGACATCAGGAGTTCGAGACCAGCCTGGGCAACATGGTGAATCTCCATATCTACCAAAAATACACCAAAAAAAAAAAAAAAAAAAAAAAAAACTAGCCTGGCATGGTGGTGTGTGCCTGTGGTCCCAGCTACTCTGGAGGCTGAGGTGGGAGGAGTGCTTGAGCCTGGGAGGTGGAGGTTGCATTGAGTAGAGATCACACGGTGGCACTCCAGCCTGGGTGACAGAGTGAGATCCTGTCTCAAAAAAATAGAAAATAAAAACGGTAGAGTGGGCTTTCCTTTTTTGTTTGGTTTTTGTTTTTGTTTTTTGAGATGGAGTCTTGCTCTGTTGCCCAGGCTGGAGTGCAGTGGCATGATCTTGGCATACTACAACTTCCACCTCTCGGGTTCAAGCAATTTTCATGCCTCAGCCTCCTAAGTAGCTGGGATTACAGGCTTCTTCCACCAGGTCTGGCTAATTGTTGTATTTTTAGTAGAGACAGAGTTTCATCATTTTGGCCAGGCTGGTCTCAAATTCCTGACCTCAAGTGATCTTCCCGCCTCAGCCTCCCAACGTGCTGGGATCACAGGCATGAGCCACTATGCCCAACTTAGAGAGGCTTTCTGTATGCCAATGCACCTGGCCGGAATTTCATCAACAATACTTTATGCCATTATTTTTTCTTTTTTCAACAGTTTTAGTCAAAGTATTTGGGGTGTGTACGTGGATTTCCCAATTTCTTAGGGTCTCAGGAATAATACAGAGTGATCACAAGAGAATAAAAAATTTCAGGTGGCAGTTACACATGACTAGCAAAAGGAAACTTTTTTTTTTTTTTTTTTTTAGACACAGGGTTTCACCATGTTGGTCAGGCTGGTCTTGAACTCCAGACCTCAGGTGATCCGCCCGCCTTGGCCTCCAAAGTGCTTGGATTACAGGCGTGAGCTGCAAAAGCAAGGGGCTGATAAGGCCCTGAAAAGCCAGGGTTGGGACCAGGCTGGCTCAGACCAACTGGACCCAACATGGTACTGGATTTGACATAGGTTTCACCAAGGACCTCAGTATACGCTCATTAATATACTAAATCCTACACCCCTTGGGCATGGTAGCTCATGCCTATAATCCCAGCACTCTGGGAGACCAAGGTGGGCAGATCACCTGAGGTCAGAAGTTCGAGACCAACCTGGCCAACATGGTGAAACCCCATCTCTACTAAAAACACAAAAATTAGCAGGGCATGGTGGCAGGCGCCTGTAATCCCAGTTACTCAGTAGGCTGAGGCAGGAGAATTGCCTGAACCTAGGAGGCAGAGGTTGCAATGAGCCAAGATTGTGCCACTGCATTCCAGCCTGGGTGACAGAGTAAGATGACACAGTGGGAACTCTGTCTCAAAATAAATAAATAAATAGGCCTGGCACGGTGGCTCATGCCTGTAATCCCAGCACTTTGGGAGGCTGAGCTGGGCAGATCACAAGATCGGGAGTTCAAGACCAGCCTGACCAACACAGTGAAACCCCGTCTCTAGTAAAAACATAAAAATTAGCCAGGCATGGTGGTATGTGCCTGTAGTCCCAGCTACTCGGGAGGCTGAGGCAGAATTGCTTGAACCCGGGAGGTGGAGGTTGCAGTGAGCAGAGATCGCGCCACTATACTCCAGCTTGGGCAACAGAGTGGGACTTTGTCTCAAAATAAATACATAAACAATAAATAAATAAACCCCACACCCACCAGTGCCATGATAGTCCCAGAAACACCCATATTTGGTGTAAAAATGGGTAGCACCACAATTCTGAGAAATCTCCACTTCTTCCCCGGCATGTTCATGAATATTCCACTCCTTGGTTAACGAAACCCAAAAGATAGAAACCCCGAGCCCCATCGCACGACTGTCTTGAGTCTGCCTGCACTCCCCTTTCTTGAGTGTGTACTTTTCACTTTGCAATAAATCTTTGTACTTACACCATTTTCTGACTCACTCTTGAATTCCCTCTCGAGATGGTGTCAAGAGCCTAGATACTGGGTGGGGTGGAGGTTCCGCCAGCCTTTGGGGACCTCCCCCAGCCCACCTGTATCACCAGTGCCTGATCATCGTCTTCCACCCCTGCAAAAGTTCCATCCCGTTTCTCAAAACAAGCATATTGAGAATTTTGTCTCACTAAACTGGTAGAGATGGCATTGTGGTGGCATGGTACTACATGCATCCTGGCCTTTCTAGGTGATGGCTGACTTCCTATAAGACATTGAGAGGCCGGGCGCAGTGGTTCACGCCTGTAATCCCAGCACTTTGGGAGGCCCAGGTGGGCAGATTGCCTGAGGTTGGAGTTCAAGACCAGCCTGACTAACATGTAGAAACCCCGTCTCTACTAAAAATACAAAATTAGCTGGGCGTGGTGGTGCCTGCCTGTAGTCCCAGCTACTCAGGAGACTGAAGCAGGAGAATCGCTTAAACCTGGGAGGTGGAGGTTGCAGTGAGCCGAGACAGGCATTGCACTCCAACCTGGGCAGCAAGGGCTAAACTTCGTCTCTAAAAAAAGAAGAGGTTGAGAAAGATCCCTCATAAGATCATACTGTGTGCTCTCGCTGGACACACACTTTCCATGAAATGAGCTCTTCCATCCTTTGAGCAAACCTCTGAAGTAGGTATGATTGTTTGGTTTATTTTTGAGACACGAGGCTGGAGTGCAGTGGCATGATCTTGGCTCACTGCAGCCTCCACCTGCCTGGGCTCAGGTAAAGCCACACCTGGATAATTATTGTACTTTTTTTGTAAAGTTGGGGTTTTGCCATCTTGCCCAAGCTTGTCTCAAACTCCTGGGCTCAAGCAATGCACCTGTTTCATGATTACAAGTATGAGCCACCGCACCTGGCATAAGTATGATTCTTACTGAAACCACCTTTGTAAAAATTATAACTGAGGAAATTATGACAATGAAGGAAGGCAAACCTAACCGACTACATCTTGCTTGTAACCTTTAAGCTGCCCTTGTTCATTCCGGGGCGTAGGCCGAACTAACTTTGGGAAGGAATTCGGTTCATGGTTTAACTCTGAAACAGAATTGACAAAAGCCCTTTCCCGAAAAGAACCCCTTCTTGCCTGGGGACTAGTCTGCCTTTGCAGGATGAACAAATTAGCTACAAGATTAGAAATTACAAGCCGGGCGCGGTGGCTCAAGCCTGTAATCCCAGCACTTTGGGAGGCCGAGGCGGGTGGATCACGAGGTCAAGAGATCGAGACCATCCTGGTCAACATGGTGAAACCCCGTCTCTACTAAAAATACAAAAAATTAGCTGGGCATGGTGGCGCGTGCCTGTAATCCCAGCTACTGAGGAGGTTGAGGCAGGAGAATTGCCTGAACCCAGGAGGCGGAGGTTTCGGTGAGCTGAGATCGAGCCATTGTACTGCAGCCTGGGTAACAAGAGTAAAACTCCGTCTCCAAAAAAAAAAAAAAAAAAAAGATTAGAAATTACAGTTTAGGATCATGCAGCCCCTGGCTCCAAGAGCCTCAACCTCCCCAAATTGCTCCTGGAAATAACATCACTATTGAAAAACCTAACGTCGGTGATTGAGACATTTTTCAGACCCTGCACTTGATGGATGGATCAGATGACATCACCCAGACCTGTAATCTGGCTCATCCAGCTCTGCCATCCCACCCAGGAGCAGAAGACAGCAAGAAAACCTCACTTGATCCCCTGATTCCATCACCAAACTGACCAATCAGCATTCCCCACTTCCCAAGCCCTTACCCACCAAATTATCTTTTTTTTTTTTTTTTTTTTGGAGACAGATCGCTCTGCTGCTCAGGCTGGAGTGCAGTGGTACAATCTTGGCTCCCTACAACCTCCGCCTCCTGGGGTCAAGCCATTCTCCTGACTCAGCCTCCTGAGTAGCTGGGACTACAGGCGCACAACACCACACCCAACTGATTTTTGTATTTTTATTAGAGACGTGGTTTCACCATGTTGGCCAGGATGGTCTCGATCTCTTCACCTTGTGATCCGCCCGCCTCAGCCTCCCAAAGTGCTGGGATTAAAGGTGTGAGCCACCTCACCAGCCCAGCCAAATTATCTTTAAAAACCCTGATCCCTGAATTCTTGGGGAAACTAATTTGAATAACAGTAAAATTCTGCTCTCCCACACAGCCAGCTCTGAGTGAATTACTCTTTCTCCATTGCAATTCCCCTGTTTTAATAAATCTGCTCTGTCTAGGCAGGGGCAAGGTGAACCCACTGGGCGATTACATTATCATTTTACAGATGAGGAGGCTGAGGCTCAGGGAAGTGAAATAACTTTCCAGATAAAGTCACAGCCTCAAGTCCATGTTTATAAAATGCTGCTCTGGGTTATAGCATTCCCTAAAGTAGTGGGGTTTTTTTTGAAATGGGAGTCTCGCCTTTTCTCCAGGCTGGAGCGCAGTGGCACAATCTTGGCTAACTGCAACCTCCACCTCCTAGGTTCAAGAGATTCTCCTGCCTCAGCCTCCCAAGTAGCTAGGACTACTGGCACGTGCCACCATGCCCAGCTGATTTTTGTATTTTTAGTAGAGAGAGGGTTTCACTATATGTTAGCCAGGATGGTCTTGATCGCTTAACCTTGTGATCCGCCTGCCTCGGCTTCCCAAAGTGCTGGGATTACAGACGTGAGCCACCGCACCAGGCCAAAGTAGTGGTTCTTAAACTTGGGTTGGGGGTGGGAAGATTAAGAACTTTGTGATAGGCCTGGGCAACATGGTTAGACCCAGCTTTACAATAAATTAAAAAATTAGCCTGCTGTGGCGGTGTGCTCCTGTAGTCCCAGCTGTTCAGGAGGCTGAGGTGGGAGGATCACTTGAGCCCAGGAATTTGAGGCTGCAGTGACCTATGATTGCACCACTGCCCTCTAGCTGGGCAATAGAGCGAGACCCTGTCTCTGCTGGGTGAGAGGTCAGAGCCCAGACACTGACAAATGGTGACCTCACAAGTGGTAGGTTAGTAAAAAGAATGTATGATGTCCGTATAGGTTTCAAAATGAAAAAATTTATTAGAAAGAACACTGCATGAAAGTACAGCGGGGCTCCTCAGCGCGAGAGGACAGAGTGCCCTGTGGTGAATTTTCCTTACTGGTATTTATGGACCTTAAAGCGGGAGCTTAAGGGTAATTTGGACCATATTAGCCACTGAGGTCATGATACAGGATTATGTTTGTAGACATTTTTGTCCCTTAATGTCAGCCACGGTTGGACAATGGGCTTTGATATGCATGCATTCCAGAGATGTACAGAAATTCTAGTTACAGGACAGGTACGGGGGCTCATGCCTATAATCCCGGCACTTTGGAATGCCGAGGAGGGTGGATTGCCTGAGGTCAGGAGTTCGAAACCAGCCTGGCCAACATGGTGAAACCCTGTCTCTACTAAAAATACAAAAATTGGCTGGGCATGGTGGTACATGCCTGTAAACCCAGCTACTCAGGAGGCTGAAGCAGGACAATCACTTGAACCCAGGAGGTGGAGACTGCAGAGAGCCAAGATTGTGCTACTGCACTCCATCCTGGGTGACAGAGTGAGACTTCATCTCAAAAAAAAAAGAAAAGAAAAGAAATTCTAGTTACAAATTTTTTGAGGAAACAAACCTGGAACCAGATGCCAGCTTGAAAGAAAGAAAGAGAGAAAGAAGGAAGGGAGAAAGGAAGGAGGAAGGAAGGAAGGAAAGGAGGAAAGAAGGAAAGAAGGGAGAGAGGGAGGGAAGGAAGGAAGGAGGGAGAAAAAAAAGAAAGATGGAAAGAGGAAAAGAAAGAGAGCAAGAAAGAAAAATCAACTCAACAAAAGGCAGATCAGGGCTGGGCGCGGTGGCTCAGGCCTGTAATCCCAGCACTTTGGGAGGCCGAGGAGGGTGGATCACGAGGTCAAGAGATCGAGACCATCCTGGTCAACATGGTGAAACCCCGTCTCTACTAAAAATACAAAACATTAGCTGGGCATGGTGGTGCGTGCCTGTAATCCCAGCTACTCAGGAGGCTGAAGCAGGTGAATTGCCTGAACCCAGTAGGCGGAGGTTGCGGTGAGCCGAGATCGCGCCATTGCACTCCAGCCTGGGTAACATGAGTGAAACTCCGTCTCAAAAAAAAAAAAAAAAAAAAAGGCAGATTAATTGGAGAAAAGCCATGCAGATTTATTAATGTGAACAAGAGGGGAAACCACAGAGGAATTACCCACCCCTCAAGGGAATTTGGAAGCTTAAATATCATTTTGAAATTACAGAAAGACAGGGGCTTCCATCCAGGCAAAATGGGTTATTGGAAGGAAAAAAGGAATTCAGGGGAAATAAAGGATTACTAGGGAAATGAATGGATCAGAACTAGAAGAGAAATTAACTTGTAAATAGATGTCTTTGAAGTGTGAATGAGCCTGACATTATCTTGTGAAAGGATCTGCTCCGGTGTGGTTACCTTCTTGGTCTTCCTTTCTGCAATAGGGAGGGGAAGAAAGAACATTAGTTTCTAATTGAGGGTTCAGGATTGTAGGTAGATAAAGGAACTTCCTGTGCTTTTGGAGGGGAGGAAAGATCAGAAGACCCTTCAGTTCAGGGTATCAAAGCCTCCATTTCTGAGCCCCCAGCAACAACGAAAAGCCAATCCTGCTGGTCTAAACTGCAATTCTAAACTGGGTCGCTCTGGCCCTGGAAGTCGGGGCGGGGGGGGGGGGGGGGGGAACTCACTTACAAACTGGAATCACCAGGTGGCGCTCTCCACCCTGAACAGAACCTGGGTTCCACAGCCAAGGTCATCTCAGAGATAACAGTTGGTTCAAGCTTCATGGAACTCCAAAAATTTCAGAGATTATTGGTTCAACCAATAGCCTTCACCTTCCAGAGGAGGAACCGTGTTCCAGAGTTGTTAAACAGCTTGCTCAAGGTCACAGCTGGCGGACAAAGGCAGGGCTCACCCGCTTGTCTAATCCTGATATTTCTAAAATGTATCACATAGCTCCCTGACCCACTCAACAGAGCACGGTCTGCACAATGCAATATTTTCTTGTGATAATTCAAGGAATGAACTTCTGTGTAGGAATATCGGAAACATTGGTGACTCTGCTGCGCTATCTATGGGAACCAGATAGATTAGAGAACCCTTATCCCACACACAAAATGGCCCCGGACTGCTGTTTCTTTGTTCGAACAGCTACCTACATTTTTGTTAATTCCTCCGAGGGTGAGGCACTGTGCACAGGTTTTGGCCCTCCTATTGGTCAGGTTTGTTTATGTTTCTCTGTGTCTTTTTTTTTTGAGAGAGAGTTTTGCTCTTGTTGCCCAGCCTGGAGTGCAATGGGGCGATCTGGGCTCACTTGCAACCTCCACCTCCCGGGTTCAAGCAATTTTCCTCCCTCAGCCTCCTGAGTAGCTGGGATTACAGGCACACGCCACCACGCCCGGCTAATTTTTGTATTTTTAGTAGAGACAGGGTTTCACCATATTGGCCAGGCTGGTCTCGATCTCCTGACCTCGTGATCAGCCTACTTGGCCTCCCAAAGGGCTGGGATTACAGGCATGAGCTACCGCGCCCAGCCAAGAATTTAAAAAAACTAGCTAGATGAGTCAGTGTGCGCCTGTGGTCCACCTACTCAGGAGCTAAGGCAGGAGAATTGCTGGAGCCAGGGAGGTTCGAGCTGCATTGAGCTATGATGGCGCCACTGCCAAAGTTTGGGCTTTGGGGACCTAAAAGGCAGAAGAAATTTAGTCGCAGGAGTGGTTTGCTAGCTTCTATGGAAAGCAATCCAGACTTTCATTGCTTAACCACTAGTGTCTGGTATCCCTGAAAAGGAGGGAGAGAAAGCAAACAAGGTAGAATGGCTATATTTAAAAAGTCAAAAATAGATGTTGGTGAGGCTGCAGAGACAGGTGTATGTTTATACACTGTTGGTGAGAACATATATTGGTTCATCCACTGTAGAAAGCAGTTTGGAGATTTCTTTATTTATTTTATTTTATTTTATTATTATTATTTTTTGAGATGGAGTTTTGCTCTTGTTGCCCAGGCTGGAGTGCAATGGCGCGATCTTGGCTTACTGCAACCTTCACCTCTGGGGTTTAAGCGATTCTTCTGCCTCAGCCTCCTGAGTAGCTGGGACAACAGGTGCTTGCCACCACATCTGGCTAATTATTTATTTATTTAAAGCCAGTCAAATTTAGCAGTGGGGGGTTGTATACCAACTTTAGTGACACTGATGTTAATAAGTTCTGATAACCCACTACCATCGGACCAGCCTTTTTTTTTTTTTTTTTTTCAGTAAAGACAGTGTTTCACCATGTTGGTCAGGCTGGTCTCAAACTCCTGACCTCAGGTGATCTGCCCGCCTCAGCCTCCCAAAGTGCTGGGATTACAGGTGTGAGCCACCATGCCCGGCCCGGGGATTTCTTAAATAACTAAAAAGAAAAAGAAAAATAGAACTATCGTTTGACCCAGTGATGGCATTACTGGGTATCTACCCAATGGAAAATAAATCATTCTGCCAAAAAGACACACGAGCCCTTATGTTCATCCAAGCGTTGTTTACAATAATAAAGGCATGGAATCCATCTAGGCTCCTTTCAACAGTGGACTGAGTAAAGAAAATGAGGCATATATATACCACGGAATACTACGCAGCCATAAAAAGAATAAACTATGTCCTTGTAGCAACATGGATGCAGCTGGAGGCCATTATTCTAAGTGAATTAACTCAGGAACAGGAAACCAAATACCGTATGTTTTCACTTATAAGTGAAAGCTAGGGGCCGGGCGCGGTGGCTCAAGCCTGTAATCCCAGCACTTTGGGAGGCCAAGGCGGGTGGATCACGAGGTCAACAGATCGAGACCATCCTGGTCAACATGGTGAAACCCCGTCTCTACTAAAAACTACAAAAACTTAGCTGGGCATGGTGGCACGTGTCTGTAATCCCAGCTACTCAGGAGGCTGAGGCAGGAGAATTGCCTGAACCCAGGAGGCGGAGGTTGCGGTGAGCCGAGATCGCGCCATTGCACTCCAGCATGGGTAACAAGCGCGACACGCCGTCTCAAAACAAAAAAAAAAAAAAGAAAGCTAAACATTGGGTACACGTGGTCATAAAGAAGGGAACAATTAACACTGGGGACTCCTAGAGGAAGGAGAGAGTGGTGGGGGCAAGGGTTGGCAAACTACTGAGTACTATGCTCACAACCTGGGTGAGGGGGTCATTTGTACTGCAAATCTCCATGTCACGAAATATGCCCATGTAATAAACCTGCATGTGTGCCGCTTGAATCAAAAATAAAAGTTGAAATATTAGCCAGGCGAGGTGGCATGCACCAGTAATCCCAGCTACTTGGGAGGCTGAGGCAGGAGACTGGCTTGAACCCGGGAAGTGGAGGTTCTGAGATCATACCGCTGCACTCCAGCCTGGGAGACAGCAAGGCCCTGTCTGGAAAAAAAAAAAAAAAAAAAAGAAAACAGTTGAAATAATTAAAATAATAGCGGGCGTGGTGGCTCACACCTGTAATCCCAGCACTTTGGGAGGCCGAGGCGGGTGAATCACCTGAGGTCAGGACTTCAAGACCAGCCTGGCCAACATGGTGAAACCCCGTCTCCACTAAAAATACAAAAATTAGCCGGGTGTGGTGGTGTGTGCCTGTAATCCCAGCTACTTGGGAGGCTGAGGCAGGAGAATCACTTGAACCTGGAAGGCAGAGGTTGCAGTGAGCTGAGATTGTGCCACTGCACTCCAGCCTGGGTGACAGAGCAAGACTCTGTCTCAATAAAAAATAAATAATAATAGTAATAATTATGCTTCTTGCTTTTGTGAATTGACTGCTTTGATGCTTTACACGGGCTCAACTTTAGAACACAGACAGTCACTGAGCCTATGTTATAAAAACCACAAGGTGTTTGTTTTACGTATCTTCCTGCCTCTTCATCCCTATTCTTCCATCGGTGATAGCTGACATATAGTCATTTTGTAAAAGGGAGTCACTAATACGTGGTTAACAAGAATAATGAACTTGTTTTTCTTTCAAATAACAATGATCCCTAGCTTCTTTTTTGTTTGAGACAGGGTCTCACTCTGTCACCCAGGCTGGAATGCAGTGGTGTGATCACGGCTCTCCTCAGCCTGGACCTCCCTGGCTCAAACCATCCTCCCACCTAAGCCTCCCGAGTAGCTGGGACCACAGGGGCTCGCCCTCAGACCCGGCTAATTTTTTGTATTTTTTGTAGAGATGTAGTCTCACTGTGTTGCCCAGGTGGGTCTCAAACTCCTGGGCTCAAGTGATTCGCCTGCCTCTGCCTCCCAAAGTGCTGAGATTATAGGCGTGAGCCCCCCGTGCCTGGCCGATCTTTAGTTTCTGGATGTGCCTGGCCGATCTTTAGTTTCTGGATGGCACCGAGAAGTTTAACTGACCCAGGGACCCAAGCAGCTTTGATCACCAGAACTCTCTCCTTTTGCATACCTTACTCAAAAAAGTACTGGAACCTAGCTTTTGGGGTTCTACAGCAAGATGACCAAATGTATAAGAACTCTGTGAAAAGTAAGAACACATAGGCCCTGAATGAGGAAAGTGCCTATTCCTTCGTGGGCTTCGTGGCATGTTTTGTGGCTCAGTGGCCCTGGTTTGCAGCTGGATTCCCATGAGCAAGAGTGCTCACTGGGTGCGCCTTTGGGAAGAAATTTGTTCTTCTACTCCATAGCCGTAGAGTTCTGCGTTCTTTCCTCCCTCCCTCCCTCCTTTCTTTTCTTTTCTTTTTCTTTTCTTATCTTTCCTTTTCTTTTCTCACTTTTCTTTCTTTCTCTCTCTCTTTCTTTTTTTTTGATGGAGTTTTGCTCTTTTGCCCAGGTTGGAGTGAAGTGGCAAGATCGGCTCACTGCCACCTCCGCCTCTGGGGTTCAAGTGATTCTCCTGCCTCAGCTGCTCAAGTAGCTGGGATTACAAGTGTGTGCCACCACACCCGGCTAATTTTTAAATATTTTTAGTAGAGATGGGATTTCACCATGTTGGCCAGGCTGGTCCTGAACTCTTGACCTCAGGTGATCCACCTGCCTTAGCCTCCCAAAGTGGTGGGATTACAGGCTTGAGCCACCACGCCAGCCTCCTCTTTCTTTTTTTTTTTTTTTTTTGAGCCAGAGTTTCACTCTTGTTGCCCAGGCTGGAGTGCAATGGCGCCATCTCCGCTCACCGCAACCTCCGCCTCCTGGGTTCAAGCAATTCTCCTGCCTCAGCCTTCCGAGTAGCTGGGACTACAGGCATGTGCCACCATGCCCAGCTAATCTTTTGGATTTTTAGTAGAGACAGGGGTTTCACCGTGTTGACCAGGATGGTCTCGATCTCTTGACCTCGTGATCCACCCGCCTCGGCCTTCCAAAGTGCTGGGATTATAGGTGTTAGCCACCGCACCTGGCCTCTTTCTTTTTTTTTATTTGTTTGACACAGGGTCTCACTTTCTCACTCTGTTGCCCAGGCTGGAGTGCAGTGGCATGATCTCGGCTTACTGCACCCTCTGCCTCCCGGGTTCAAGAGATTCTTGTGCCTCAGCCTCGAGAGTAACTGGGATTACAGGTGCCCACTACACTTGGCTAATTTTTGTATTTTTATTTATTTATTTTTGAGACAGGGTCTTGCTTTGTCAACCAGGCTGGAGTGTGGTGGGGTGATCCCAGGCTCAAGCAATTCTTGTGCCTTAGCCTTCCGAGTAGCTGGAATTACACCATACGCCCCCATGCCCAGATAACTTTAATTTTTGTATTTTTAGAAAAGATGGGGTTTCATCGTGTTGGCCAGGCTGGTCTTGAACGCCTGGCGTCAAGCAATCTGCCCACCTCAGCCTCCCAAAGTGCTGGAATTACAGGCATGAGCCACTGAGCCTGGCTTTTCTTTTAAACATGTATTCCTGTCTGTTCCAACATCAAACAGGAACACAATTGTATTTTCATAAATATGGCCTCTAAAACACAATACTGCAAGGAAGATGAAATTCACTTTTCAACAAATTTGTTCATTGCTAAGGTTTTTCAGAGATGTACACCCTTCATCCACCCCCTCCCATCTGGCCCTGCTGTCTTGCCTGGAGTTCTGACCTTCACTGTGTGCCAGGCATTGTGCTAGACACTGGGGTAACAATGGCGAACAAAACGCTGCGAGGTCTCTGCCCTTGTGAAGTGCATAGTCATCTCCTTCGCGTCAGGCACATCTGACAGAGGCTGTTTCAGCCAAGCTACGCGCTCTCTGCCCCCGACTGCCTGCCTGAGTTCTTGTTCTTCCCACTACCCAGGATACCTTTAATTCCCTTCTTAACTGGCTCATTCTCAGCAATTCTTCCAGCTGAAGTTGTCACCTCTTCCAGGAAGTCTTCCCTGGTGTACATAGCAGGGGGAGGTGCTCCTCTTCTGCATTCCCACAGCACCTGCAGAAATACACATCACAACCCTGATCATTCTGAATTATAATCTCTCTCTTATTTTTATTTATTTATTTATTTTTGAGACGAGTCTCGCTCTACCTCTGCCTCCTGGGTTTAAGTGATTCTCTTGCCTCAGCTTCCCAAGTAGCTGGGACTACAGGCGCATGTCACCATGCCCAGCTAATTTTTCTTTTTTTTTTTTTTTTTTTGTATTTTTAGTAGAGACGAGGTTTCACCATGTTAGCCAGGATGGTCTCCATATCCTGACCTTGTGGTGGATATGGTCTCAGCCTCCTAAAGTACTGGGATTACAGGCGTGAGCCACTGCACCTGGCTTTATTTTTATAATTATTTTTTGAGACAAGAGTCTCACTCTGTTGCCCAGGCTGGAATGCAGTGTCATAATCACAGCTCACTGCAGCCTCAATCTCCTCAGTTCAAGCAATCCTCCTACCTCAGCCTCCCAAGTAACTGGGACCACAGGTACTTGCCACCATGCCCAGCTAATTTTTAAATTTTTTGTAGAAACTGGATCTTGCTGTGTTGCCCAAGCTGGTCTCAAACTACTGGGCTCAAGTGATTTTCCCACCTCAGCCTCCCAGAGTGCTAGGATTATATGCATAAGCCATGGTGCCCAGTTTATGTTTTTTTTTGTTTTTTGTTTTTGAGACAGTTTCACTGTTGTTGACCAGGCTGGAGTGCAATGGCACGATCTCGGCTCACTGCAACCTCCGCCTCCTGGGTTCAAGTGATTCTCCTGTCTTAGCCACCCGAGTAGCTGGGATTACAGGCATGCACCACCACGCCTGCTAATTTTGTATTTTAGTAGAGACGGGGTTTCGCCACGTTAGTCAGGCTGGTCTCGAACTCCCGATCTCAGGTGATCTGCTGGCCTTGGCCTCCCAAAGTGCTGGGATTACAGGTGTGAGCCACTGCACCTGGTCATCTCTTTACATCTCTATCTTTCTGCTCCAGCGTGAGTTCTTTCCAAGGCACAGACAGTGTCTCATTCATTTTTCGTCCCCAGGGTCCAGCACAGGACTTGACCCATAACATATGCTCAATAAATGGTAAGTGAAAAGAGTTTTGGCATCAACAAAAGCTGATGGCAACACTGAACACTCAGGAAAGGTTTTATTTTGGCAACTCTTCCTCTAGAACCTTGCAGATGGATCTTGTCTACCCAAAAGGATTTCTTTTTTTCTTTTCTTTTTTTTTTTTTTTGAGATGGAGTTTCGCTCTTGTTACCCAGGCTGGAGTGCAATGGCGCGATCTCGGCTCACCGCAACCTCTGCCTCCTGGGTTCAGGCAATTCTCCTGCCTCAGCCTCCTGAGTAGCTGGGATTACAGGCACGCACCACCATGCCCAGCTAATGTTTAGTAATTTTAGTAGAGACGGGGTTTCACCATGTTGACCAGGATGGTCTAATAAGGTCCATGAGAGCAAGGGCTAGCTTGTTCACTGGTATTTCCTCAATAGAATAGTACCTTGAATATATTAGGCACTCATTGTCTTAGTCTGCTCAGACTGTTAGCAAAATTGCTTAGACTGGGTAATTTATTTTTCTCTTTTTTTTTTTTTTGACGGAGTTTTACTCATGTTTTCCCCGAGGCTGGAGTGTGATGGCGCGATCTCGGCTCACCGCAACCTCTGCCTCCTGGGTTCAGGCAATTCTGCCTCAGCCTCCTGAGTAGCTGGGATTACAGGCGCACACCACCATGCCCAGCTGATTTTTTGTATTTTTAGTAGAGACGGGGTTTCACCATGTTGACCAGGATGATCTTGATCTCTTGACCTCGTGATCCACCCGCCTCGGCCTCCCAAAGTGCTGGGATTACAGGCTTGAGCCACCGCGCCCGGCCAGGTCTAAAAGGATTTCTTTGGTAATCAGCTCAGCTGTACCCTTTCCAAGGGACATCTAGTCTCCTTAAGAGTTATTTGTCTTCTCTGCCCCAGGGTGCAGTCTGGTATTTTGGGACCATCTTTACATAGGTTTTTCTTTTTCTTTTTTTAAGACAGAGCTTCGCTCTTGTTGCCCAGGCCAGAGTGCCATAGCATGATCTTGGCTCACGGCAACCTCCGCCTCCCAGATTCAAGTGAGTCTCCTGCCTCAGCCTCCTGAGTAGCTGGGATTATAGGCATGTACCACCATCCCCAGCTAATTTTTTATATTTTTAGTAGAGATGGGGTTTCTTCATGTTGGTCAGGCTGGTCTCGAACTCCCAGCCTGACCTCAAGTGATCCGCCTGCCTCGGCCTCCCAAAGTGCTGGGATTACAGGTGTGAGCCACGGCACCCGGCTACTGAGGTTTATATAATGTCACAGACAGGCTTGCACCATTCTGGCCATGGACGTGTATGACCTTAGTGACTTCACTGTCTCACGCTCTGTTTCTAAACCTACATTCCAATCTTTTCTGATTATCGGCTAAAGTCCTGGGTTCTGGTAGGAAACACACTTGGATTTATATCTCTAGCCCATTGCTTCAAGCTTCGAGACCTTGGCAACTTATCTTTCTGAGCCCCCGTTTCCTCAGTTATAAAATGCAAATGGTAACTATGGCCCTTACCGGGGTTCACAGGACAGGTAAGGTTATATAGGACAAAGATTATATAGGACAAAGCATATGGGATGTTTAGCATAGCTGGGTGCACTGGTTCACTCCTGTAATCCCAGCCTCTCAGCCTCAGGAGGCTAAGGTAGGAGGATCATTTGTGCCCAAGAGTTTGAGACCAGCCTGGGCAACATAGAGACCCTGTCTGGTAAAAATAATAGTAAATAAAAATAATTTTTAAATTTATTTTTGAGACGGAGTCTCTGTTGCCCAGGCTGGAGTGCAGTGGTGCAATCTTCCCTCACTACAACCTCCACCTTCTGGGCTCAGGTAATTCTCCAGCCTCAGCCTCCCAAGCAGCTGGGACTACCAAGTAGCTAATTTTTTTCTATTTTTAGTAGAAGCAGGTTTTCCCCATGTTGGCTGGGCTGGTCTCAAACTCCTGATCTCAGGTGATCTGCCCACCTCAGTTTCCCAAAGTGCTGGGATCACAGATGTGAGCCATCACGCCAGGCTTAAAAAACAAAAATAATTTTAAAAGATCCTTAGGATTGTAGTTGGCAAAGAGAAAGGGCTGAACAGAAATCATAATACCATTTGGGGTGTACAGAATATATTCACCTTCCTTATATTTTTTCCCTACATTTTATATACCAAATAACCACTACCATCATACTAATTATTTGGCTTGCTTTTTTTTCTGGCAGCTTTTAAAGCTTTTTTTTCCTATTCAATGAAAAAGTAATATGTTAATTATTTTAAAAGGAAAATTTATGAAGGTATAATTTTAAAAAGTTCAATCCATTTGTGCGAAGTGAAAGTCCCTGTAACGAATCTTTCTACATTTTATCTCACTCTAAAAAATACCACAGTTAACTATTTGTTATTCTTCCAGATATGCGTTTATGTATGTATGCATTATATATGAGACAGTAACACATACATGTTTTTAAAGACATAAATAAGGTCACACACATACACACACACACACACACACACACACACACGCATATATTTTTTTGAGATGGAGTCTTGAACTGCCACCCAGGCTGGAGTGCAATGGCGTGATCTTGGCTTACTGCAACCTCCGCCTCCCAGGTTCACACGGTTCTCCTGCCTCAGCCTCCTGAGTAACTGGGTTTACAGGCGCCCACAACCATACCCGGCTAATTTTTTTTTTGTATTTTTAGTTCAAACAGGGTTTCACCATGTTGGCCAGGCTGGTCTCGAACTCCTGACCTCAGGTGATCCGCCCACCTGGGCCTCCTAAAGTGTTGGGATTACAGGCGTGAGCCACTGCGCCTGGTGGTGGTGGTTAGTTTTTGAGTCTTTCTCTGTCGCCTGGGCTGGAGTGCAGTAGCCTGATCTTGGTTTACTGCAGCCTCCGCCTCCCAGGCTCAAGCGACCCTCCTTACCTCTGCCTCAAAACTGTTTGTGTGATCCACCTGCCTTGGCCTCCTAATGTGTTGGGATTACAGGCATGAGCCACAATGCCCAGCTATTTCTGTATATGTGACATTTGCCCTTCTAGAACTTTGATCCAACTCCAGGGAATTGGCTTGGCACTCCCCTTTTTTTTAAATCTAATCTCTTTGCTCACTTACCTTGAACTTTGGTCAAATGTTCATTACAGAAAAACATGACTAATTCAAAACAGTTGGAGAAGTAGAAATACGTTCTCGGTTGATGTATTTTAATGAATACAGTTTCTTAATTTCCGGAGCTTGCAGAAAATTCTAGGAAGTTCATAATATTTTGATAAGTAGAGATAGAGTCTGTTTTAATTAAGTGACCAATATCATACAGGACTCATGTTAGCTGTGTACGCATGCCGGGGCTTACTGACTGGGTGCTTAGATGTTGCTCTGTTAAGCTGATTAACAAGATCTCTTTGTTGTAAATTAGTAATGTGCATCACTCATTTGCTACTTACAGAAGACATCTTTTGCTTTTACGTTTCCTACCTGGATTTCTTTTCCCTTTTCCTTCCTTCCCTCCCTCCCTCCTTCCTTCCTTCCTTCCTTCCTTCCTTCCCTTCTTCCTCCTTTCTTCTTTCTTGCTTTCTCAATTCTTTCTTGACGAAATCTCACTCTGTCGCCTGAGGAGTCTCACTCTGTTGCCAGGCTGGAGTGCGGTGGCATGATCTCAGCTCTCTGCAACCTCTGCCTCCTGGGTTCAAGCAATTCTCCTGCCTCAGCCTCCTGAGTAGCTGGGACTGCAGGCATGCACTACGACACCTGGCTAATTTTTTTACAATAACTATTTATACTTCTTCTAAAAAAAAAAAAAAAAAAACAAGCTGCATGTGTAGAACATGCAGATTTGTTACATAGGTGTATGTGTCCCATGGTGGTTTGCTTCATCTACTGACCCATCCTCTAAGTTCCTTCCCCTCACCTCCCATCCCCCAACAGGCTGTGGTGTGTATTGTTCCCCTCTCTGTGTCCATGTGTTCTCAAAGTTCAACTCCCACCTATGAGTGACAACATGCGGTATTTGGTTTTCTGTTCCTGTGTTAGTTTGCTGAGGATGATGGCTTCCAGCTTTATCCATGTCCCTGCAAAGGACATGATCTCATTGGTTTTTATGGCTGCATGGTATTCCATGGTATATATGTACCACATTTTCTTTATCCAGTGTATCATTGATGAGCATTTGGGTTGGTTTCATATCTTTGCTTTTGTAAATAGTGCTGCAATAAACACACATGTGCATGTGTCTTTATAGAATGATTTATATTCCTTTGGGAATATACCTGGTAACGGGATTGTTGGGGCAAACGGTATTTCTGGTTCTAGATCCTCGAGGAATGGCCATACTGTCTTCCATAATGGTTGAACTAATTTACACTTCCAACAACAGTGTAAAAGCATTCCTCTTTCTCCACAGCCTCTCCAGCATCTGTTGTTTCCTGACTTTTTAATAATCGCCATTCTGACTGGTGTGAGATGGTATCTCAACTTGGTTTTGATTTCCACTTCTCTAACGACTAGTGATGATGAGCTTTTCTTCATATGTTTGTTGGCCACGTAAATGTCTTCTTTTGAGAAGTATCTATTCATATCCTTTGCCCAGTTTTTGACGGGGTTGTCTTTTAAATATGTTTAAGTTCCTTGTAAATTCTGGATATCAGACCTTTGTCAGATGAATAGATTGCAAAAATTTCTCCCATTCTGTAGGTTGCCTGTTCACTCTGATGATAGTTTCTTTTGTTGTGCAGAAGCTCTTTAGCTTAATTATATTTCTTTTTATTTTTCTTATTAATGCCAAGAATGTACGCTTGTATAGAGCTTAACTTGAACCTCTTATAAGTAGGATTTCTCTTCTTTTTTTTTTTTTAGAAAAAAAAAAAAGAAGAAAGAACGAAAGAAAAAAAAAGAATAAAGGAGAGGAAGAAAGAGAAAGAGGAAGAGGGAGAGAGAACGGGGATGTTACTTTATTGCCCGGGCTAGAATGCAGTCTAAAAATGGGTATGCCTATTATTGTGCTTAATAATAGAGACATGAAAAAAAAATGAGGGAAGAAAATAACAAACGAGCAGCCAACCAATATTTCATTGAAATCTGTAAATAGATGTGATGTGGTCCTGATAAGAGTGTATATTTTGTGTATTTAAAGTGGAGAGTTCTATAAATGTTAATTAAGTTTACTTGTTCCGAATTATATTTCATTTGTCAATTTTGGCATTTGTTGCAATTGCTTTTGGCGATTTAGTCATGAAGTCTTTGCCCATGCCTATGTCTTGAATGGTATTGCCTAGGTTTTCTTCTAGGGTTTTTATGGCTTTGGGTTTTACATTTAAGGCTTTAATCCATCTTGAGTCAATTTTTGTATAAGGTGTTTTGTTACTCAAAGGCAACATAAAAAAGAAAAAATTTTTAAAAACTAAAAAAATTTTGTATAAGGTGTAAGGAAGGGGTCCAGTTTCAGCTTTCTGCATATGACTAGCCAGTTTTTCCAGCACCATTTACTGAATAGGAAATCCTTTCTCCATTGCTTTTGTCAAGTTTGTCTGTCAAAGATCAGATGGCTACAGATGTGTAGTGTTATTTCTGAGGTTCTGTTCTGCTCCATTGGTCTATATGTCTGTTTTGGTACCAGTACCATGCTGTTTTGGTTACTGTAGCCTTGTAGTATAGTTCAAAGTCAGGTAGTGTGATGCCTCCAGCTTTGTTCTTTTTGCTAAGGATTGTCTTGGCTATGCGGGGTTTTCTTTGATTCAATCTGAAATTTAAATATTTTTTTCTAATTCTCTGAAGAATGTCAATGGTAGTTTAATGGGAATAGCCTTGAATCTATAAATTACTTCAGACAGCATGGTCATTTTAATGATATTGATTCTCCTAGCCATGAGGATGGAATGTTTTTCCGTTTGTGTCCTCTCTTATTTCCTTGAGCAGTGTTTTGTAGTTCTCCTTGAAGAGGTCCTTCACATCCCTTGTTGGCTTTATTCCTAGGTAAACACTTGGCTAATTTTTATATTTTTAGTAAAGATGGGGTTTCACCACATTGGCCAGAATGGGTTCAAACTCCTGACCTCAAGTGATCTATCTGCCTCATCCTCCAAAAGTGCTGGGATTACAGGTGTGAGCCACTCCTGGTCTCCTTTTTCTGCAGTTCTCTCTCTCTCTCTCTTTTTTTTTTTTTTTTTGGTATCAGCACATTTATTTTCCTTTGAGGAGGTGCCCCCCTCAACCCTAAGAAACCTTAATTGGAATGGAATAGAGCGGTGGATGAGAACCCAGGCTTGGCTAGAATTATGAGTCCTCAGGGGTGGACATACAACTTGGTCTGGATTATTGAGGGGCAGTCTCCGTATTTTTGCTGGAGGTATCAAGAAATAGAAACCTTTGTTCTGCTGGGGTTGCTAACCTGAATGAATGCAGGCCTGAAGCTATTGTTGGCTGCGCTGGTTATCTACAGGTGTGAAATCTGCGGTGAGCTGAGATCGTGCCACTGTACTCCAGCACGACCTTTCTGACTTACACATTTGGCCGGGCGCGGTGGCTCATGCCTATAATCCCAGCACTTTGGGAGGCTGACGCAGGTGGATCACGAGGTCAGGAGATCGAGACCATCCTAGCTAACACAGTGAAACCCCATCTCTACTAAACATACAAAAAATTAGCTGGGTGTGGTGGCACATACCTGTAATCACAGCTATTCAGGAGGCTGAGGCAGGATAATTGCTTGAACCCAGAAGGTGGAGGTTACAGTGACCTGAGATTGTGCCACTGCATTCCAGCCTGGGTGACAGAGTGAGACTCCATCTCAAAAAAAAAAAAAAAAAAAAAAAAAATTCACTGGGCATGGTGGCTCATGCCTATGATCCCAATACTTTGGAAGGCCAAGGCAGGTGGATCACTTTGAGCTCAGGAGCTCGAGACCAGCCTGAGTAACACGGTGAAACCCCATCTCTACTAAAACTACAAAAAAGCTGGTGTGGTGGCTCACGCCTGTAATCCCAGCACTTTGGGAGGCCAAGGTGGGAGGAATGATTACCTGAGGTGAGGAGTTGGAGACCAGCCCGGCCAACAGGGTGAAACCCTGTCTCTATGAAAAATACAAAAAGGCCAGGCACAGTGGCTCACACCTGTAATCCCAGTACTTTGGAAGGCTGAGGTGGGTGAATCACTTGAGGTCGGGAGTTGGAGACCGGCCTGATCAACATGGAGAAATCCTGTCTCTACTAAAAATACAAAAAATTAGCTGGGCATGGTGCCACATGCCTGTAATCCCAGCTACTCCGGAGACTGAGGCAGGAGACTCACTTGAACCTGGGAGGCGGAGGTTGCGGCTAGCCAAGATCACGCCGTTGTACTCCAGCCTGGGCAACAGAGTGAGACTCTGTCTCAAAAAAAAAAAAAAAAAAAAAAAAAAACCCAAAACAACTACAAAAATTAGCTGGGCGTGCTGGTGTGCACCTGTAATCCCAGCTACTTGGGAGGCTGAGGCAGGATAATTACTTGAACCTGGGAGGCTGCAGTGAGCTGAGATTGCACCACTGCACTCCAGCCTGGGTGACAGGGCAAGACTCTGTCTCAAAAAAAGAACACATTTATTATCTTACAGTTTCTATGGATCAGGGGTTCAGGGATGCCACAGCCAGGTCTTCTGCTGACCCAGGGTCTCACAAGGCTTCCATCAAGGTATCAGCCAAGTCTTGGGTCTCATTGTCAAAACCTCATCAAGCTGGGAGACCAAACTGAGGTGTCAGGTGTCCTAGTAGCCAATTAAGCAATAAGCTATCAGCCAGGTGCACTAGGCTCACACCTGTAATCCAAGTGCTTTGAGAGGCCAAGGCAGGAGGATCACTTGAGCCTAGGAGTTTGAGACCAGCCTGGACAACATAGTGAGACCCTGTCTCTAAAAAAATAAAAATAAAAAAATTAGCTCCGCATGGTGGTGCTCACCTGTAGTCCTAGCTACTCAAGAGGTCGAGGTGGGAGGAACACTTGAGCCCACGTGGTTGAGGCTGCAGTGGACTGTAAGACCCCATCTCAAAAAAAGAAAGAATGAATGAAAAGAAAAGCATTAAGTTGGCCAGGCATGGTGGTTCAGGCCTGTAATCCCAGCACTTTGGGAGGCCGAGACAGGCAGATCACGAGGTCAAGAGATCAAGAACATCCTGGCCAACATGGTGAAACCTCGTCTCTATTAAAAATACAAAATTAGCTGGGCGCCGTGGCGCACACTTGCAGTCCCAGGTACTTGGGAGGCTAAGACAGGTGAATTGCTTGAACCTGGGAGGCAGAGGTTGCGGTGAGCTGAGATCGTGCCACTGTACTCCAGCCTGGTGACAGAATGAGAATCCATCTCAAAAAAAAAAAAAAAGCAATAAGCCAAAACGGAAAGAGGTAGTAAGGCTGTATCACCTGACTGTGACGGGATAAGCACTAGGAGCGGAAAAGTACCGGGTATGAAATCAGAGTGGGAAACAGTGGATTCAAGGTTTCCCCTCCTCCCATCCCCAGAAGGAGGCCTTGGCAGAAGCCCCAAAGAAGACCTCTGCCCAAGGCCCCAGATAAAGGGACCCAGGGTCAAAGGTGCTACCTGGCTAGGAAAGCAAGTATATTCAAGTGTGTGACTGGCCAGGGCCGCGGGAGTCCCTGACTCCAACTCCCTTCAGAGACTGCAGTGCACAGGCTGGGCACCGAGTCTGGTGTGGGGAGGACAGCTTTCCCCAAGGCCTGCCAGGGAAAGCCTTTGTCATTGCTCATGGTCTGGCAGGCCTGAAGAATCTCACCTAGGTTTTCAAGCAGGACCCGTACTCCCCATACATCTGAAAGCTGGGCTTCTAGGGGAAGGATCCACTTCCAAGGTCATTCACTGGTTGTTGGCAAAATTCAGTTCCTGGAGGGATGCTGGGCCGGGGCTTCAGGTCCTCGCTGGCTGTTGGCCAGAAGCCGCCCTTGGTTCCTGGCCACGCGGGCCTCTGCCACAGGATGGCTTGCTTCACGGAGGCCTGCAAGCTGAGAAAGCAATAGAGAGTGTGTGCTAGCGAGACGGAAGCCACAGCCTTATACAACTGAATCAGAAGTGACACCCCGTCTGCACGTCATATGTTGTTTGTTTTGAGATAGGGTCTTGCTCTGTTGCCCAGGCTGGGGTGCAGTGGCGTGACGATGGTTCACTACAGCCTTCAACTCTTAGGCTCAAGCCTCAGCCTCCTATTTTTTGGAGAGATGGGGGCTTACCATGTTGCACAGGTTGGTCTTGAACTCCTGGCTTAAGCAATCCTCCTGCCTCGGCCTCCCAAAGTGCTAGGATTATAGGTGTGAGCCACTGCACCTGATCCAGTCTTGCATAACTTAATCAGAAGTGACATCCCATTCCCATGTCATGTGTTACTGATTAGAAGCAAGTTACTTAAGAGGAGTGGAGCACACAGGGCCATGTATACCAGGATTTGGGGTCCACTGGGTCCATCTTAGAAACTGCCTACCAGAATGGTCCTCCGGAAACATGAAGGGAGAGTCTGCTTGAAATTGAAACCACCCTACAAGTGAAACAGACACTTAAGGTTTTAAGTCCCTGGATCCAGACACTCCTGAAACCAATCACCCACCCACCAGCATCTCAGTATATGAACAAATTATTTTTCTTTTCTTTTGTTTTTTTTGAGACAGAGTCTTGCTCCGTTGTTCTGGCTGGAGTACAATGGCGTGATACCAACTCACTGCAACCTCTGCCTCCAGGGTTCAAGTAATTCTCCTGCCTCAGCTTCCCAAGTAGCTGGGATTACAGGTGCCCACCATTACGCCTGGCTAATTTTTGTATTTTTAGTAGAGACAGGGTTTCATCATGTTGGACAGGCTGGTCTCAATCTCCTGACCTCAGGTGATCCGCCCATCTCAGCCTCCCAAAGTGCTGGGATTACAGGCGTGAGCCACCATGCCCAGCCTTCCTCATTCTGGCAGAAACTGCCTACCAGAATGGTTATCTGGAAACAGGAAGGGAGAGTCTACTTGAAATTGAAACCACCTTACAACTGAAAATACCATCTTTTGAAGTACCAGTTTATCCAGGCGCAGTGGCTCATGCCTGTAATCCCAACACTTTGGGAGGTTGAGGCAGGAGATCCCTTGAGCTCAGGAGTTTGAGAGCATTAAGAGCCTCGTGGGGCTGGGACTACAGGCCAGCCCTTCATAGGTGGTTTAAGAAACCTTTGAATTGGCTGAAGGTGGGAGGGGTGTCAGGGGATGGACTCCTGAGGGTGTCCGAGGGGCTGAGGGCATGGCAGGTATTCTGCAGCCTGTCTTAAGGCACAAAGCAAGCTATTCTTCATAAAGATGGTCAAGATTCTGGTTTGAATGATCACTAATTTTTTTGTTTTTATTTTTTAATCCTTTTTAAGACAGAATCTCACTCTGTTGCCCAGGCTGGAGAGCAGTGGCATGATCTCGGCTCACTGCAACTTCCACCTCCCAGGTTTAAATGATTCTCCTGCCTCAGCCTCCAGAGTAGCTGGGATTACAGGCATGCACCACCACGCCCGGATAATATTTGTATTTTCAGTAGGGACGGGGTTTCACCATGTTGGCCAGGCCGGTCTTGAACTCCTGGCCTCAAGCAATCTCCCAGGCCTCCCAAAGTGCTGGGATTACAGGCATGAGCCACCGCACCTGGCCTCAATGAGTGCTACTTTAATATTGCTAAAGTCTGCATGATGAGGCGTCCCTGAATTTTTGGTATGATTTGACACACCTGCTTTCCTTCTGGACGTGTAGTCATCTGCATCAACCAAGAGCTGCAGAAGATTAAGTGAGAAATAGAGGGTATTTTCAAATGCTTTGAAATTCTCAAACAGAAAAGTAAAAAAAGAAAATCTTAACAGGAAAAATCTGGCGAGTGGAATCCTGGCGACCTGTTAATGGTTAATTCTCAAAACAGTGTCTCAGTGCAGCTCCTTGGCTGGCAGCCAGCACCTTGGTCCCCTGGAGTGGCAGTTCCAAGTTGCTGGCATGGCCACAACAGCAGTTTCTGGACTCCAGCTAAGGACAGAACTTCATTTTTGTCCAAAATTCCCTCATTATTTTTGTTTTTTGAGATGGAGTCTCACTGTGTCACCCAGCCTGGAATGCAGTGGCACGATCTTGGCTCACTGCAAACCTCCACTTCCCGGGTTCAAGCTATTCTCCTGCCTTAGCCTCCTGAGTAGCTGGAATTACAGGCACCTGCCACCGCACCCAGTTAATTTTTATATTTTAAGTAAAGATGGAGTTTCATCATGTTGGCCAGGCTGGTCTTGAACTTCTGACCTCAGGTGAACTGCCCGCCTTGGCCTCCCAGAGCGCTGGGATTACAGGTGTGAGCCACTGTGCCTGGCCCCAAATTCCCTAAATAAACACTTTCTTTTGCAGAAGCGCAATGAGTGAAACTGGCATGAAGCCATTCCACTGAATAAACACATCAGTCAATTTCCTGCTCCTCACTCAACACACAAAAACAACTCGTGGTTTTCCAGGTTGGTTCATTTGAGTCTACCTGCAACCAGTACCTGCCCAAGCTCCCGATCCAGAAGAGGCACACGTGGCAGAAAGAAAAGCGGACAGGAGAATACATATCATCAATGAAAAGAGTCAAACTTTAAAACATTTGAAGAGATTGATTCTGAGTCAAATATGAGTGACCATGGCCTGTGACCCAGCCCTCAGGAGACCTGGAGAACCTGTGCCCAAGATGGTTGGACACATCTTGGTTTTATGCATTTCAGGGAGATGTGAGACAGCAATTAAATACATTTAAGATGTATATTGGGGCCAGGCGCGGTGGCTCTCACCTTTACTTCCAGTACTTTGGGAGGCCGAGGTGGGCGGATCATGAGGTCAGGAGTTCAAGATCAACCTGGCCAACATGGTGAAACCCCGTCTCTACTAAAAATACAAAATTAGCCGGGCGTGGTGTCAGGTGCCTGTAATCCCAATTACTTGGGAGGCTGGGGCAGGAGAATTGCTTGAACCCAGGAGGCGGAGGTTGCAGTAAACTGAGATCATGCTACTGCAGTCCAGCCAGAATGACAGAGCAAGACTCTCTCTTGAATTAAAAAAAAGATATATATTGGGGCCAGCTGTGGTGACTCATGTCTGTAATCCCAGCACTTTGGGAAGCTGAGGCCGGTGGATCACTTGAGCTCAGTTCTGGACCAGCCTGGGCAACATGGCAAAACCCTGTCTCTACCAAAAATACAAAACTTACCCAGGTGTGGTGGCTCGCACCTGTAGTCCCAGCTACTCAGATGGGAGGATCGCTGGAGCCCGGGAAGTTGAGGCTGCAGTGAGCCATGATCACACCAGTGTACTCCGGTCTGGGTGACAGAGTGAGACCCTGTCTCAAAAAAAAAAAAAACAAAACTAAAATACAGTAAGAAAAAATACATTTGTTCAGAAAGGTAGGATAACTTGAAGTGGGGGGTACTTTCAGGTTATAGGTAGATTTAAAAATTTTCGGATTCACAATTGGCTAAAATATTATCAATAGAAAGGAGTGTCTGGGTTACGATAAAGGGTTGTGGAGACCAAAAGAAAAAAAAAGCCTTGGCCGGGCGCGGTGGCTCAAGCCTGTAATCCCAGCACTTTGGGAGGCTGAGGCAGGCGGATCACGAGGTCAGGAGATCGAGACCATCCTAGTCAACATGGTGAAACCCTGTCTCTACTAAAAATACAAAACATTAGCTGGGCATGGTGGCGCGTGCCTGTAATCCCAGCTACTCAGGAGGCTGAGGCAGGAGAATTGCCTGAACCCAGGAGGCGGAGGTTGCGGTGAGCCGAGATCACGCCATTGCACTCCAGCCTGGGTAACAAGAGCGAAACTCCGTCTCAACAACAACAACAACAACAAAAACAACAACAACAACAAAAAAGATGAGCAAAGATGAGCTGGGATGAGGAGGAAACTGCTCCAGGAAGAGGGAACAGCATGTGCAAAGGCCCAGAGGTAGAAAAGCAAATTGGACCCCAAACAAATTCAGTGTTTGAAGTGAAGAATGCAACCAAGAGGCAGGAAGGTAGAAGTCTGTGGGGCCCTGGTAAGAGCCTGGACTTCATCGGGAGGCAATGGGGAGCCACAGATGGCTATAGGGTGATATGGGGGGTAGAGAGGGATGTGGGAATCCACCTGATTTACCTCTGAGAAAGATCAAGGTGGGCTGGAAGATGGGCTAGAAGAAAGGAAGAACAGAAGCCATAGCCAAGGTAGGCCAGGCGCAGTGGCTCACGCCTGTCATCCTAGCACTTTGGGAGGCCGAGGTGGGCGGATCTTTTGAGGCCAGCTATTCAAGACCAGCCTGGCCAACATGGTGAAACCCTGTCTCTACTAAAAATACAAAAATTAGCTGGGTGTGGTAGGGAGTGCCTGTAATCCCAGCTACTGGGGAGGCTGAGGCAGGAGAATCGCTTGAACCTGGAAGGCAGAGGTTGCAGTGAGCCAAGATCACACTATTCCACTCAGCCTGGGCGACAGAGTGAGACTCCATCTCAAAAAAAAAAAAAAAAAAAAAAAGCAGTGGTCAAGGTGAGTGATAGCAGGTGCCTTCCCATGAGGGGACGGTTTCAGGGGAGAAATGTGAAGGCTGATTTATAGGCTTGGTGATGAACTGCCTATTGGGGTCGGGGAGGGAAGAGGAAAAAAAAATAGCAGAGGCTGGCTGTGGTGAATCATGTCTGTAATCCCAGCACTTTGAGAGACCAAGGCAGGAGGGTCGCTTGAAATCATTTCAGGACTAACCAGGGTAACATGGTAAGACCCTACCTCTACGAAGAATAAAAAACATGAGCCAGGCACGGTAGCGCACACCTGTAGTCCTAGCCACGTGGAAGGCTAAGGTGGGAGGATGGCTTGAGCCTAGGAGATGGAGGCTGCAGCAAGCTGAGATCCCAGCACTGCACTCCACATTCCTACAGCCTGGGTGATAGAGTACGATCCTGTATCAAAAAAAAAAAAAAAAAAAAGAAAACCAGGAACAGAATTCCACCTTTCTCTTTCCACCTTTCCCCAGGAGTTTATATCCCTCGCCAGTCCGGTCTTCTGCCCTAATCCCAAACGTGCCTTTCCTGGGCTCATGTGGGGAGTTCGCTGCAGAACCCACTCAGCCTGCTCCCGCTCAGCCCGGGCCTGCCTTGCGTCCCAGAAGCTCCTTGCAGGCGGTAGTTTTCAGTTCCCTCAGTGTCATTTGATCTACGTCTCTCTCCACTGCTAGACGATACGCTCTGGGAGGGTGACAACTTTTTCTCCTTTTGCTTCCAAGGTTCTCAAAATGTGTCTACAGAGGAAAGAACCAGTAATTCTTCCTGTCAGTGCTTTGTGATTGAAGACATTCCATCCAGTTGACCCTGACGCTTAACTAGCTGTGATTCATCCCTTTAAAGTATGTAATTTTTGGGCCAGGCGCGGTGGCTTTTGTCTATAATCTCAGCATTTTGGAAGGCCGAGGTGGACGGATCAGTTGAGGCCAGGAGTTTGAGACCAGCCTGGCCAACATGGTGAAACCCCGTCTCTACCAAAAATACAAAAATTAGCTGGGCATGGTGGTGCATGCCTGTAGTCCCAGCTACTCGAGAGGCTGAGGCAGGAGAATTGCTTGAACCCAGGAGGCGGAAGTTGCTATGAGCTGAGATCATGCGACTGCACTCCAGCCTGGGCGACAGAGCAAGACTCTGTCTCAAAACAAACAAACAAACAAAATGTGTATTTTTTGACCTAATTAATAAAAGCTACCATGTAATAAAATTTTCCTAAAAGTCCTTCAAGTTTTTAAAGATATATGTATAAGGATGTTCATTTCAGTGATATTTGTCAAAGGAAAGCAATTAACAAAACAGAGTACATCAAGAGGCTTGGTGAATAAATGATGGTGCATCTAAAAAAGAATAAGTCATTAAAATGTTGAAGTCTTTTTTGCTGTGTTTTATTTTTGTAGAAACAGGGTTTTACTCTGTCACCCAGGCTGAAGTGCAGTGGCGCGATCACGGCTCACTGCAGTCTCAAACTCCTGGGCTCAGGTGATCCTCCTGCCTCAGCCTTGCTAGTAGCTGTGACTACTGGCGCATCCCCCCATACTAGGCTAATTTTTGCATGTTTTTTGTAGAGATGGGGTTCTGCCATGTTGTCCCAGCTGGTCTTGAACTCCTGGGCTCAAGTGACCCTCCTGCCTCAGCCTCCCAAAGTGCTAGGATTAGAGGCCTCAGCCACTGCACACTGCCTGACAACCTATTTTTGATATGACTATTTTATAATGGTAGGATACAATGCAATCTTTTGGTGAATAAACAACAAAATCATCTATACTCATAGTATTTTTGAATAGGAAAGATATACCCCAAATGATTACTGACGTTTATATCAAAGTAGTGAGATAGAAGGAAATTTTTACTTCTTTGGGTTTTTTTCTTTTTCTTTAATGAACTTGTATTATATCCCAGTAAGAATGGAAATCAAGGGACAGCTTTTTTTTTTTTTTTTTTAGACGGGGGTTTCAATCTTGTTACCCAGGCTGCAGTGCAATGGCGCGATCTCGGCTCACCGCAACCTCCGCCTCCTGGGTTCAGGCAATTCTCCTGCCTCAGCCTCCTGAGTAGCTGGGATTACAGGCACGCGCCACCATGCCCAGCTAATGTTTTGTATTTTTAGTAGAGACGGGGTTTCACCATGTTGACCAGGATCGTGTCGATCTCTTGACCTCGTGATCCGCCCGCCTTGGCATCCCAAAGTGCTGGGATTACAGGCTTGAGCCACTGCGCCCGGCAAGAGACAACTTTTTATTCCATGGGAGGAATTATCAAGGCCAAGGGTCAAAACAGATAAGAACTATTACATAGTGCTTATTATATTCAGCAAAAAGCAAGCAGTTGGTGGTCACAGTAAGAGCAGTTTTGGTATGAATAAATATGGTTTACAAATTTTTCTCAAAAAAAAAAAAAACCAAACATTTCTCAGGAATTTTGTGAGGAACGAGCCAGGTGTGGGATCAAATATATGAGTAAATATATTTAAATTTAGGGGTAAATGTATTTTTCCGTGGAAAAAAAAACAGACAAATACATTTCCCCATATATTTAAATGCTCAAAAGCTCACTCAGGTGCTGTCACCAGACAATTACCACAACAAATGATCACTTGCGAAAATACAAGGAAACGGGAATCTGGCTTGTTGTAATTAGTGCAAGAGAAAGGCAAGGCCTTACTGTTTCTTGTTTCTGAATTCGCTGTGTGTGTGTGTGTGTGTGTGTGTGTGAAGATGTGGTCTCGCTCTGAAGCACAGACAGGAGTGCAGTGGCAAGGTCATAGCTCACCACAGCCTCGAACTCCTGGATTCAAGTGATTCTCCCGCCCCAGCCTTCAGAGTAGCTAGGACTACAGGCATGCACCAGTGTGTCCGGCTTTTTTTTTTTGTTTTTTTCCAAGTTTCCTGCAAAGTCGGGGTCTTGCTACGTTGTCCAGGATGGTCTCAAACTCCTGGGGTCAAGCGATCCTTCTGCTTTGGCCTCCCAAAGTGCTGGGAATACAGGCGCGAGCCACCGCGCCAAGCTACATATCTGAATTTGGAAGGTGGACTACAGAATAACTCAGAAAACTCGGAAAACCAAAATTCCAACCAAGACGAACTCAATTGCATTTTTTTTTTCCTGAGACGCTTTCTAAAGGACGAACCTCTCTCCCAGGCGAACCCGTGCCAGGGCGCCCTTCATTTTCACTTCTTGAAACCGCAGCCTTGCAGGCCGAGTTCGCGAGAACTCGGCAGCCACTCGGAGCACTTTGCAAGGACTCAGGAGCAGCAGCGGCTTCCGCCAATCAGAGGGCAGAGGGCGGTGGGCGGAGCTAGGCGGCGGCGGCGCGTGAGCTCGCGTGTCCTTGGGTCCCGCCTTCCCGGGCCAGTGTGTGGAGGCCTCCGTGTCGCCGTTACCGCGCGCACCTGACCTGCCGCAGCACTCTCGGCTACACGTTCTTCCCGGCCCCGCCATGCCGGTGGACCTCAGCAAGTGGTCCGGGCCCTTGAGCCTGCAGGAAGTGGACGAGCAGCCGCAGCACCCGCTGCATGTCACCTACGGCGGGGCGGCGGTGGACGAGCTGGGCAAAGTGCTGACGCCCACCCAGGTACCCCGGGCGGCGGGCTGCAGCCAGCGGCCTGGCGCGGAGGCCTGTGCGGACCGCCTGGATCGGACCCGGAGGAGACAGGGCTAGGGGCGGTGGGGAGGTTCAGCCTGCCTGCGTCGAGGCCCCCCAGGGCGAGGGTCCCAGGGTCCATGTCCCATGCCTGGGGACCGTTCCGAGCACCGGGAACCCGGCCTGTGGCGTGGCCAGGCAGGCTTGTCCTGCGGCAGCGATGGATTCACTTTTCCCGGGTTTTGGGCCCAAGAGGGGCCTAGGTCCGGAGACAGCCCGGACCCCCCTGGGGAGGGACGTCCCCGGGACCGGGTAGGCTGTGGCCGCCCCCACGCCCCCAGACCCTCTCCTGGAGCCTCAGTATTTTAGGCCTTGTGTTGGAGGGCAGAAGCCCCACCCGAGAGCCTGTGGCGCATTATGTAACTGGTGATGAGCACGCCGGCCCATTTCTCCTTTGTTCAATCGGTCCGGAGCGTGCCGCCGGAACGCGGGAGGGCATCGGTTTTGTTTTGCAGTTTGGCCTCCCACGCCCACGGCTGAAAGTGAAGAAACTAGATTTGCAGACACCACTGCTAACTGGTGATGAAGCTCCGGGCAACAGTGTAAAATGAACTGCCTTGACCTTACATTGTTTTGGATGTTCACAGAATTTAAATTGCTTTGGATGTTTAAATATGAAGTGACCGTCTGACACAGCCTCCCCTTTTTTTTTTTTTTTTTTTTTTTTTTTTAAATGAATGAGAGGTTATTTTGCCCAGGTTGGCCTTGAACGCATGGCCTCATCTCAAGCGCCAGGACAACTGGCCGGAGCCACCGCGGCTCCCACAGCCTCCCTTTTCCCTGCTCACCTCGGCTTTCTCCTTTTCGGTGCACTTTGAAACATCTAGTTAATGCAGATTTCACTTTAGCAGGCCCCAGGTAACCTCCTGATCACCAAATCCAGAAACCCTGTCATTTCAGACAGACAGTGTAAGGGTGTCGTTGAGAGGGGGACTCAGTGCCAGGGTTGGAATCCCGGCCGCATCTGTTTCTGTGCATAGTGTGCTGGGATACCAGCCCCATGGTGTTGTTGGGACTGAAATAATAACAGCCTGGGCAACATAGCAAGACCCCAATGCTACAAAAAAAAAAAAAAAATTGGCCAGGCGTGATGGTGTGGGCCTGTAGTTTGCAGCTGCTCAGGAGGCTGAAGTGGGAGGAGTAGCTGCAGTGAACCTTGATAGCGTCACTGCACTCCAGCCTGGGTGACAGGATGAGACCTGGTCTCAAAGAAAAGATTATAAATAAAATAAGTAATGTATATAAAACTCCAGCTCCTGGCTCTCAGAGTCAATACAGAGTCATTGATTTTATTAAAAATCTATTCTGTTTTCTCTTTGAAGAGTCTCAGATCAAAGAAAGAGTACGGGTTTCTTCAGCATTTCTCTTTTCTTTTGAGACAGAGTCTCACTCTGTCACTCAGGCTGGAGTTCAGTGGGGCAGTTTTGGCTCATTGCAGCATCTGCCTCCCCAGCTCAAGCAGTCCTCTCACCTCATCTTCCCAAGTAGCTGGGACTACAGGTGTCCACCACCATGTCTAGCTAATTTTTGTATTTTAGTAGAGATGGGTTTCACCATGTTGGCCAGGCTGGTCTCGAACGCCTGACCTCAAGTGAGCCTCTCGCCTCAGCCTCCCAGCTGCTGGGATTATAGGCGTGAGCCACTGTGCCCAACCAGTTTCTTCAGCATTTCTGACTTTTTAACTCCAAACTGGTTCTTTCATACAGGTCAAGAACAGACCCACCAGCATTTCGTGGGATGGTCTTGATTCAGGGAAGCTCTATACCTTGGTCCTGACAGACCCGGATGCTCCCAGCAGGAAGGATCCCAAGTACAGGTGAGAGCTGGGAAAGATGGGGAACAGCAGGTCATGCAGACATGACTTACCAAATATAAGCCCCTTGCTGGACATGGAGAAGCAGAACCGGTTTGGGATGGCCCCGCCCATTTTTAAGCCAGAGAGTACGTTTCCTGCCCTTTTGCCCCCTACAGCGGGCATCTGTAATTCACAGCCGAGAGCCATATCCATCTGTGGCCTGTTTTTGTAGAGCCCCATGAGCTAAGAATGGTTTTTACTTCTTTTTTTTTGTTTGTTTTGTTTGTTTTTGTTTGTTTTTTTTTTGAGACAGAGTCTCCCTTTGTCACCCAGGCTGGAGTGCAGTGGCGCAATCTTGGCTCACTGCAACTTCTGTCTCCCAGGTTCAAGCGATTTCTGCCTCAGCCTCCGGAGTAGCTGGAATTATAGGCACATGCTATCATGCCTGGCTACTTTTTGCATTTTTAGTAGAGACGGGGTTTCACCATGTCGTCCAGGCTGCTCTCGATCGAAATCCTGACCTCAGATGATCTGCCCACCTCAGTCTCCCAAAGTGGTAGGATTATAGGTGTGAGCCACCATGCCCAGCCTGGTTTTTACATTTTTTAATGATTGAGGAAACCATGAAAGAAGAATTAAACTTTGTGACATGTGGAAATTATACAAAATTCCCATGTCAGCATTCATCAGTTATGTCTTATTGGAGCACAGCTAAGTGTCGCCTGTGGCTGCTTTCATGCTGCCAAGGCCAAGTTGAATAGTTGCAACAGAGACTGTGGCTCCCCAGAGCTTAACACATTCTCTGGCCTTTTACAGAAAGTTTGCTGACCTCTGCTTTAGAAAATTTCAGAGGGTGGGAGGGGCTGGATCTGCTCTTCTGCAAACACATGAGGTTTGTGCTGGCCAAGACAGTGAGGACTGTTGTTCGTGGCTGTGGCCTGGCACCCAGCATGTTCTCGATGCACATTTTCTGGCCGTGCACTGAATGTCCCCTGAACTCCTGTGGTGCTGACGCCCCATGTTTCTTCATGCAGGGAATGGCATCATTTCCTGGTGGTCAACATGAAGGGCAATGACATCAGCAGTGGCACAGTCCTCTCCGATTACGTGGGCTCGGGGCCTCCCAAGGGCACAGGTTAGTAAAGGCTGTTTTTGGTGGGAGGTTGGGGAGGGAGTTTGGGAGCACATCAGGAGTGGCCCAAAGCTTTTTTTTTTTTTTTAGACAGAATCTTACTCTGTCACCAGGCTGGAGTGCAGTGGTGCGATCTTGGCTCACTGCAACCTCAGCCTCCCAGGTTCAAACAATTCTCCTGCCTCAGCCTGCCAAGTAGCTGGGACTACAGGCGCACGCCACCATGCCTGGCTAATTTTTGTATTTTTAGTAGAGACGGGGTTTCACCATGTTGGCCCGATGGTCCCAATCTCTTGACCTTGAGATCCGCCTGCCTCAGCCCTGCAAAGGGATTATAGGCGTGAGCCACCGTGCCCGGCCCGGCCCAAAGCATTTTTCTTTTATTTTGAGAGCCCTTACCCTGCTGGAGATAGCATCTCAGCTCACCTCTAAGGCCTTCAGGGCACATTCAGACCTGCAGGAGTGTTAGGTGGCTAGAGCCTTGAGTTCGGGACAGACGGACCTTTGGTATAGAATTGCCTTTCCACCCCTAGCCCTTTAGCAAGCAGGGAAGTCAGTGAGAGGGAAGCATTGTTACAGAAAGCTCAGCCTGGCTTTTTGGGGCTGCAGTGGGTGGAATACACAGTTAAACTATCTCAAGCCTTTGCCTGGGGTGATCTTCGAGTTTCTAATTCTATAAAAGATTTCAGAAATGATCACCTAGTTTCCAAATTAACTGTATAAGGTTGGCGTCTGTATCTCTTTTTGGCTCCCTTTTTTCTCAAAACATCTAGCTTGTATATTGTAAAAAGATTTGGAAGATTTCAGTAGAACCGTATTGAAGACACACAGGCACCTTGTATTGTATCGCATTCTATCTATGATATATAAAATACACGTAACTATCTAGAGATAGAAAGACCACCGCATTGAAACTTTCCAAGTTGGGTAAGTGCTTCCTAAGCTGATGGTGAGAGATGCATTAGTATTGCCTGGCATTCAGTTCAGGATGTTTCCATTTGGTGGAACTTTCACAGTCCTCGCGTTGGTACACCTTGTCCAGCCAGGAGTTCACATGAAGAGGTACAAGAACATCCCTGACATGGACAGTTGGTCACGGGCTCATGTTCTGTCTGTGGACCCAGAAGCTTCAGATGCCTTTAAACTCTCTCACACGTTCATAGCAGAAGGTAAAGGGACAGATTTCCCAGGGACCTATTAAGTTCGCTAGGGCAGTTATAAAATTAGGCAGTTTAATTATGGGAAGCAGACCCATGAGAATAAAGCAATTCAATAAGATCTGTGTTCTCATTTTTTAGAAAGCCTCAGTAGGGCTGGGTACGGTGGCTCACACCTGTAATCCCAGCACTTTGGGAGGCTGAGGTGGGCGGATCACGAGGTCAAGAGATCGAGACCATCCTGGCCAACATGGTACAACCCCATCTCTACTAAAAATACAAAAATGAGCTGGGTGTGGTGGCACGCGCCTGTAGTCCCAGCTGCTTGGGAGGCTGAGGTAGGAGAATAACTTGAACCCGGGAGGTGGAGGTTGCAGTGAGCCGAGATTTTGCCACTACATTCCAGCCTGGCGACAGAGCGAGACTTTGTGTCCAAAAGAAAAATAAAAGCCTCAGAAACTCATTTTATTGTTGTGCTTTTTCCATATTCTTGTAGTATGGCACAATTTACATATAACAAAATGCACAGATCATGAGAGTTCAGTCAGCAAATTTGATCAAGGCATGGAAGGTACTAGCCGTCGGGAAGATAGATGACGTTTCCATCGCCCAGAAGGTTCTTATGTGACCTGTTTACTTAAATTCACCCAGAGCTAACCATATTCTGATTCCTGCCTCCAGAAGTTACTTTCATGATTCTTGTGTTCATATAAATGGTATCATGGGCCAGTCATGGTGGCTCACTCCTATAATCCCAGCACGTTGGGAGGTGGAGGCGGGTGGATCATGTGAAGCCAGGAGTTCAAGACCAGCCTGGCCAACATGGTAAAACACTGTCTCTACTAAAAATACCAAAGTTATCTAGGCAAGGTGGCATACATCTGTAGTCCCAGCTACTTGGGGGGCTGAGGTGGGAGGATGGGTTGAACCTGGGAGGTGGAGGTTGCAGTGAGTTGAGATCTCGCTAATGCACTGTAGCCTGGGTGATAGAGCAAGACTGCCTCCAAAAAAAAAAAAAAAAGTATCGGCTGGTCCAAGTGCAGTGGTGTTCACAACTAATTGATCACAACCAGTTACAGATTTCTTTGTTCCTTCTCCACTCCCACTGCTTCACTTGACTAGCCTAAAAAAAATAAATAAATAAATAAAAAATTTTAAAAAAAAGAAAATAAAAAAAAAAAGGTTATCATGCAATGTATATTTTAAGAATTAGAGTTACTGGTCTGTTTCATTCCAGATAATATCTGTGAGATTGATCCACAGATTGTATCTGTAGTTACCCCTTTATATTGTTCAGTAACATTCCCTTTGGTAAATAGGCTAGTTTGTTTAGCCATTCTCTGTTGATGGGCATTTGGGATGTTTTCAGTATCTGTATATCATGAATAAATATCTAAACATTGTCTAGCCCTTTTTTTTTTTTTTTTTTTTTTTTTTTTT
>NW_022436942.1:76349333-76387044 GCF_009761245.1 Sapajus apella
TTAGTAGAGACGGGGTTTCACCATGTTGACCAGGATGGTCTCGATCTCTTGACCTCGTGATCCACCCGCCTCGGCCTCCCAAAGTGCTGGGATTACAGGCGTGAGCCACCGCGCCCGGCCCTTTTTTTTTTTTTTTTAAACTTCTGTGTATTATTCTAGGACTATTCAGCCTTGAAAAGAAATTTGGACACATGCCACACCAGGATGAACCCTGAGAACATGATGTTAGTGAAATGAGCCAGTCGCACAAACACAAATACTGTTCATTTCAATGAGGTAGCTAAGGCAGCCAAACTTACTGAAACAGAAAGTGGAGTGGTGCCTGCCATACATTGTTTTTTTTTTTTTTCTTGAGATGGAGACTCGATCTGTCACCTGGGCTGGAGTGCAATAATGGCACGTTCTTGGCTCACTGCAGCCTCCTAGGTAGCTGGGATACAGGTGTCCGCCACTACACCCGTCTACGTTTTGTATTTTTAGTAGAGATAGGGCTTCATCATGTTGGCCAGGCTGGTCTCGAACTCCTGACCACAGATGATCCTCCTGCCTCGGCCTCCCAAAGAGCTAGGATTACATGCGTGAGCACGCCCGGCCTGCCATACGTTCTTGTACATATAAATTCTTGTTTTGCAGGCAAGTGTTTCCATTTTTCTTAGGTGAATACTGAGGAGTAGAATTGTTGGGTCATGGAAATTTCCCCAGGTTCTCCAAATGATTGAAAATTTTACACTCTAGCTCCAGAGAGCCATGATCACACCACTGCATTCCAGGCTCAGTGATAAGAGATCTTGTCTCAAAAAAAAAAGAAAGAAAACCTTATACTGTAATCAGCAATAGAGCATATAATATCCTTGTGGTTCCATGCCAGGATTAGGTCAGACGTTTTGACTTTATACACTTCAGTATGTGTAAAATGGTGCCATTTTGCCGTTTAACTGTTCGTCACTCTGATGACTAATGAGGTTTTTATGTCCTTATTGACCATTCTCCTTTGTTTTAGAACTTGCTTTACTTGCTTTCTGAAGACTTATTTTTTTAACTCTTGTAAAAATATAAAATTTACCATTTTAACCTTTGTTTTTTGGATGCTAGAGTGCAGTGGCGTGATCTCAGCTCACTGCAGCCTCCAACTCCCAGGTTCAAGCGATCCTTCCGCCCCTGCCTCCTGAGTAGCTGGGATTACAGGCACGTGCCACCATGCCTAGCTAATTTTTGTATTTTTAGTGGAGACAGCGTTCCACCACCTTGGCCAAGCTGGTCTCAAACTCCTGACCTTAAGTGATCCACCCACCTCAGTCTCCCAAAGTGCTGGGATTATAGGCATGAGCCACCACGCCTAGCCCATCTGAACTGTTTTTAAGTTTACCATACAGTAGTGTTAACTGCATTCACATTGGGGTTTTTTTTGTTTCGTTTTGTTTTGTTTTAAGACAGGGTCTTACTCTGACCCCTAGGCTGGAGCGCAGTGGCATGTTCTCGGCTCACTGCATCTTCAACCTCCTGGGCTCAATCAACCCTCCCACCTCAGGCTCCTGAGAGGCTGGGACAATAGGCTACCACATCCAGCGAAGTTTTGTATTTCTGGTAGAGACAGATTTCGCCATATTGCCCAAGCTGGTTTAACATTCCTCCTGCTGGGCTTAGGCGATCCTCCCATCTCAGCCTCCCAAAGTCCTGGGATTTGAGGCATGAGCTACTGTGCCGGGGCACTACATTCACATTGTTGTGAAACAGATCTCTAGGTTTTTCATCTTCCCCAACAGAAGCTCTGTTCCCTTTGAACAACAGCTTCCCATGTCCCTTCTTTTCCCCCCAGCAGCCACCATTCCACTTTCTGTTGCAGTGTTTGTCTACTGTAGATACCACATGGAATTGTAAGCATCTGTCTTGTAACTGGCTAATTTCACTAACGTAATGTTCTCAAGGTCCTTCTCTGGTGTAGCATGTGTCTGAATTTCTTTTCAACGCTGAATAGTCTAGAATAACACAGAGAAGTAAAGAAAAAATAAAGGCTGCATGATATTCTGTTGTGTGTATAAACCACATTCTGATCATTCTCCATCAGTGGACAGTCGGGTTGCTTCTGCTTCTTGGCTGCTGCATTGAGCATGGGTGTGCAAATATTTAAACAACTTTTTAAAAAATAACTTTTTTTTTTTTTTTTCTGGCTGGGCGCAGTGGCTCATGCCTGTAATCCCAGCACTTTGAGAGGCTGAGGTGGGTGGCTCAGCTGAGGTCAGGAGTTCAAGACCAACCTGGTCAACATGACAAAACCCAGTCTCTACTTAAAAAAAAAAAAAAAAGTAGCCAGGCGTGGTGGTGCGTGCCTGTAATCCCAGCTACTCAGGAGGCTGAGGCAGGAGAATCACTTAAACCAGGAGGCTCAGGTTGCAGTGAGCCGAGATCACGCCACTGCACTCCACGCCTGGGCAACAGAGTGAGACTCCATTTCAAAAAAAAAGACAACAAACCACTTTTTTCAAAAATAAAAGCTTATGGTGCTTATTTGCATCCAGTACGTAATTGAAGCTTGTAGAAAGCTGCTTAAAGTGAGTTTGGGTCACTTCGAAGTGGGTCTCCAGTTTTCTAAGGAAGTAAGTTTTGGAGGGGGAAAGAAAATGTTCTTCTTCAGCCTGTAGGCTCAGTTGTGGTATGTCGGGCCCTGGTCATTGATGTGCTTTGTCTTTCGTTGGTTTCTTATACCTGATGGAGGTGAAATGGGTGTTCTGACGGGAATGGTGGGTCATGACTTGAGATGGGCTGGGAGCCTGAAGTGGGTGGGATGAAGAGCACAGAGCCTCATGGGCGAGGATAAGGGGGTCAGGAGAGGCTGGAATGAAGGGTTTGAGCTTGACACCAGTTGCAGCAGGGGCTGTTGGGTGGTTCTCGGTGGCAGATAACCCAACCCATTCTATTTGGTTGGTGAAAAAGTAATTGTGATTTTTGCCATTAACATGTTAATTGCCATTACATGTTAATTTGCACCAAATACCTGTCTGGACCCTTGGTGTCCTTGTAAATGGTGTGGTCGGGGTGCCTCCATGTTGAAACGTTGGATAAAAACAGATGATGTCCCCATCTCAGGTGCCGGGCTGTGTGTACATCTTCCCTCTGTCTCTCCCCACAGGCCTCCACCGCTATGTCTGGCTGGTTTACGAGCAGGACAGGCCACTGAAGTGTGACGAGCCCATTCTCAGCAACCGGTCTGGAGACCACCGTGGCAAATTCAAGGTGGCGTCCTTCCGTAAAAAGTACCAGCTAGGGGCCCCCGTGGCCGGCACGTGTTACCAGGCCGAGTGGGATGACTACGTGCCCAAACTGTATGAGCAGCTGTCTGGGAAGTAGAGGGTTAGCTTGGGGACCAGAACAGTCTGTCCTGGAGGCCCCAAGCCATGTTCCTCAGTTCAGTGTTGCATGTGTAATAGATTTCTCCTCTCCCTTCCCCCCTTTGCACAGGCAAGACCTGAGCAGTCAGATGGTGGTTTAGGGTGACTTTTCCTGCTGCCTGGCCTTTATTATTTTAGTCACTTACCCACTCTGATTTATGTTTTGGTCAAATTTGAATTCCATTTTGGGGTATATTTTGGCACCGTGATGGGGTCATCAAATTGTTAATATGAAAATAGCAACCCAGAATGTAAAGAAGAAAAAAATTGGGGGGAAAAAGACCAGGTTTGCAGTGATAGGGCAAAGCATCAAAGAATCTTTAAGGGAGGTTAAAAATAAAAAGGTTGGCGATCCTGGGTCCAGAATGGGACGCAGTGGGGTTTTATGGTGATGTCATTCACCTAGACAGCCAGAAGCTGGCATTGAAGCTTACCCCCAACACGTTGCATCTCAGATGCCTCAATAGGCATCAGTATCTCGCTCTGGTCCCTTTAAAGAGCAGTCCTGGAAAAAGCAGTAGGGAGAGTGGCTTTGCTGTTGTTGGAGCATGGCCATCTCGACCGGCAGCAGTGCTGGCTGACAGCCTAGCAGGAATCCCTATATCTGTGTCTGTTAAACTGATCATTCTTCGTGGCAGCAAGAAAAGCTGGTTTGAAGTTGCTGAACATTGCATTAATTCTGCTATTTGCTTATAGTTGAATAAAAATAGAAACCTGAATGAACGAGCTGAGTCCCCGGATGTTTTGTCCTATTGGGTATGGGTTTCCCAAATGTGGGAAATCTGGTCTCTCAGGGTGAGTTGTCTCTGTGACCAGCAAGTAACAGCTGGGACTTGTTCCAGGGGCCATACGGAGGGTCTCTGCCTCTACACATGCCATTAACCCACGGCAGGAGCAAACCGTTCAGACTTGAGGTTTCTAAAACAAATCATAAAACATGAGGCTGAGTCTTTTGCCCAAAAAGCACTTTTGCTTCAAGTGGTCCTTTTGACCTGAGAAGAATGTTCTAAAGAAGCTGGCTATAAACACCTTCCCCGTTGGTGAAGTTGTGCTCAGACGCCATAACAATGCTTGAGAAGTAGCGTCCACTAAATGTTCTGATGTTTTATCCACAGAGAATCGGTACCAAAGAGGTGTGCAGGTAGGAGGGTGAGAAGGTCACAGTTTCATGCCATCTAATGTACCAAAAGAAAGGAAAGGAGGTGTTTGAGGGCACAAATCACTGTGATTTGGTCTCTGCGATGGAAAGAGGAATCCTCAGGCCTCACAGGTGCTAGCGACGCTGCCTTCCCCATCTTTTACTGCAGTACTTGTTTCTCTGAAAAAATTCGGAAACGTTGGCTCTGTGGAAGCACATAAGGTAGATGGAAGTTTTCTTTTTTTTTTTCTTTTTTTGAGATGGAGTCTTGTTTTGTCCACCCAGGCTAGAGGGCAGTGTAACGATCTCGGCTTACTGCAACCTCCGCCTCCTGGGTGGGTTCAAGTGATCTCCTGCCTCAGCCTCCTGAGTAGCTGGGATTACAGGCATGTACCACTATGCCCAGCTAATTTTTGTGTTTTTAGTAGAAAAGGGGTTTGCCATGTTTGCCAGGCAGGTCTTGAACTCCTGACCTCAAGCCATCCACCTGCTCTGGTCTCCCAAAGTGCTGGGATTATAGGCATAAGTCACCATGCCAAGCCTGAAGTTTTCTTAAAATTCATTTTTTACATAATAAGATTTTGTTGAGGCTGGGCGCAGTGGCTCACACCTGTAATCCCAGCACTTTGGGAGGCTGAGGCAGGTGGATCATCAGGTCAGGAGTTCAAGACCAAACTGGCCAACATGGTGAAACCCCATCTCTACTAAAAAATACAAAAATTAGCTGGGCATGGTGGCCTGTGCCTGTAATCCCAGCTACTTGGGAGGCTCAGGTAGGAGAACTGCTTGAACTGGGACCCGGGAGGCGGATGTTGCAGTGAGCCAAGATTGTGCCACTGCACTCCAGCCTGGGCTACAGAGCAAGACTCCATCTCAAAAAAAAAAAAAAAAGATTTTGTTGAACACCGGTTATAAAGAAAACAACTGTTGGCCAGGTGCCGTGGCTCACACCTGTAATACTAGCACTTTAGGAGGCCAAGGTGGGTGAATCAACTGAGGTTAGAAGTTTGAGACCAGCCTGGCCAACATAGTGAAACACCGTCTCTACTAAAAATAGCTGGGCTTGGTGACAGGCACTTGTAATCCCAACTACTCAGGGGCTGAGGCAGGAGAATCCCTTGCACCTGGGAGACGGAGGTTGCATTGAGCTGAGATCGTGCCATTGCACTCCAGCCTGGGTGACAAGAGCAAAACTCCGTCTCCAAAAAAAACAAAACCAAAAACAAACTGTCCTGTTGACCTTGAAAATAAATGTAAAGGTCAGGCATGGTAGGTGGCTCACACCTGTAATCCCAGCACTTTGTAACACCAAGGTGGGGCAGATTGCCAGCCTGGGCAACATGGCAGAAACCCGTCCCTATAAAAAATGCAAAAATTAGCTCAAGGTGTGGGCTTGTTCCTGTAGTCCCAGCTACTGGAGAGGCTGAGGTGGGAGGATTACTGAAGCTCAGGAGGTTGAGACTGCAATGAGCTGTGATTGCACCACTGTATTCCATCCTGTGCAACAGAGCAAGAGCCTATCTCAAAAAAAAAAAGTACAATGTAATAAGATGTAATATACGTATGTGATTAGACAAGGCGCACTATAGGAAGAAAATGTCTCCCACCTTCCACTTAGTTACTGGTTTCCTGTTTTCTTCCAGAAGAAAATAAAAATATATGTATCAGCATATATACATATTTAGTCTAAAATATAAGTCTTACTATACACACTGCCTTGTTCTGCATTTTTTTCCTGAACTAATGAACTAACAAAAAATACACTGTTTGGCATTTTTTTCCCTGAACTAATGAATCTTTTAGTTAAAAAGTCACCACAACTGTTTTGTTTTGCTTTTTTTGAGAAGGAGTCTAGCTCTGTCACCCAGGCTGGAGTGCAGTTGGCTCACTACAACCGCCACCTCCTGGGTTCAAGCAGTTCTGCCTCAGCCTCCCAAGTAGTTGGGACTACAGGCTTGCACCACCATGCCCGGCTAATTTTTTTATTTTACTTTATTTTTAGTAGAGATGGGGTTTGGCCATGTTGGCCAGGCTGGTCTCAAACTCCTGACCTCAAGTGGTCTGCCCACCTCAGCCTCCCAGAGTGCGGGGATTACAGGTGTGAGTCACTGTGCCTGGCGTTTGCCACAAATGTTATTATTTGAGACAAATATTTGATCTTATGAATGTTCTATAATTAATCAGCCCCCTGGGGTGATATTTAGGTTATTTCTGGTTATTTGCTCTTATAAACAGTGTTTCAATGAACATTTATATGTATAAAATGCTTTTTCTTTTTTTTTTTTTAAAGATGAGGTTTCACCATGATGGCCAGGCTGGTCTTGAACACCTGACCTCAGGTGATCCACCCACCTCGGCCTCCCAAAGTGCTAGGATTACAGGGGTGAGCCACTTCGCCTGGCCTAAAATGCTTTTTTAAGTAATTTTGTAGAGTGAATTCCAAGTATTGAAATAATTAGGTCTAAGGTTATATACATTTTTCATTCTTTGTTTTTTGAGACAGGGTCTGTTTTTGTTGCTCAGGCTGGAATGCAGCGGCAGTCATGGCTCACTACAGCCTCTGCTTCCCTGGCTCAGGGGATCCTCTTGCCTCAGCCACCCAAGTAGCTGGGACTACAGGTGTGTGCCACCATATGCAGTTAATTATTTTTTTTGAGACAGAGTTTCACTCTTTCGCCTAGGCTGGAATGCAGTGGCGTGATCTCAGCTCACTGCAACCTCTGCCTTCCGGGTTCAAGTGGTTCTCCTGCCTCAGCCTCCTGAGTAGCTGGGATTATAGGCACCGCCACCATGCCTGGCTAATTTTTGTATTTTTTAGTAAAGACGGGGGTTTCACCATGTTGGCCAGGCTGATCTCAAACTTCTGACCTCTTGATCCACCCACCCCAGCCTCCCAAAGTGCTAGGATTACAGGTGTCAGCCACCGCACCTGGCCCCAATTTTTTTTTTTTTTTTTTTTGTAGACATGGACTTCCCTGTGTTGGCCAGGCTCATTTTCAGTTCTGATACTGAGAAACCATTCTTCACAAAGGTCACACAGATCAGATTCGTGTCAGTGGTGTATGAAAGGACCTACTTTTTGATATCCTTATCCGTCTTCTCAAACATTTTTACAATTTGATATTTATGCATATTTAAAATCATGTAGTTTTTCTTTAAACTTCTGTCTTAATGAGACATTTGATAACCACAAGTCCTTTTTGTTTCAAAGTCTGAAGATTAATGCAGAACTATTATGATCTGTTAGCTTCCTTGTCTAAAACAGATATAGAATCAAATGATTCAGAATAAGGTGAACAAACCAACCAAAGAAGGTAAAGTGAATGCAAAAGAAATTCACATAAAAAGAAAAATTTGTCAATACTGGCCGGGCGCGGTGGCTCATGCATGTAATCCGAGCACTTTGGGAGGCTGGCGGATGGATCACTTGAGGCAGAAGTTCAAGACCAGCCTGGCCAACATGGTGAAACTCCATCTCTACTAAAAATACAAAAATTAGCCTGGCATGGTGGTGGGCACCTGTAATTCCAGCTACTCGGGAAGCTGAGGCAGCGGCATTGCTTAAACCTGGGAGATGGAGGTTGCATTGAGCTGAGATTGAGCCATCACACTCTAGCCTGGGGAACAGAGTGACTCCATCGCAAAAAGAAAAAGAAAAACGTATCAATACTAACATGATACTAAAGAGAAAAAAAATACGTATCTATGAAAAGGCATAGTCATCTTAAATATAGGGTGATGCCATATTTCCCTTCAGCTGGAAGGTGATGTGAGCTTGCCCAAGGCCAGCCAGGAAGTGGGTGACCGTTGTTCTGAACTCAGCTCTGGCCTCAAAGTCCAGCTCATGACCACTGGGCCCACTTTGACACAAACTCGGTTTCTTCATTTGAAAAACAAATCAGGGTTTCTGGGGTTGTCAGCCTGCCTTATTTACCTCACAGGGTTGTTGGAGGACAAAATCATCTTTTGTTGGGATTAGGTTAGTAGTTAATGGATGCAAATGACAAAACTTGGCCTGATTGTCATATAAGAACAAAGTACAAAAGCCCAGTTTCCTCATGTCAGTTTCCTCGCTGCAGCCTCCGCCTCCCGGGTTCAAGCGATTTTCCTGCCTCAGCCTCCCTAGTAATTGGGACTACAGGTGCGAGCCAACACACCTAGCTAATTTTTGTATATTTAGTAGAGACGGGGTTTCACTATGTTGGCCAGGCTGGTCTCAAACTCCTGACCTCAAATGATCCACCCACCTCAGCTTCCCAAAGTGCTGGGATTATAGGCCTGAGCCACCGCACCCGGCCTCACTATTATACGAGGCTGGAGTACTGAGCTTGGAAAATGAGGCAGACAGGCCGTGTCTTGCTGTGTCACCCAGGCTGGAGTGCAGTGGCACAATCTCAGCTTACTGCAATTTCTGCCTCCTTGGTTGAAGTGATTCCTCTGCCTCAGCCTCCCGAGTAGCTGGGATTACAGGCATATACTACCATGCCCACCTAGTTTTTGTATTTTTAGTAGAGATGAGGTTTTACCATTTTAGCCAGGCTAGTCTCGAACTTCTGACTCCAGGTGATCCACCCACCTCGGACTCCCAGACTGCTGGGATTACAGGCATGAGCCACCACGCCTGGCCAGATATTTACCATTTGTTTCTCTTTCTTCATTCCCAGAGACCCAAGTGTCATTCCCTTCAGTATAAGGAATTTCCTCTAGCATTTCTTATAGAGCAAAGTCTGCTGGAAATGAACTCCTTTAATTTTTCTTCATTTGAGAATGTTTTAATTTTACTTCCATTTCTAAGTTCCTTCTCCATAACTTATCTGCTTTTATTTTTCAGTATCTTCAGGTAGTCGCTTTTGCATTTTGTCCAGTTTTTAGTTGTAATCAGTGGGACTTACATTGGTAAGTCACACTGAATCAAAATTAATTTTTTTTTAGAGAGAGACTCTTGCTCTGTCACCCAGGCTGGAGTGCAGTGACGTGATCTTGGCTCACTGCAACCACCACCTCCCAGGGTCAAGCAGTTCTCACACCTCAGCCTCTCGAGTAGCTGGGACTATAGGTGCCCACCACCACGCCTGGCTAATTTTTTGTATTTTAGTAGAGATGGGGTTTCAACATGTTGCCCAGGATGGTCTCGAACTCCTGACCTCAGGCAGTCTACCTGCCTTACCGTCTCAGATGTGCTAGGATTACAGATGTGAGCTACTGTGCCAGGCCAATAATGTATTTTTCATATGTGATCATTTCTAATATTTAAAAATATTTACAAATATCTTACTAAGTTAAAGTCAGAGGGGTATATAGAGTTTACATGGGCAGGTTTCCAGTTTCCCAAGAATACTCTTCTCCTGTAGATACATAAGCAAATAATTACAAATGGTGGGAAATTAAAAAAACAAATTCATTTACCTAGTTAGACACAGTTAATGCTAGTAAGCACTCTCTGACACCACCTATAACTGGTATTATTGGAGTTCTTTTGAACTCCTGGTAGCACCCAGTATTGTGTTGTCATGCCCTTCTTAGTCACTGCTGAGTAACCTAGTCCACTGTTGATTTACTTCCTTTTCCACGGAGATTTAAGCCATGAGCCTCCAGCACAGGACCAGCTTCATCCATTTTATTTACCATCATATCCCCAAGCACACAGTAGATGCTCAATAAATATTCCCTGAAGGAATGAGTAAAGGTATGCTGATCCTGGCATCTTCTTTTATTTTTTTTTTCCAAGACAGGGTCTCACTCTGTCACTAAGGCTAGAATGCAGTGGCATGATTGTGACTCACTGCAGCCTTAACCTCCCAGGCTCAAGCGATCCTCCCACCTGAGGCTCCTGAGTAGCTGGGCTCACAGGCACATGCCACTATGCCCGGCTAATTTTTGTAGAGATGGGGTGTATTAGTCTGTTCCCAAACTGTGATACATACCTGAGACTGGGTGATTTATAAAGAAAAGAGGTTTAACTGGCTCATGGTTCCACAGGCTCTAGAGGGAGCATGGTTCAGGAGGCCTCGGGAAACTTACAATCATGGCGGAAGGCAAGGGGAAGCCAGCGCATCTTCACATGGTGGCAGGAGAAAGAGCATGAGAGAAAGCGCTGTATATTTTTAAAACAACCAGACTGGCCAGGCGCAGTGGTTTACACCTGTAATCCCAGCATTTTAGGAGACCAAGGCAGGCGGATCACAAGCTTAGGAGTTTGAGACCAGCCTGACCAACATGGTGAAACCCCATCTCTACTAGAAATACAAAAATTAGCCAGGCATGGTGGCGAGTGCCTGTAATCCCAGCTACCCGGGAAGCTGAGGCAGAAGAATTGCTTGAACCTGGGAGGCAGAGATGCAGTGAGCTGAGATCACATCACTGCACTCCAGCCTGAGCAATAGAGTGAGACGCTGTCTCAAAACAAACAAAACACAACCGGATCTCATGAGAACTCACTATCACGAGGACAGCAAGTGGGAAAATCCACTCTAATGATCTAATCACCTCCCACCAGGTCCTTCCCCTAGCATTGGGAATTACAATTCCACATAAGATTGGGTTGAGGACACAGAGCCAAACTGGATCATGGAGTTTCACCGTGTTGCCTAGGCTGGTCTCAAATTCCTGGGCTCAAGCAATCTTGGCCTTCCAAAGTGTTGGGATACAGGTGTGAGCCACCATGCCCAATTGATCTGGCACTTCTGATCTCCATTAACCTTCCTTATTTATTTTTTTTGTGAGACAGGGTCTCATTCTGTTGCCCAGGCTGGAGTATAGTGGTCCAATCTTGGCTCACTGAAACTTCTGCCTTCCAGGTTCAAGTGATTCTCCCACCTGAGCCTCCCAAGTAGCTGGGACTACAGGTGTGTGCCACCGCACCTGGCTAATTTTTATATTTTCTGGTAGAGATGGGTCGGCCAGGCTGGTCTTGAATTCCTGACCTCAAGCAATCTGCCTGTCCTTGGCCTCCCAAAGTGCTGGGATTGCAGGCATGAGCCACCTCGCCTGGCCACCCTTCCCTATTTTTTTCTTCATCCCTAGCACTTATTACTGCATAAGATCCTTTATTTATCATAATTACTGTTTGCTCCCAGTTTCCTCCTACCTCTAATATAGGTTCCATTAGGGCAGGGATCTTCACCTGTTTGAGATACAATAGTATATCTCTAGTGTCTAGCCTGGCATGACATATAAGGTACTCAGTAAATATTCATTAAATGAATCATCACGAATCAAAGGTAAGTCGTCCTTCCTCACTAATATGCATGACAAACCTGTAATAACTTTTTAACTCAGGAGAGTTTAGTACATGCTGGAAGACTACAGGACACTGGCTCTTTGTCTCTTTCATACCCGTTCTCTAGCTGCCATCCTTTTTTTTCGAGACTGGAGTCTTGCTTTGTCACCCAGGCTAGTGTGCAGTGGTGCAAACTTGGCTCACTGCAACCTCCACCTCCCAGGTTCAAGCGCATCTCCTGCCTCAGCCTCCTGAGTAGCTGGGATTACAGGAGCCTGCCACCACGCCCACCTAATTTTTGTATTTTTAGTAAAGACAGGGTTTCGCCATGTTGGCCAGGCTGGTCTTGAACTCCTGACCTCGTGATCCACCCGCCTTGCCTCCCAAAGTGCTGGGATTACAGCCAGGAGCCACCACGCCTGGCCCATGCCTTCTATTCTTAAGGACAGAAAGGTGCAGTTGACCATATCCCCACATCAAATGGTGCAACACTATCTTCAGCCCCGTAGAACTTGGAAGACACAGCTTTACCTGAAAGTCCTGAATGGCTCTTCTTGGAGCGACTGAGGCTATGGAGAACAGTCTCAGGAGGGTGGCCGGCCCTCTGAATTGTGAACCGGTGAACCTGGAAGGGAAACCTCCTGCTACAATAACACAGCAAGGCGATGTGATGAACACTTTTATTTACAAATATAATTAAAAGCTCTGACAGTTATCATGCTCTTCCTTGGAACCTGAAAAATGTTTTGTTTTTAAAGTGCATGCAAAAGAAGTAAAGCCTTTTTTTTTTTCATCATTTTTTATTGTAAGAAAATACACAGTTTGAAAGTGTGAATAATGCAATATTTATGACCAAGAAATGGGACTTAGGAAGGGAAAGGGAAATAAAGAAAACGATCAAGATAATCTGATTGAGAGACAGTGTTGAACTCCAAATACTGAATTGGAAAAGGAGGAAGGTGGGGAGGAACAGGAGGAGGAAGTAAAAAAATTTGATCAGAGAAACAGTTAAAATACAATATGAAAATAAGTAATACCTCTCCTTAAATTCCTTCTATACACAAAATACACGATTTGCCAAAGCCCAATTTGTGCTACTGGGATTCTGTGAGCTCCTTAAGTGTATTCACATCCTCTGCAACAGCAGAAAATGATTATGATACAATCAGAATATGCTGAAGACAAGTTAAACTCTTGCCAGCAGGTTCTTAAAAATCACAAGATCTCTTCACCCCACCCACCCCCCATCCCCAAAAAAGTAATAATATGTCACCACTGATATGTACATCACAATTAGTTTCTGTAAAATGTATCAAATTTTCAATCTTTAATAAAACTTTGTTTTTTTTTTATTCCTGATGAATAAATACCAAAAAAATAAAATAAAATAAAATAATGCAGCAGCTAGTTAAGGTGTAAGGCTGCGGATATTGTGTCTCTCTCCCCCTTGGCATTTATTATTATTATTATTTTTTGCTTTACTTTCACAGATTGGTGGTAATGAGTGATTGCTTAAAGCAATATACATCCACTTTTTTTTTGTTATTGGTTTATTGGTTTTGTTAAAACTGTCTCCGAAGTTTTCACTGAAACATTTTGAATCACATCAATACTGTGACGTGTACTATGAATAGAAGAGACGGCCAGGTTTTGGCCAGCACTGAAAGTTGACACGGGGGGAGGAAGGGGGCCCCTGATGGAGTAAGAATAAACAGGCACTAGTCCGACACGATGTCAGTAAGAGTAAGAGAGAGAGAGAGTGAGAGCAACGCCCGTTAAAATGGGGAATGTGGTTTTGCAGGGTCTGAATTTTTTTCTGTTTTCTTTTTTTTTGTAAATGGCAAAAAATTTAATCTCATCTATAGTCCTCCTTAGGAAAATCTAATGTAACCAAATTCCCAAATCCCATTCTGAGGCTCTCCATGTCAAAAGTTTCAATCTCTCGCTCTTGCCTTTCCAATAGGTACTTTATTCTCTCGCTGCGTTCCTTCTGAAGGGCAGCCAGCTCCTCTTCAATCTGAAACAAGCATAAGGAAGTTCTTAATAGAAAGCATCTCCTGACAGGCACCCACATGCATGCATTACACACACAGGCACACATGACATGCACACACACGTAGGCACACATGACATGTACACACACACATGACGTACACGACCTACACATATGCACACATGACATGCACACACAGGCACACATGACATACACATAGGCACACATGGCATGCACTGGCACATGACATGCACACAGAGGCACACATGACGTACACACACAGGGACACATGACATGCACATACAGGCACACATATGACATGCGGACACATGACACACGCACACATGACATGCACACACAGGCACATGATGTACACACAGGCACACATATGTACACACAAAGGCACACATGACATGTACACACACAGGCACACATGTGGCATGTACACACACACACGAACTAAGGGAGGACGGAGGAAGGCTGGCCGAGTCCTGTGATCAATGAATCTAATCCATTATATTTAAAACTTGCTCACAAGAATAAAAATGTTTGGGGCCCAACTGGGACCGGCAATGCCACTCTAGCAAGCCCAGCAGCTGGGCTGATCTAGGTCAGTGTCCTGTTTTAGCAGGGGATGGCTCAGGAGAAGCTAAAAGACACTCAAGCACAATTAGATTGTGCTGCTTTCCCATAGAGAGCCAAATGCCTCCTGGGTCATTAGTAATTTAGTTCTAGAACAGGAGCTGGGAAAACAGTCTGTGACACTGGTCTCAGGGAACTACTGGAAGAAAGTGCACATAACTGGTTAAGCAAATAAATGCTTAACAGCTTTGAGATGCCTTATGAAATCTTTTCTACTTCATATTCCTCAGAATATCTAAAGCAATGAATATTTCAGTTGGGATAACATTTATTATGCATGGCAGTATCAGCCTATCGTCATTTTAATTTTTTTTTTAAAGAGACCTGCTGGTGATTTCCTTTGGTTTAAAAATAGCTGAAAAGCCAAATCTATTATACATTTGGCTTCCTTGTGCCATTTGGCAGCTCTGCTATCAGCTCACAGTACCTTTCAGGTGTCACATCAACCCCCCAGCAGCCCATGTCACTCTATGGCTGGGAACATTGAGGGTTTCCTAGCAGAGTAGCAGAAAGACTTAGGATGTGGGGTCAGACATGCATGCCTTGGTGTTTTGGCCTGTAGAATGGGGACAATGCCTACCTCACAAGGGAACCAGTAGCATAAAGCAGGTAAGTGAAAAGTGTCCACTTTAATCTCCAACTAAGGAAGTTTCCACATATGGCAGTTCCCTCAGCCACACCCCCTTCCACCCAGTGGCATGGACCCCCGGTAATGCCTTCATACCTTCTGCTCAAGATGTGCTCTGCGCAGAGACACCCTCTGCTCTAGCTTCTGGAGCTCACGTTCATGTTGTGCCTCTGTTTGCATCTTGATTTTGCTCTGGTAGGCGTTGAGCAGCTCCATTTCCTGCTGGAGCTGTAGCCTCAAGGCCTGGCATTCTGCTTCTTGAGCCTCATCTAGCCGTAACTGCGGGCACAGAAGACACACACTGTCATGCACCCTTGCCTACAGCTCTTGGTGACTACTGGAAGAGGTTTCCTCATTTTGATTGAAATTGGTCCCCCCTCAAAAACACAGATGCTTTGGATACATTCAGAGTCAGAAATCAAAAACAGTCAAGTCTGCCCAATGGGCTACAAAGTACACATTCTTTTCAGTATGGTCTGAAACCACAGCAGCAGGCATCAGGAAGGCTGCATAGTCCAGGAATTAAGCCTGTGGGCTTTGAAGTCGGCACCTGCGCCTGAATTCCAGCCACACCATCCACTTGGTTGTGTTACCTTGGCACATTACCTACCTCCCTAGACCTCATGTTTCATCCTCAAGAAAATAAAAAGAATGGTTCCTATTGCCCAGGTGCAGTGGCTCATGCTTGTAATCCCAGCACTTTGGGAGGCTGAGGTGGGCAGATCACCTGAGGTCAGGAGTTCAAGACCAGCCTGGCCAACATGAAGAAACTCCCATCTCTACTAAAAGTACAAAAATTAGCCGGGCATGGTGGCAGGCACCTTTAATCCCAGCTACTCAGGAGGCTGAGGCAGGAGAATCGCTTGAACCTGGGAGGCGGAGGTTGCAGTGAGCTGAGATCACGCCACTGCACTCCAGCTTGGGCGACAAGAGCGAGACTCCATCTCAAAAAAAAAAAAAAAAGAATAATTCCTATTGTCTGAGATTGGTGGGAGGATTAAATGAAATAATTCATATAAAATCCTAGGCACAGTTCTCAATGCATACTAAGTGTTCAATAAATAGTAGCTGTTACCATTATTTTGGTTTCAACTGATCATGTCCTTATTTCAAGATCTTTAACCCTAAAATCATTTAGATATGCTTAGCTATAAAAAAATGAATCCAATTTCCATAAAACTTGAGGAATATACCACAGTACGGTTATGCTCCAAGTAGTAACATTGGCACCCATTGTTTGCTATAAAAGTTAGCTTGCAGCCGGGCATGGTGGCTCACGTCTGTAATCCCAGCACTTTGGGAGGCCAAGGCAGGTGGATCATGAGATCAAGAGATGGAGACCATCCTGGGCAACATGGTGAAACTCCGTCTCTACTAAAAATATAAAAATTAGCTAGGTGTGGTGATGCACACCCATAGTCCCAGCTACTCAGGAAGCTAAGGCAGGAGACTCACTTGAATCTGGGAGGTGTAGGTCTCAGTGAGCTGAGATCACGCCACCGCACTGCAGCACTCCAGCCTGGAGACAGAGTGAGACTCCATCTCAACAACAACAACAACAATGTTATCTTGCTAGCCAGCCAATCCAAAACTCTAAGTGGTTCAAAATCTCTTCCCTGGCTGGTGGCTCACCTCTGTTAACTCAGTGTTTTGGGAGACCAGGGTGGGAGGATTGCTTGAGGCCTGGAGTTCAATACCAGCCTGGGCAATATTGTGAGACCACCATCTCTACAAAAGTTTTTTTAAAAAATTAGCTAGACATGGTACCATGTGCCTGTAGTCCCAGCTACTTTGGGAGGCTGAGGCAGAATCATCTCTTGAACCCAGGAGTTCGAGGCTGCAGTGAGCTATGATCACACCACTGTACTCCAGCTTGGGAGATAGAGATCTTGTCTCATTAAAAAAAAAAAATCTCTTTCCTAAAGAGGGTAGGTAGGCTTAATTTTAAGAGGCATATCTGCTTTGAAGCAGTGATGTCCAGACTATATGCAGCCTCAAGTTTCCCTTGCTCCCTGCCGCACCTGAACTTGGTCTTTTTTTTTTTTTTTTGAGACAGTTTTGCTCTTGTTGCCCAGGCTGGAGTGCAATGGCGCGATCTCGGCTCACTGCAACCTCTGCCTCCTGGGTTCAAGTGATTCTCCTGCCTCAGCCTCCCAAGTAGCTGGGATTACAGGCGTGTGCCACCACGCCCGGCTAATTCTGTATTTTTAGTAGAGACGGGATTTCTCCATGTTGGTCAGGCTGGTCTCGAACTCCCCACCTCAGGTGATACACCCGCCTTGGCCTCTCAAAAGTGCTGGGATTACAGGTGTGAGTCACCGTGCCCAGCCTGAACTTCATCTTATACAAGATACCCAGATCCTGCGTGGAGAATGAACCAAGTAGAAGTGCCAACTTCTCTAAAGCAGAGTTGAAGGTTTCAGACCATCAGCAGAACAGTATTTAGGAATGATGACCTCTGGTTGAAGGCTTGGTTTGGTCCCATTTTGGCAGGCCCTCAGCTTGGCTGAGAACTATGAGATTAGAACCCTTGAATCAGACAGTCCATATGCCCTGAGCTTATCTGTGTGTTTCCATATTGACCACTTTTCCAAGATACTTATTCTCCACCTTACGTACAATTTGTGACAATATACATATTTTGATTGAAAAATTACTTTTTGAAATGTTATAATATTTTAAGATAGTTATTTGCATGTGTCTTCTTTTAGTACTTCTGGAGAAACACTATAGAGATCAGAGGAACATAAATTATGTAATCATATTTCCAAAGTACCTTCTAAAAATTAATCCTAACCAGGTTTCATTAAAATCCTTAAAGAGGACAGATAGTTCTCATTTTCCCAATAAGGAATGAAGGGATAAGAGACACTAGACACAATACATAGCATTCAGCAGGAACAGACTCACAGGTAAATGCCAAAGGATTTACTGGCTCAAATGAGGGTTGTTACTGATTCCCTCTTGATATGGGAGGTTCCTTATCAGTAAAGGAAGTGAAAGTACTGTTCTTTTCTACTTGTCTGCATTAGTTGCCGTAAGCCCTGGCTAAGTGGGTGAGAGGTTCATTCCATGGTCAGTTTAGACTATCTAAACTCTTTAAACATTCAGAACATCTCCATTTCCTTTTATTTCTAGCCTTCTACTACTATTATCAGTAACTGGTACCATTGTTTTGTTCTGTACCAGCTCTGATTCTGAAGGCCCAGTGCTAGAAACCAGAGGATATTCCAGCATTTGGTATTTATCACCCAAGGTTACACAAATCAAATCCATTAAAAAGTTGTTTCTTCGTGTTTTTATTTGAGACAGAGTCTCACTCTGTTGCCCAGGCTGAGTGCAGTGGTGTGTGATCTCAGCTCCTTACAACCTCCATCTCCCAGGTTCAAGCGATTCTCCTGTCTCAGCCTCCCGAGTAGCTGAGATTACAGGCAAGCGCCACCCGGCCCAGCTAATTTTTTGTATTTTAAGTAGAGATGGCATTTCACCACGTTGGCCAGGCTACTCCTGACCTCAGATGATCTGCCCATCTCGGCCTCCCAAAGTACTGGGATTATAGGCGTGAGCCATGGTGCCTGGCTCCATTAAAAAGTTTTCTAAGAGTATAGGTAAATATGTCTGTTCCTCACAGTGGCTTACACTGAAGAAAAAGATATGAGGTTTACAGATTCCCCCCAAGCTAGGTTCAATCCTAGCTTCACCACTAATTAGTCATGTGACCTTCCCCTTTGTTCCCAAGCCAGGGGTTGACACATTGCAGCCCATGGGCCAAATCTGGCCTGGTACCTGTTTTTGTAAATAAAATTTTTTTCTTTTTTCTTTTTTTTTTGAGACAAAGTCTCACTCTGTTGCCCAGGCTGGAGTGCAATGGTGCAATCTTGGCTCACTGCAATCTCTGCCTCCTGGGTTCAAGTGATTCTCTTGCCTCTGCCTCCTGAGTAGCTGGGATTACAGGCACCCACCACCACTCCTGGCTAATTTTTGTATTTTTAGTAGAGACAGTGTTTCACCAGGTTGGCCAGGCTGGTCTTGAACTCCTGACCTCAGGTGATCCATCTGCCTCGGCCTCTCAAAGTGCTGGGATTACAGGCATGAGCCACCGTGCCCAGCCGTAAATAAAATTTTATTAGACATCAGTATACTCACTCATTTACATTTTGTCTATGGCTGCGTTTGTGCTACAATGGCAAAGCTGAGTAGTTGTGACAGAGACCCTGTGGTCCACAAAGCTAACTACTATCTGTCCATTTACAACATTTGCCACTCCTGATCTAAGCAAGTAGCTTCACTTCAGTAAACTTCAGTTTTCTCACAGGTAAATTAGGGTCAAACCAGTAACTACTTCAAAGGAGTTTCACAAAAATTAAATGAGATAACATTTATGAAATACTTAACATTGTACTTGCCACATGGTAAGTAGTCAGTAAAGGATACTGTAATGATCACATACTTTTATCTTCTCCCTGTCTCAGTAAAAAGGACACTTCTCTCCTTTTATTCAAGGGCAATCATTGACCTCTATTCCTGATCCTGTTCTCTCTCATCTTATTTATTTTTTTTGAGTCCCAGTTTTGTTGTGTTGCCCAGGCTGGAGTGCAGTGGTGTGATCATAGCTCATTGAAGCCTTGAACTCCTGTGCTTGAGTGATCCTCCTGCTTCCGCCTCCCGAGTCACTGGGACTACAGGCATGTGCCACCATAACTGGCTAATTTTTATATTTTTTGTAGAGACAGGCTCTTGCTATGTTGCCCAGTCTGGTCAAGAATTCTTGGCTCCAAGTGACCCTCCTCTCCCGCTTCAGCCTCCCAAAGTGTTGGGATTACAGGCATGAGCCACTGCGCCTGGTCTCTACCATTTTATATAACATTCATTGAACACTTGCTGTATGCCACGCATTGTTGCAGATGCTGAGAATATAAAGATTAACAAAACAGAAACCCTATCAGCCTTTATGTCTCTATCAACTTCCTTCCTTCTCTTTGTCGTTCACCTCTTTCTGCACCTTCTCTTCACACTCATTCTGATCCTAACCCTCTACACGTCTACTGCTCACATTAAGGTGACCCATGATGGTCTGGAAGTGGCTCCTGTTACCTGACCTCCCAGCAGGAGCACTTGGTATTGTCAAATGCCCCTTCCTTCTTGAAGTCTTTGTCTTCTGAGATACCACAACTTCTTGGTTTTTGTCTTCCCTGACTATTCCTTTTCCAGTAGTCCTTACCCACGTGGTGCTTAAATGTGGGTGTTCCTAAGGGCTTCGTCCTGGGCCCTCTTCTTCCTCTAACCTCTCTTCCTAAGAATCTCATCTATTTCAAAAGCCTCAATTACCATGAATGCAAATGGCTCCCACACTAAACATCTATTTCAGACTTCCCTTCCGAGGTCTGGATGAGCTCCTCTAGTCTACTAGAGACACCCTCTGCTGGATGTTTCTCAGGTTCTCAGGCCCCACACAGCCAACACATCACCTTTTCCTTCCCACTCCCAGTCTGTTCCACCTCTTTTTTTTTTTTTTTTTTTTTACCATATAGGTAAATGTACATAGACCATCATCTACATTTTTTTTTTTTTTTTTTTGAGACGGAGTCTCACTCTGCCACCCAGGCTGGAGTACAGTAGTATGATCTCAGCTCACTGCACCTCTGCCTCCCGGGTTCAAGCAATTCTCCTGCCCCAGTCTCCTGAGTGGCTGGGATTACAGGTGCACGTCACCATGCCCAGCTAATTTTTGTTTTTGGTAGAGACAGGGTTTCACCATGTTGGCCATGCTGGTCTTGAACTCCTGACCTCAGGTGATCTACCCACTTCAGCTTCCCAAAGTGCTGGGATCACAGGCAAGAGCCACCATGCCCAGCCCATCATCTACTGCTTTGTTCAAACCATAGACTGGAAGTCATCCTGAACACCAGACTCTCCACATCCAACCTGTCATTAAGTACTCTCAGTTCTACCTCCTGCCAAATTTAGTAACGTTCCCCTTCATCCCGACTGCCCCTTTTCTAGTCTAGCTACCAGGTTCTGGTACCTGGGGTAAAAGTAACTGCACAAATCATCTCCTAATATGCATTCTTCCCTTCTCCCAGGCCATTCTCCATTCACCAGGTGATGGTTAAAAACACAAATCTGATGTCACACCCTGCTTAATACTTGCCAATGGCTTCCCATTGTTTTGGATAAAGACAAAAATTCTTAACAAAGCCTTAAAGCCCCTACATGACCCATCCTGTTTACCCCTCCAGTCTTATTCTGTTAGTCCTCTCCCAGTTCCCTACATCCCAAACATAATGGATTTCTGTGAATTCTTCCCAAGTGCCACTGTCTTCCCCACGTCTACACGTGTTTCTCATGGGCAGGTTCCTCAGCCTACAAAGCCATTGTGTCAGGTAGGCCTCTCCCGACTCTCCAGACCAGGTAAGCTCTCCTGTTTTATACTCTGTTGGTACCTTGCTCTTGCTCTGCTATTACACGGAGTAGACTTTTCCAATGTCTGTGTCCTCCATGCTTCTATAATCTCCATGAGGACATGCTCCATGACTGTCTTATCCAGCACGGTATCTCTGGATGCCTGGTACATCATATAGGCACTCAGTAAATACTTGCTGGATAGGTGAGTGGATAAACGCGCTAGCTCCCATCCTTGGCCTAAGAACAAGCATGCTTAAGCCTCTCCCAACTATCTCCTCCTTTTGCTACAGCTCTTGTTCTCTTTTCCTTCATTGACAAGGATCTGGGAAAAGTGGTCTCACCTACCATTTGGATTTCACTTTAGAATTCATCTTTCAGTGCTCTATCATGTCTCCCATTCCCACACTCCATTGATTGTCTGAGACAAGCAATGGTTGAATCCAGTGCCAGGTCCAATGAGCACCTCAAAGTTTATTCTTCTAATTGATCTCTGTGACATGTGACGCCATCAGTTACAAACTCCTGCTCTGGCTCCTGTGGCATCCTCTCTTCTGGTTCCCTTCCTGTGTCTCTGATTATTTATTTTTGTTCTATTTCTACTCAGCCCTCAAATGTTGGTGTCCACCAGACTCTGTCCTTCGTTCTTTCCTCTCTAAGAGTATCTCCTGTCCCCAGCAGATCTCATCTATTCCTACCAGCCACAAGGAAGTCTTCTAGCTTTTTGTCTTCAATCTTGACATCCCTCCTAAACTACAAGTTTCCATTATCTGTACTTCTCTACCTGGACACCAACAAAACTCAGATACCATGTCTACAACTTAGTCAATTATCCTTGCAGCATCCAAACTCACTCTTTCTTTCATTGTTCTGTCTTGGTAAGATAATGACCTATTCTACTCTGTTGTCAAACCTCTCAAATTGGTCACTAAGTTATTTCTATTCTTTCTTGCCTCCTAAATATTTCTCAAACCCTTCCCTACTCCTGTTCATCGCCATTAGCATGTTCTCTCATCATCTTTTTCCTGGACTATTATAATGGCTTCCTAACAGGTCTCTTTACCTATATTTACCACATTTCTGCCAATATCTTTCTGTAACACAAATCTAATCCAGTTATACTTTCCTTCTTAAAACAGGCTTCAACAACTCCCCATTGCTTGCAAAATAATGTCCAAACTCTTGGCTTCTGAGGCTCTCACCCTGACTCTCCTCCCACTTTCCCTCAACAAGCATCCTATACTCTTGCCATAGCAATTACTCAACGTTTCTCAAATGTGCCATCCTCTTTCAGGCCTCTGGGTCTTTGTATATACTGTATCCTTTGTCAGGAATAACTCTTTCTCTTATGCCTTTTTGGTAAACTATTACTTTTTTTTTTTTTAAGACGGAGTTTCACTCTTGTTGCCCAGGCTGGAGTACAGTGGCGCAGTCTCGGCTCACTGCAACCTCCGCCTCCTGGGTTCAAGCAATTCTCCTGCCTCATCCTTCTGAGTAGCTGGGATTACAGGCATGCACCACCACGCCTGGCTAATTTTGTATTTTTAGTAGAGACAGGGTTTCTCCATGTTGATCAGGGTGGTCTCGAACTCCCAACCTCAGGTGGCCCACCCACTTTGTCCTCCCAAAGTGCTGGGATTACAGACATGAGCCACCACACCCAGCTAAACTATTATTCTTTAAGAGTCATCTCCTTGGGAAATCGTCACTGAATTACCAGGCAAGCTCTCATCCCAAGCTCCCTTTATGACCTCTCCATTTTGGGTCCTGCAATCTTTCTGCTCGAACTCTGGGCTCACACCCAGGTTCTTTCCATCTCCATATACTTTCCTTTGTTTGAACCTTTGCCTATGTAGGTTCCATTTTCAAGGAATCGGTTAACATCAATGAATTCCTTTAAGTTTCTTGGCTCCCTCCAAGAAGATTTCCTTAGACCAGCTTAGTTGGTCCTACTTGTTCTCCCATAACCCCCAATACCTGCCACTTAAAATCACTTACTATGTTTTACTATTACTGCTTAATTATCTGACCACCTGGCTTGACTGACAGATTGGCTAGCTCATCCTCCATCTCTGGGTCCAGCAGAGTGCTGAACCCTGACTGAATGAGCGTGTCTGTGTAACTGTCTTCCTCACTTGACTGTGGGCTCCCTAAGGGTAGGAACTGTCTGATTCATTTGTGCCTGATATTAGTTGCGGGGAGGGCAGTCAGTAAAACCTCTGATAAATGAACAAATGGTATCATATGTGGCATCTATCACATTTGCCCTCAAATTCCCTATGTGCCACAGGTCTGATGTGGCATGTCATTCCTTGAGTTCCATCTTATAAGACACTCCGGCAAGTATCCACATTGGCTTGGCTTTATTCAGCGTCGTCCTTTCCTCAGTCCTTTGGGCAGAAAAACATCAATATCCTAAATTTGTGCAAGAATCATCTGGGGAACAACAGGCTGGATCTTGGATTTTCTTGATTTCCAAAGCTCTTGAAGCTGTGGCACCAAACCTAACCACTTACCGCTTGAGAGGCCATCATTTCATTTATACTCTGTTCATACTGCTCTGCCAAAATGGCAAGTTTTCTTGTCTGCTCATCTTTCAGTGTCTTTAAGATTGTTTTGTGCTCATTCTTTGGAGTAACTTCCAACTGGTGATTCTTGAGTGCTTTATACTGTTTGGTCTGTACTTTGCAAGTGTCCTGAAACTGTTTTTTAATTTGCATTTCCATGGCCTGGGTAGAAAAAATGACAAAGGAAAAATAAAGACACATCAGTAAAAACGGAAAGCTTTCAACCATAACGATATAATACAAGTGCTGAGACCATCTGTTTTTTGGTGCAGTGACCCCTGTTGCTAATCATTAAAAATGAAGCAGACAAGAGTATGACACAGACAAGAGTTAAACCTACATACACTTTTGGTTTTATAGTGAATGAATATAAGTAATTTTGAATTTACAAATGGCTTCAAAGAAAATATGGACTGTCATAAGGGGATGAGGACTCTAAGCAGATTGAGGGATATTATGAAGCCTGGCTTGTTGAAAGGGGACAATTCTTTTCATGCTTTCCTAGTCAGAGTCTTCAGTGTCTCCCATTGTTCAATGTTTTTTTTCCTTATTTTTGTTTTTATATTTCACCCTGTTTCCAAGTGAGAGAGGGGATAGCATTATATAAGCCAGCTCTCACTGCTCTGGTTTATAGCAATTTCTTATCAACTCCATAAAGGAGAACATATGGATAGTACCTCATATCCTAACCCATTTCCACTGAATGTCAGTGTAAGCTGAAAGAGAAAAGTGTTTTACAGTTTTTCCCCCCATTAAGAGGTTGTGCTTGCATGTAGCAATATCAAATGTGCATTTGGGCAAGGAGAAGGTAGAGTATATTATTTGAAGCCCAGAAGGCATTCCATCAGGTTGCCCATAGTCATGTATGCACTTCATGAACACTCTGAGGACTTATGGTGATAGAAATCACTGCTTAGCTTAGGACTTCACTGAAGAGATGCAGAGCCAGTGTGGTCAAGGTTGGCCTCATGTCTGTGCCAACACTGACAATGTCCTCACTGATACATAGCAATGGCTTAGTATGTGGAGCTTGTTAATTAGCAGTCAGCTAAAATTAGCTGGAGGCAGTGAGGGCCAAAGGAGTTCCTCTATATCTCTGCCACTCTAGTGCAGAAGTGGTAAATGCCTGGCAATTGTAGATTCGTTCTTGATGACCATGACAGACATCACTAATAAATGACACTCTTTCCTCCTAAACTTGGATGTGGCTTTAGAGTCTTTCTCAATACAGTGGTGCTCAAAGTACCTAAGGCCAATATAACTTCCTTATTTCCTGGGATTAGAACTATAAACTGCTATTTGTCCAGTTTTGAAGAGGGCAGGTCATGAAGCGCTCAGAGAAATTCCATAATGGACATGATGACAAACTGATAGATAATGTAGTAGAATCATAGTTTCCAAACCAGCCTGCCACATCTCTTTTTTAGGAGCTTAAATACAGACTCTGTGCTTTACAACTGGAGATTCTGATGCAATAGGTGTGGGGCACAGAAATTTGTGAGTCTGAAAAGTTGCTCAGGTGACTCTGACACTTCCAGTATAGAAACCATTGATCTGGTCCAACACTGTCCAGAAGCAAACAGGGAAATGCTATCTCCTCTTACCTTTAAGTTTTTTGGCTGTTGCCGAAGTTCCATGACATGCTTTCTGTGCAGTTCCCTTTCTCGCCTCTTATTGTACTCCAGCTGGTTTTCCAGTTCAGTCTGGTGCTGTAAACGGATCAGATCCATGCGTAGCTTCTGTAACGTGTGCAGCTGCCTGTACTCTAGCTCTCGGGTGGACTCGTCATGCCGGATCAGCATGGCATGCTCCATCTCCTTCTGGGTCCTCTTTTTATTTAGTTCCTGCATCCAGGAACAAAAGATAAATGGAGAGAGGTGAATGGAGGTGAATTGGAAAGAATGCACAACTAAATGAGGGATGGCAAGGAATGCCACTGCTAACCACTTCTCTCTCTCTCTCTCTCTTTTTTTGAGACAGAGTCTCGCTCTGTCCCCAGGTGCCAGGCTGGAGTGCAGTGACGTGATCTTGGCCCACTACAACCTCTGCCTCCTAGGTTCAAGCAATTCTCCTGCCTCAGCCTCCTGAGTAGCTGGGACTACAGGCGTGTGCCACTATGCCCAGCCAATTTTTGTATTTTAGTAGAGACAGGGTTTCACCATGTTGGCCAGGATGATCTCAATCTCTTGACCTTGTGCTCCACCTGCCTCGGCCTCCCAAAGTGCTGGGATTACAGGCGTGAGCCACTGCACCTGGCCCGCCCCCCTCTCTTAATTAAACCCATTAGTGTTTGGCAGCAGGACTTAATGAGATGAAATGAAATTAACAATCTCTTGAGCTTTAGGTTCTGTTCCTGGGTCCACCACTTACAAAATGGGCAACTTCACGGCAATCACAACTGTGCTATCTGTAAAACGGGATTCATTCTACTTGACCCCCTCTTACCTCACAGAGCTGCTGTGAACCTTAGTTAGGTGATGTGCTAGCATAGGTCTTCACAAATGTTTCTCCAGTGAAGCTAGTGGTTCTACACCCTGGCTGCCCATAAAAATCATGTGAGGAAACTTTTCAAACATAAGATGCTTGAATCTCACAGGCTGAAATTCTCCTAACTGTCTGGGGTGGGATCCTGATGTCAGTGTTGGTAAGAGTTCTCGGCCGGGCGCGGTGGCTCACGCCTATAATCCCAGCACTTTGGGAGGCTGAGGTGGGTGGATCACGAGGTCAAGAGATTGAGATTGTCCTGGTCAACATGGTGAAACCCCGTCTCTACCAAAAATACAAAAATTAGCTGGGCATGGTGGTGCACGCCTGTAGTCCCAGCTTCTCGGGAGGCTGAGGCAGGAGAATGGCTTGAACCCAGGAGGCAGAGGTTGCAGTGAGCTGAGGGCGCCATTGCACTCCAGCCTGGGTAATGAGAGCGAAACTCCGTCTCAAAAAAAAAAAAAAAAGAGTTCTCCAGGTGGTTCCGATATGCAATCAAGATTGAGAATTAAACTGATAATATCTGCAATAGTCTTAGCTTTCTGGGAAATACGCTGTTTTTGCACGAATCAGAAGTAGGTCAATTATCTATTTTTTAAAATCTCAGAGTTCAAGACATGCCGGGAAAAAAACAGATGAGATCTGTCTCTTTTCATCTTCTGCATTACAGTCTGTTTGATCATTTATAGATCCAATCACTCTGTTCTTTTCAGTTCTACTCCTTTCTTTCTTTCTTTGTTGTTGAAGGAAGAAAGGAAAGCAAACTAGAAAGGGGAAGTTGGTGAAAACTTTTCATTCACCAATTGAAGAATATTTCCTAAACAGCACTATATATGAAGATCTGAACAATGTACTCTCAGTACATAAAAATGTTTATTAAACCATGACTTTTGTGCTCAACTCACTGACACTCCATTAGGGAAGTGCACTAGACATTTATTGAAGTATATACTCTGCTCAAAGCTCACTGAATCAGATTTAGATACGTGGCCCAACCTGGGCCAATTTATTTTCTCTACTAGGAATTTGGAATTGACATTCAGAACCAGTTAATCTCTATGTGTGGCTAGAATTGAGGCATATAAAAACCACATATGTGGTAGTCATCTGTTTCTATGAGGGCTGAGGATTAGAGAAAGCTAGGCGTCAGAGCAAGAAGAAATGAAAAAGAGAGAAGTGAAGGGAATATACTGATGCCTAAGTTGCTTACTGCTTCTAAGCCCTCCTGTAAGTCCAGCTGTATTACTGCTATTCGATTTTATGAGACATTCCCATATGTCTGTTGTAATTTCCCTGGTTTTGGCTTAAGCTAGCTCAAATAAATTTCAGTTAATATGCAAACAAAAAATCTTTAATTAATACAGGGACATAATTGTTTTTATTTTTTATTTTGGTAGAGATGGGGTCTCACTATGTTGCCCAGGTTGGTCTCAAACTTCTGGACTCAAGCCATCCTCCCATCCCAAAGTGCTGGGATTACAGGCATGCTCAGCCAGGAAATGTTTTATGTGCAAATTAAAAAAAAAAAAAAAAAAAAGACCAAGGATGGGTAAGTGATGAACGCTATAAAAGGGTAAAGATTTTACACTGCAAAAAGGGTGGTATTATTATTACTATTTTTGAGAAGGAGTTTGGCTCTTGCCCAGGCTGGAGTGCAGTGGCATGATCTCAGCTCACAGCAACCTCCACCTCTTGGGTTCAAGTGATTCTCCTGCCTCAGTCTCCTGAGTAGCTGGGATTACAGTCATGCACCACCACACCTGGCTAATTTTGTATTTTTAGTAGAGATGGGGTTTATCCATATTGGTCAGGCTGGTCTCAAACTCCCAACTTCAGGTGATCTGCCCACCTCAGCCTCCCAAAGTGCTGGGATTACAGGCATGAACCATTACTATTAGTGGTAATAGTGGACTATTACCACTAATAGTAATACTAGTGGTATTACTATTAAGAAGGTCAAGGAAAGGAGAGAGCTTTGAGCTTCACTTTATTTTTATTTATTTATATTTGAGATGGAGTTTCGCTTTTGTTGCCCAGGCTAGAGTACAATGGTGAGATCTCAGCTCACTGCAACTTCCGCCTCCTGGGATCAAGCGATTCCCCTGCCTCAGCCTCCCGAGTAGCTGGGATTATAGGTGCCCACTACCACGCCTGTCTAATTTTTGTATTTTTAGTAGAGATGGGGTTTCACCATGTTGGCCAGGCTGGTCTGAAACTCCTGACCACAAGTGATCCACCTGCCTCGGCCTCCCAAAGTGCTGGGATTATAGACCCCTGTGCCCTGGCCTGAGCTGCACTTTAAATTAGAACCACAGAATATCTCTTTCCTCTGATGGCATCCTCTATGGGAGAAAATGCAAGTTATTTATTTTAAGAGATATATCAATAACATTTGTATACTGGCATGATTAGAAATATCTTGCACACTTGGGCCCTCTATTGATTTGAAGAGAAGTCCTTTTAATAGCATAGCATCTAGTACCAGAGCACAGTCACCAATCATTCACTTATTTATTCAACAAATAGTTGCTGAGCGCTTACTATGTGTTGGGCACTGTTGTAGGAGCTAGGAATAGAACAGTGAACACATACACCCTGTCAGGGATCTTACAAGGAGAAAAAACCAAGAGCATAAATGCAATTTAATTTATTTTTAAGGAATAAAAAATAGCCTTCTAGAGTAACTCCCCCAATCTCCTCCTGTGTTTTCCTTTGTTTTATTTTTTCTCTTTAGCTAGCCCATCAAATTTCTTTTTTACAAATCAGTAACTGGCCCCTAGGTGGCACCAAAGGACAGAGAGCCCTTCCCATAGATGAAAGTTCTCCCAGGCCAACTTCATTGAGGTCCAGGAGTCCCAATACTGGATATTTATCCATCCCACATTTTCCTAAATTGAGAAATGCAAAGTGAGTCTGAGCTGCCAGGAGCCCTGAAACTCGTGGGCTCCTGACACAAAGCAAGCAAACACCTTCAGAAGAAATCAAGTGCTTCTCTGCATGCTTAATGAAATGCTTCATGATATTGTCCACAAAATACCTACATCTGAATTACCTGCGTTACAAGCAGCTGGTCTTTACAATAAGTTACTCAGCTAATTCTGATACATATGAAAGTTTGAGAGTCAATGGAAAAGTGCTCGGGGTGTGAGTCAGTTTTAGCTCCTCTGTAAATCATTATGTATGGCTTGGGACAAGTCTCTCAATCTACATTTCAGGTGTAAAGTGAGGATGGCTGCACCCATTGTGAACTATCATACTTGTAAGGATAACATGAAAGACCATAAGAAAGTGTTTCAGAATACATAAATATGTCATTATTTTTCAGTATTCAGAAGTGAATATCTGGCATATAATATCTTAAATCTAGTTTTTATAATCTATTAGAAGAGTAAGAAAAACATGATACTAAAATAGTTTTTCTGCTACAAGTTGTTCCCTTTACCTTTAATTTGTACATCTGAGTTGCTGAGGTATAAGATGATAGGCTACCTTTAATATTTGAGACATGGGGGAAAAATTATTCAGATTATTATGAGGCCAATGCTGTGCCTACCTAATAAGGTATAATATGCTTTCTATTTTTAAAAGTTATTCCATACATCTCATTCAATCCAAATTGCCACCCTATGAGGTGCTAAAACTATAAGAATGTACCCCTTTTATATGTGTTAGTAGGCATTTGGGAGTTGAGGGACTAACATAAGTTTATGTAACTTCTATAAAAAGAACTGAGGCTAAAACTTGGGTATTTAGCTTCTCAGTATTTTCCATTAGAAATGTTCCAATAATTGAGGCCTGGCGCACTGGCTCACACCTGTAATCCCAGTACTTTGGGAGGCCAACGCAGATAAATCAGCTGAGGTCAAGAGTTCGAGACCAGCTTGGCCAACGTGGTTAAACCCTGTCTTTACTGAAAATACGAAATTAGCCAGGTGTAGTGTCGCATGCCTGTAATCCCAGTTACTTGGGAGGCTGAGGCAGGAGAATTGCTTGAACCCGGGAGGCGGAGGTTGCAGTGAGCCGAGATCGCACCATCGCATTCCATCCTGGGCAACAAGAGTGAAACTCTGTCTCAAAAAAAGAAAAAAGAAAAATACAAATGTTCTAATAAATTACCTATTTTCCTGTTTTGTACTTTTTCAGTCTGTGATAAAATATTTTGAAGAATTCTTTGCTCTGGCTAGACATGATACAATGTTGCTTTATTTGTACAAATGACACAATATACACACTAGAGTCCCATCATGTGCACCATTAGCTGACACAAATTCAATAAAATTAAGTACATGGGTGGGCAAATTAAGTACATGGGTGGGCAAATTAAGCACATGGGTGGGCAGAATGACCTGTATCCATTCAAAATTGGTTTTTAAATTAATTTAAAAACCAATTTTGAATGGATACAGGTCATTCTGCCCACCCATGTGCTTAACGTGTATGTCTATATATATATGTGTATGTGTGTGTGTGTATATGTATATAATGCACACATATGTGTATATAATACACACATACACACACACACACACATGCAAGTATAGGCCCTGGAGGGAGTGTGAGGTAAGAGACAAGTAGCTTCCTTTCCCTCAGTCAATGTCCACTGTGTTTCAAGCATTCTAACTCCAATGGAAGTAGTATTGACTTCTTTACAAGCAGCTGATTTCACTCATGCCAAATTTTTATGCTCAGGCTCACTGGGGTTGAGTAAAAACGAGAATTCTAACTTTTAAATAGAGATACTGTCAGCCTATGATATTTAATGCCTTCTTAGTTTCAGTTCTTAGTTTCAACACTGGTCAGAAAACGCTGAGTGTGTGTGTGGTTGTGACAGAAAGAGGCTCAACCCAGTTTCAGTGATCCTCTTAAGTGTTTTCACTAATTAAAAGGATGGCTAATACTCAATCCTTTAGGCAAAGTTACAGGAAACCAGGCATTCTTATGCTTTGTTGGTAGGAGCATAAACCCCTTTAGAGGGCAATTTGGCAATATCTATTTTAAAAATTTAGATGTACGCATTCTTTGACCCAGAAATTCCACTTCTGAAAACATAGCCCACAAAATACTTGTTTATATGTAAAATATCTATGTACAAACATGTTCTTGTATTATTGTTAATAATACTGTAAAACGTCAACAAAATGTCCACTGAGAAGTGTCTCATTAAATAAATTATATTGCAGCCATACAACAAAATACTATTCAATTAAAAAGAATGAGGCAGAGCTGTATGTGCTAGGTGGTAAATGGAGAAAAGAGTTATAAAACTGTAAAGTGGACATCTGCTAGTTTTTGTAAGCTCAGCATCCATTTTTTCCTGCTTCTGTTTACAGGCTCCTTTTTTTGGCAAAATGACTCCACCCTATATCTGGAATCAGAGAGAAGGTTGAGTAAGGCATAGGCACATGACCCAATCAAGTTCTGTCTCTCCTAGGAATTTGAATCTTGAACAGAAATGATACAAAGATAAAAAGTGGTTGGAGGAGGTATATCCAAATGGCAGTGCCCATGAACTCTTGCTCTCTATGTCATGGAAGTTGCTTTTCCAGCGTGACTCTTCATGTCTTCCAGCTTGGTTCTTCAGCTCTGTCACCTACCTCATATTCTTCCAATAAATTCCTTTCCAGGCTTAAGTTGGCCAGAGTTTATTTCTATTGCTTGTAAATCAAATAACCCTACTGATACAAAAGTAATCTCATTTTTGTAAAGTCATATATAATATAGCTGTATTATGTATATAGAAAAAAAAAATCCAGAAATTTCTATGCCAAATTAATGGAGACTCTTTGTGGGTAAAGACTGGGTGGAATGGGATTAACAAAAAGGTGAAAATGGGGTGATGCTGGTCAAATGGTAAAAGCTCCAGTGATGCAAGATGAATAATTACTGGAGATCTAACGCACTCACTGCAAGGTGACGATAGTTAACAATGTCGTATTGCATGCTTGTAATTTGCTAAGAGGACAGTTCTTAAATTAAATCTCCCTACCCATCCCCACGCACACATGCACACATGTAACTATGCGGAGGTAACGGATACGTTAGTTAGCTTTAACGTGGTGATGATTTCACAATGCATACATATATCAAAACATCAAGTTGTAGTCTTTAAATATATACAATTTTTATATGTTGGTATCTCAAGAAAGCTGCTAAAAAGAACTTTCACTACTTAGCTTTACATTTTTCTGTTTTTGTTTATTTTCAGTGTTCTTGAATTACTTTTGTAAATAAAAAAGCTTTGAACATTTTCATGAAGGTGGGCTCTGGAATAAGACTAAACAGAGGAAAGTCTAAACTTGTAAGAAAAATACCCTTACAGAGTTATTCTTTGCTCAGCTGGCTAGAACCTAATACTAACGAAGTCACAGATATAGTTTCTATCATTTTTGGGAGTAATTGTCTTCTATAACTTTTATTGACACAGATTGTCCCCTTAGGCTCAAACTTCCTCCCAATATCTATTATTAGCGTAACAACTGACACATGAAAAGAATCCCAAATAACTTATTTCCAACTGGCCATTAGCCTTTTTCATTTTGATTTTTTGACTTCTGACAAACTCAAAATGTGCAGTACTGAATCAGCTTTTTATTTAATTTTATTTTTTATTTTTTGAGATGGAGTTTTGCTCTTGTTGCCCAGGCTGTAGTGCAATGGCATGATCTCAGCTCAATGCAACCTCCGCCTCTCAGGTTCAAGCAATTCTTCTACCTAAGCCTTCTAAGTAGCTGGGATTAAAGGCGCCCACCACCACACCCGGCTAATTTTTGTATTTTTAGTAGAGATGGAGTTTCACCATGTTGGGCAGGCTGGTCTTGAACTCCTGACCTCAAGTGATCCACCTGCCTCAGCCTCCCAAAGTGCTGGGATGATAGGCAGGAGCCAGCATACCCGGCCTGAATCAGCTTCTTACCAAAACCTCTCTGTAATTTTCTGTTTCTACATTTTCATTTCTCCTAGTGTTAAGCCCTAGAAATAATTTTGATGATGTCTTTACGTTTTCTCTCATACCTTAGTATATGTCAAGTCCTGTTTACTTTAAACTTCAAATTGCGTTTCCACCTCTGACAACTACTACACCAGCCTTGTCCATACTCTATTTCCTGCCACCTGATCTCCTTGCTTTCAGTCTCTTCTCTCTAATTCTATGTTTCTCAAGCTTTTTTGTTTTTCATTATTGCCCCTATAAGGAGCCTTTTTAGTCTTTTTCTCCCTTAATCATCCCCACCACTGAAATATTAATACCACAGGCAGACTGTGTATCTGTTGGTGCACTGCAGTGCTCTGAAGCTACAATAGCATCTAAGACACCCCCCACCCCAACACTTTCACCCACTGGGGGCATCATCAGCCCCATTGAGAATTCATGCTCAAATCATTCTGTATATTATTGTCAAGCTGGGCTAATCTCTTTAAAGTAAAATTTTGGCCATGTCACTGCCCTTCTCAAAAATGTTCACAGGCTGGATGCGGTGGCTCATGCCTCTAATCCTCACACTTTGGGAGGCTGAGGCAGGCAGATCACTTGAGCTCAGGAGTTCGAGACCAGCCTGGGCAACATGGTAAAACCCCATCTCTACTAAAAATATAACAATTAGCTGGTGTGGCATTGTGTGCCTGTAGTCCCAGCTACTTGAGGGGGCTGAAGTGGGAGAGTCACTTGAACCTGGGAGGTGAAGGTTGCAGTGAGTTGAGACTGCACCACTGCACTCCAGCCTGGGCAACAGGAAAAGACTCTGTCTCCAAAAAAAAATGTTCAGCAGCTCGTAGCTCTCCCTCTTCCAAAAAGATAGCATGCATAAGGAGCCCAAGCCTGGCCTACATGTATTAATACATCTCAGTTTGCTTCACCCTTTTTCCTTCTCATTTCAACGCGGCTCTCCAACAAGCTGCTATCAATTCACTTTTGCATTAACTGTGCCTGAAGTGCTTATTTCCCTCATGTAGGCTAACACTGGCTTTTTGTCAGACTGTGATACTGTTGCCACTGTGCTAGGTCATTTATGAAGTTTTCTCTGCTTACTCCAGATCACAGTGATTTTCTGTTGAACACAGTATTCTGTATTTCTCATCTCAGTGAATACCAGCATATCTATTCAACCTTCCAAATTAGAAACTTGGAAGTCACTTTTGACTTCCTCTTTTGAAATTCCCATATCCATTTGGTCAGAATTAACTGTCAGTTCTGAGTTAAGAAATGTCACTCAGATCTAACTGCCTCTATCCCCACAGCCTCTTCCAGGCTAGAACTGGAAAAAGAGCATCCTGGCTGACCTCGCTGCACTTTGCTTTTCATGACTCCCAACACTCTCTCATAGTGAAGCACTAATTCTTTCTTTCTTTTTTTTTTTTTGAGCCAAAGTCTCGCTCTGTCAACCAGGCTGGAGTGCAGTGGCATGATCCTGGCTCACTGTAACCTCTGTCTCCTGGGCTCAAGTGATTCTCCTGCCCCAGCCTCCTGAGTAGCTGGGAGATTACAGGTACATGCCACCACACCCAGCTAATTTTTGTATTTTTAGTAGAGACGGGGTTTCACCATGTTGGCCAGGTTGTCTCGAACTCCTGACCTCAAGTGATCTGCCTGCCTTAGCCTCCCAAAGTGCTGAGATTACAGGTATGAGCCACCATGCCCAGCTGATGCACTAATTCTTTGAAACAAAGAAATGTCTCATCATGTCACTCCCCTGCTTAAAAATCTCTGATGGCCATGCACTGCCTTCAGGCTAAACTTGAAATGCCTTGCCTTAAACAAGGGTCTCTACATTCTGTTTTCAACTAACATCGTTCTGCCCTCCACTCCCAACACAGAGAACTCTAGTCACACTCATCTTTTCATCAACAGCAGAGTCTTCTAAGCCCTCTCATGATTGTATGCCAATGATACTTCATTTCCACGTCTAACATGGTACCTAACATATCGTATTGTAACTAGTCTGTTACATGTTTTTTTCTGCTCTTAGACTCCAGCCATTGGAAGGCAGGGAGTATAGCTGCTTGGTATCCCTGATGTTTAGTACTCACTCTAAAGAGTGCTGGATGACTGAATAAATGAATTTAGTTCTAGAGCAACAAAATGTTACTTAAATGTTTTACACGGAGTCACAAAAACACAAGTCCTTGACAAGCAGGCTGAAAGCATACATTCTCGATTCTACTTCTTTTGATTCTTCATTGTGTGATATGGCTTATGACAGGAGTTTAATACAATTCTATTCCATGTATACAGGAGTTGATTCCTTGTTCTGTGAGTGGGCTTCCTCTTATCAACAGTAAGTTCATTCTGTGACTTTTTTTGTATACTGACTCTGTGTTAGCCCCTGTGCTAAAGGCTAGGGATACAGGAATGGACAAGGCAGACGTGGTGACAAGCCTCACATAGCTTACTGTCTCCTATGCCAGTGACAATAGTTATGAGCGTAATAAATACCTCCCGAATGTTCTGCTGCTCCACCTCGTGCCGCTTGATCATTATTTTCCGCTTGAAGAAACGACAGTTTTTGTCGTAGTACAGTCTCTGTTGAGTGAGAAGGTGGGCTTCCTCTTCAGCCTGCGTGTGCTGCAAGTTCTCTTTATGCTTGGAGATCCGCTCTTGCTTCTCTTTCTTGGGTGTGCTATGGTCCTCATTCATTTCCTAAAAAGAAAAAACAAAAACCAAGACGGTTCCACTAAATGAAAGGGACTGTAACAGCCTATTGCAACTGAAGATTAAGTTATGTGGAAAGCCAATGCAAACGTAAGCACAGAAAAGTCTGGTGTTACACATCCTCCCCCTAACTGTTTTCTGCCCATTGAGCATTAAGTGAGAGGGACACTTGTAAGTTTCTGTATCTTTGGCATCTTACTCTCAGAAATTATTTGTTCACTCATTCAATCAACACAAATTTACTAAGCTTCTATCATGTGACAGGCACTGCGAAAGATACAGGATACAAAGTTGAGTAAAAGACCATGATATCTGCCACCGTGCATCTTTACATTATAGAATCAAAAATTAAAGAACCGCAGAAATTACTGTGATCACTGCTTTGAAGAGGACATAGTTGGTCCCATAAGAATATAAAATATTTAATCTGGGTGACAACTAAGCTGAAATTTGAAAAATTAGCAGGAGTTAACCAGTGGAAAAGGAGAGGGAAGAATATCCTCAGCAGAGAAAATAGCACGTGCAAAACCCTAGGGGTGCAGGAGGAAACATAGCGCCATCAAGGGCTGAAAGAAGGTCAGAGTGGCTGGTGCAATGTAACATGAGATGAGTCTGGCCAGGTAGGCAGGACCATTGAGGCTTTACAGACCAATGTAAGGACACTGATCTTTAGTATAGGAGAAACGGATTTCATGTATGTGAGTGTCGTAATGAGATACATTTCAAAATGATTACCCTGGCTGCCATGGGGAGAACAGAATGAAGGAGGCAAGAACATATGAAGATAGCTGGGAGGCTATTGCAAAGATCCAGGCAAGAGAGATGATAGTAGCTTGGACTAAGGAAGTAGTGACAAGACTGAGAGAAGTAGACAGGTTCCAAAGAGAAGAGGTGACTATGCAAATGCCACTAGTTTGAATTTTAGGAAAAAGCATGCTTCATTTTGGATTACAGAGTAAACAAACCAACTATATTTTCAAAAGGACAAAATTCACAATTTTTCCAGAACATCTGAGCAAAGGAAAAATAAAAGCAGTGAATCAGAATAGTTAAGACGTTAAATTATGGTGAAAACAAGACTACTTGTTAAGAAAGTACAGTATAGGACCAATGCCTAATGGATGTGGGGCTTAAAACCTAGATGACAGGTTGATAGGTACAGCAAACCACCATGGCACATGAATACCTATGTAACAAACCTGCACGTTCTGCACATGTATCCCAGATCTGAAAGTAAAATAAATTAAAAAAAAAAAAGTACAGTATACTCTTCTTTGTTCATTTGATTAACTGCTCACTCAGCTAAAATCTCCTTTAATTGCTAACACCTGGCTGGGCGCAGTGGTTCACACCTGTAATCCCAGCACTTTGGGAGACCAAGGCGGGTGGATCACAAGGTCAGGAGTTTGAGACCAGCCTGGCCAGCATGGCGAAACACTGTCTCTATTAAAAATACAAAAATTAGCTGAGTGTGGTAGCACATGCCTACAGTCCTAGCTACTCGGGAGGTTGAGGCAAGAGAATCGCTTGAGGGAGGCGGAGGTTGCAGTGAGCTGACACCGCACCATTGTACTCTAGCTTGCGTGACAGAGCGAGACTCTGTCTCAAA
>NW_022436942.1:76387144-76431452 GCF_009761245.1 Sapajus apella
ACAGAGCGAGACTCTGTCTCAAAAAAAAAAAAAAAAAAAAAAAATTGCTAACACCTATTTCACTTAATGTGTTGTGATGCAGATATTATAGACTATTTAATCTCTTAGCCAAGAAGTCTCTGTAAATCAACTTTCAACTATCCTGTTCCAGTGAAGCTGTAAGTGAAATCTTAGAATTGACAAGACAAAGTGTTGTTTTCAGAGTAAGCTGAGATCACAACAGGAAGCCTGGGGGATTCATCTTTACATGCCATGACTTTATTACTTGGTTTGGCATTAACCACTGGATTACAGACCCCCATTCAAATATCATCACAAAAATTGACTCCAAAATCAAGAATAAATTATTTTTGGACCATCTATCATTCTGTATTAGCCATATTCCTATTATCTATCAAAAGTGGAGATTTTTTTTTGTTTTGTCATTCAAAGGACAATACCTCTAAGTATATCAATATCAAAATATACACGCCACTTTAAATAGTCTGAACTAAGCTTTACTTCAGAAGAAGTAATATTAGCTTTGCATAGAATAGACACAGAGAGTTAGAAATAAGGAAGGTATCTATTTATTTTATTTTTTTATTATATTTTTTTGAGATAGAGTCTCTCTCTGTTGCCCAGGCTGGAGTGCAGTGGTTTGATCTCAGCTCACTGTAACCTCCGCCTCCTGTATCCAAGCAATTGGTCCTACCTCAGCCTCCCGAGTAGCTGGGATTATAGGCGCTCGCCACCACACTTGGCTAATGTTTTGTATTTTGGTAGAGATGGGGTTTCGCCAGGTTGGCCAGGCTGGTCTTGAACTCCTGACCTCAGGTGATCTACCCACCTCGGCCTCCCAAAGCACTGGGAGTACAGGCATGAGCCACCGTGCCTGGCCAAGGAATGTATTTAGAGTGGAGGAAAACCTCAAAGTTTCTTAGGCTATCTCTGTGATCCAGCAATCCTATTATGATATAATAATTAAGCTCAAGCCAATAATTCAGAGAGAAAATGGAAAGAATGTGAACTTTCTGAGTTGGGCTATTCTCTCTATGCCTGGGTTTTCAAGACTTTATGGTGTCAGAGATTCTACCCATTCAGCCAGTGTGACTAAAATACAATTTTCTGTTAGGTCTAACAACTACCAGCAGCTTAGCAGGGCAGGGCAAACAATTCCTAGGCCCACCCCAAACCCCTCGCTTTCACTTCCTAACTAAAAACGAAAAAAGAACTGGAGGAGAACCTTGCTAAGCCCTGTATTGCTAACCTACAGTTTAGTATATGAGCTCAAACACGTGATTTTATATATACTAAAACAATGCCCCATATTGAATTTTATTAAACCTTGATATACTTAGTAAGTCTACAAATAAGAAACTCTAAGGCTTATGAGAAGAAAAGTCCATGGAACTTCAGACGATTCACCTGTAAGTACTGGTAAAGGGAGAATTGAAGAAATTTGAGCTTTCACATCAAAGTGCAGTTCTTCGGGAAGAACTTCTAAGTCCACTAGTGGTCTTCAACCAAATATTCCAGAGTCAAGCATGCGTTTATCAAATATTCACATGTACAGGGCATAGGGATACAGTTGTGAGCAAACAAAAACATGGTCTGTGCTCTTATGATGCTTACCAGTTAGTAGAGTAAGTAGCTGGAATAATCATTAAACAAATGTATAATTAAAACTTCTAGTGTTAGGAAACCAGAGACATCTGTCTTGGTTGAGGCAGTTAGAAAAGGCTTCCCTAGGGAAGTGATATTTGAGTTAAGATCCTAATAACCAATCCTAGGTCTTATAAGGAGAAGCAGGAAGTAACCAAGCAGAATTGTGGTCAGGGAACGCTTGCGGGTAGGGAGAACATCTTGGCAGAAGAAACAGTATGTGCAAAGACCTTGGGGAAGGGTGGAGCTTGATAAATTTGAGGAACTGAAAGGTGACCATGGCTGGTGCAGCAAGGAGTGGGTTGAGGGCAGGGGCAGCACTGGTGTGGGTGCCCCTATTAGTAGGCTAGGAGGAGGCTGTGTAGGGACTTCTAGAATTCTGACTTATCCTAAAAGCAATAAGAAGGCACTGGATTTCAAAACTATGAAGTAGTATGACCAGATTTATAGTTTGAAAAGATCACTTTGACTGGTGTGGGGAAAACACATAGGAAGTAGACAAGGATGGCTTAGAGTTATATCAATAGTTCCTGAAATGTGGTCCCTGAACCAGCAGCATCAGCATCATCTGGAAACTTGTTAGAAATGCACATTTTCAAGCTCTACCCCAGAAAATCTAGGAGTAAACAGTGATAGAGTTTTAAAATCTGAAAATCTAGGGGAGGGTTAGCAATCTGTTTTAATAGCATTTTAGGTAATTCTTTTTTTTTTTTTTTTTTTTTTTTTGAGATGGAGTTTTGCTCTTGTTGCCCAGGCTGGAGTGCAGTGGTGTGATCTCGGCTCACTGCAACCTCTGCCTCTTGGGTTCAAGCAATTCTCCTGCCTCAGCCTCCCGAGTAGCTGGGATTACAAGCGTGCACCACCATGCCCAGCTAATTTTTGTATTTTTAGTTGAGACGGGGCTTTACCGTGTTGGTCAGGCTGATCTCCAACTCCTGACCTCAGGTGATCCGCCCACCTCGGCCTTCCAAAGTGCTGGGATTACAGGCGTGAGTCACTGTGCCCGGCCAGCATTTTAGGTTATTCTAATGTTAAGTTTGAGACTCACTGGACTAGAACATTGATCAAAATGCAAGATGAGTCAATTTTAAGTTCCAACCATTCTAACGGCAACTTGGTGAGAACAAACACTAGTAACCTTACCTCTTTTATTTTTTCCTTACAAATCTTGTACTGCTTCTTCTGACTTTCTAAGAAAGTTGTCAAATCTTTCTTCTGCTGGGCCAAGATCTGTTGCTGGAACTTCTTCTCATCTGCTGCAGCTACCTTTGCCTGATAAAATAACAAATACAATGTAGGATGAATCTGTTCTTCACACAGAATTCAGTGGTCTATATTCTCCAATGCAGTAAGAGAGTCCATAAGTGCTAATAATGTGACATTTTTGAACAAATAATAAAAAATAATTTTTTTCTGATTGTCTTGTATCTTAAACAAAAAGAAATAAAAGTTTTCATCATTGAAAAATACATTCTGAATTATGGGAAAAATATGAAGGTGAACTATAAACATATTTTATGGAACAGAAAAATATTCATGGGATAAAAGGAGACCTAAGAAAAATTTTTTTTTGAGATGGGGTCTCACTCTGTCGCTCAGGCTACAGCATAGTGGCATGAGCATAACTCACAGCAGCCTAAAAATCATGGGATCCAGTGATCCTCCTGCCTCAGCCTCCTAAGTTCATGGGACCACAGGCATGCAGCATCAGTTCCAGCTAAGTATTTTTTGAAAATTATCATAGAGACTGGGTCCCACTACGTTGCCTAGGATCATCTCAAATGCTTGGCCTCAAGCTATCCTCTCTCCTCAGCTTCCCAAAGTGCTGAGATTACAGGCATGAGCCACCACAATGGGTCAGAACTGAGGATTATAATAAAGGTTTTTAAAACATATTGTTGGTAGCCCAAAGGTTAAGTTGCCAAAATGTATAAATAACTACACCGGCCAGTTTTATTCCAAGAATCAAACTCTAACTGATTAATTATTCCAACTATCAGATTTTCCAGTGGGATCATCTCAAGTGTAATTGGAGAGCTAATGGCATTTTATTTTGTTTTTCTCTCTTTTTTTTGAGACAGTGTCGCTTTCTCACATAGGTTGGCGTGCTGTGGCACGATCTTGGCTCACTGCAACCTCCACTTCCCGAGGTCAAGTGATTCTCATGCCTCAGTCTCCCGAGTAGCTGGGATTACAGGCATCCGCCACTGCGCCTGGCTAATTTTTGTATTTTTAGTAGAGACAGGGTTTCACCATGTTGGCAAGGATGGTCTCAAACTCCTGACCTCAGGTGATCCACCCGCCTAGGCCTCCCAAAGTACTGGGATTATAGGCGTGAGCCGCCATGCCAGGCCTGGCATTTTGTTTTCTTAGGCACCTGCTGCAATCCACAACAGTCACACATCATGACACTTTTTAGGATCCTAAATGAATCAAACACAGACTACATAAAAGGTAATCCAATAAATACTGGCTCCTGAAAATGACCAAAGCTGTTTCTGGTAACCATTGGGTGAAGTATATATGCAAGATGAGTGACTTACGAGATAAAGTGGGAATTATGCTTCATGGCTCATTTTTATGTATCTTTTTCACCTGCAACTTCCATTATGGACAATTCTTCCTTTATGAACAATTCTCACAACATATTTACCAAGTCAAATCCCAAGAAAGAATCTGACTGATTTCTTTAATCAACATCATCCCTGTCTGGGCAGAGGTTTTCATGCCAGACTGCCTCACAGATTGACAGCTGTTGGGGAAATGTTTCTTCTACAACCTGATGGTTCCTTTCATGTGGACACACACACACACGTGTGGCGCGGGGGGTGGGAGGTGGAGAGAGAGAACACGAACTCCGTTATGGAAACACCCTGACACCATGTCCCCAGTCACTTCATCCCCAGGGAGCACATATCCACTATATTTTTTCCACACTATGGAAGTCTTATAGTATGGCGGGGGTGACAGGAAAGGTGACTCAATTTTACCATTGCCTGGGCAGGCAAGTCTGCTTAATTTTGTTTTCTTGCAGACAAAAATCATCTCTCGTACCTAACATGTATCAGTAATGAAGATGATATTATGACTATCTGCCTCTTTTTTTTTGAGACAGGGTCTTGCTCTGTCACCCAGGCTACAGTGCAGTAGCACAATCTCGGCTCATTGCAACCTCTGCCTCCTGGGCTCAAGCGATCCTCCTGCCTCAGCCTCCCAAGTAGCTGGGACTACAGGCACATGCCCCCATACCCACCTAATTTTTGTATTTTTTGTAGAGATGGGGTTTTGCCACATTGCCCAGGCTGGTCTTGAACTTCTGGGCTTAAGAGATCCACCCACCTTGGCCTCCCAAAGTGCTGGGATTATAGGGTGTAAGCCACCATGCCTAGCCTTGTCTGCTTTTAAAATTAGTTTAGAACCTGGATGGAGAAGAGAGATGTTCCCTAGAAAACTCAAACAATTGCTGGACTCATTATTTGCTCCCTTTGGTCAGGGGCCCATCAGCTGTAGGCAGGGATTATCACCACTATAAGAGACTATCTGTAGAGCAGTTTTCTTTTGAAAAGGACTGTGGGTGTGGCAGATACAGTAAACAGACTTGTGTTGTGTGCGTTCTCAGAAGATAGCAGCAACCTGTTTCCCTTTACTTGTACCCAGGCCACCGTCAAGGCACTGATACTCAGAATATATTTGAATGGACATGAATGTAATATACATTTTCAGTTGCTATTTTAGCTCTGAATGAAAATTTTATGTAGCCCCATAAAATCTGGAAACCCAATTCCTTCTCCCCCATCACCAGCAACAGTTTTCCTCCATCTCCGACTCCTGCCTCCTGCTAACATCCTGCCACTGACCCCAACAGGCCTGGCTTGGTTGTGGCATAAAGGTGTGTGTGCACACACTGACCTCCTTTTCTATGATAGCTACTTGCTTCTTGGCCAGCTTCTCCAGCTCGATGGACGAGTTGTTGGCATGCGTCTCCACCTCCTTCTGTAGCTTGAGGCGGTGCTCGTCCATCTCAGCCTTCAGCTTGTTCTCCAGGGCGATCAGCTGCTTCTGGTGCTGGCGCCGCATCCGCTTATAACCTGACATCTGTTCCCGCAACTCGTTCTCCTGCTCATGCTCATGGATCTGTCGTGTAACCTGAATTCGGGTGGGAAACAGAATTCAGGTCACCAGGTTCATGGGAGACAAGCTTCCAGGCAAAGTAGAAGGGCCCTGTGGCATAATTTTATCTATCACCTTCACCATCAGTTTACCTACTGTTTCTGCGAACGCTCACCTGTAGGGGGCACTGTGTTAGATAATCTTTCTGTATTTTATTCCTAGTCCTCAAAACCATCTCATTCACTCATTCATTTCATTCACGAGGTAGGTGATACCATCTCAGTTTTTTTTGTTTTTTTTTTCCATGGAGTCTCACTCTGTCACCCAGGCTGGAGTGAAGTGGTGTGATCTTGGCTCACTGCAACCTCTATCTCCCGGGTTCAAGTGATTCTCCTACCTCAGCCTCCCAAGTAGCTGGGACAATAGGCACGTGCCACCACACTCGGCTAATTTTTTTATTTTTAGTAGAGATGGGGTTTCACCATGTTGGCTGCACTGGTCTTGAACTCCTGACCTCAGGTGATCCACCTGTCTCGGCTTCCCAAAGTGCTGGGATTACAGGCATGAGGCACTGTGCCTGGCTACCATCTCAGTTTTATAGGTGAAGAAACTGAGTCTTGAAAGAAACTATTTATTAAGGTCGGGAACAATAGCTCACCCCTGTCATCTCAGTAATTTGGGAGGGTGAGGTGGGCAGATTACTTGAGGTCAGGAGTTGGAGACTAGCCCGGCCAACATGGTAAAACCCCATCTGTACTAAAAATACAAAAATTAGCCAGGCATGGTGGCAAGCACCTGTCATCCCAGTTACTTGGGAGACTGAGGCAGGAAAATCGCTTGAACCCAGGAGGCTGAGGCTGCAGTGAGCCGAGATCAGGCCACTGCACTCCAGTCTGGGCAACAGAGATTCTGTCTCAAATTAAAAAAAAAAAAAAAAAGAAAGAAAGAAAAAGGAATTATTTATTCAGTCAAAATGTGTTTACATATTTTTGACAAACCATCACATATATTACATGTTCACAGTAACATAGCTAATAAGGACTGGATTGGGAATCAGGCCCACCTCTGTCTGATTCCAGAGCCATGTTATTTCTACTATACCAAGATTTCCAACCAACACTATTGACAATGAGCCAGATACTTCTCTGTTGTGGGGGTCATCCTGTGCATTGCAGGATGCTTTGCAGCATCCCTGGCCTCTACCCACCAGATGCCAGTAGCACCTCCCACGACATGACAATGAAAAGTATCTCCAGATATTGCCAAAAGTCCCCTTGGGCACAAAATCCCTCTAGTTGAGAACTACCACACTGGTTTGTTTTCTGTTTTTTTTTTTTTTTTTTCTTTTTTTAGGATCATATCTCTAACAGTCATAGACCTTTTAAACTAGTCTGAACATGATTTATTTCCTATTCCTAATATGAAGGGGTATGAGATCAAGAGATCTCTTAAATCATGTCTACCCCATCCCCTTCTCTACAAAAGAAATGTTACCAAATTATAATACATACACTTGCTCTCCTCAAGAGGATAAAGCATTGCTATGATTTTTGGAAGGCTACTTTTCTTAGTAACGTTAACTCATTTTCAAGTAAATATTGAACAAATTAAAGCTTGTAAATGTACATGTTGGTGTCTCTTGCTCCTTGCTATTAAATCTTTTGTGATTTTCCAGTCCTTCCTTCAATTTGTCTTCTCTTTATTTTCCTGATCACTTTCTCCTCATTTTTCCTGTTTTAGAAAAAAAATCTTAATTTCAGGATTTTTTTTTTTTTTTTGAGATGGAGTTTCACTCTTGTTGCCCAGGCTGGAGTTGCAATGGCGCAATCTCGGTTTACCACAACCTCTGCCTCTCAGGTTCAAGCGATTCTCCTGCCTCAGCTTCCTAAATAGCTGGGATACAGGAGCCTGCAAGAACACCAGGCTAATTTTGTACTTTTAGTAGAGACAGGGTTTCTTCCATGTTGGTCAGAATGGTCTCAAACTCCCGACCTCAGGTGATCCACCCACCTTGGCCTCCCAAAGTACTTGGATTACAGGCGTGAGCCACTGCACCTGGCCTAATTCCAGGATTTTTATTTTAGTTTTGTTCTTCACTAAGTGATTTGGTCACTCCTATCTACTATAAGTCCCATCTCCCCAACCTAACAGCCAAACAAGTTTTACAGGAAAATTTCATGCTGCTATTAATTTTCTGTACTATTTTCAGTTTACGGGTTAAAGTACATTTTATACAAAGAAGAGTTTGTTTCTATGTTCTTTTTAGAAGGTGGCCCTGCATACTAGATTGCATCCTCATTATCAAGAGAGTGCTGCTCTGTAACTAGATAGTATTATCAAAATACACCATTAAACATTAGCCAAACTTTGAACCCTTTCCAGCTGAAACTAACACTAGGTGTCATATTCATTTCTCTTTTCTGAAGGATAATATTCTTTAAAGTATTAGGAATTAGAGCAGAGGATATTTCAAGACCAAAAAAGGAGAGTATCACCCAAAAGCCACCTAACCCTCTAAAGAAAATAAATGATCTATTTTGTTATCAGAAAATGTACTTTTTTAAGGGACCTATTTCAAGATAAAAGGAGGAAAGGAAGTCGTTTGAAATATATGTATCAATTTTACTTCTTCATGCCTCTATGTTTCTGAATTACAACTTTAAGGAGAAAACAATTCTAATCAATAGAAAGGATACCATTTAGCCCTTTCTGAATTTAACTGTTTTTCGGAAAAATATGGCAGTAAAGTATCAGGGCTAGGGTAATGAATTTTAGATATATTTTAGCTAGATATTTTTTCTTATTTTAGTATTCCTTCTTTAATCAGATTCCCAAAGCTGAGGCATGGCACAGTCTAAGATATCGAGACTCATTTAAAACTTGCCATAAGCATTGGCTTACAGCCAATAAAATATTCTCAGGATGGTCATTTCCCTAAAGATAAAAGGGAAATGAGTTGTGTCAAGAACATTTTCTATCTTAATTGGTGGGTGGGTCTCTGTAAAGAGGGTGGCCTTCTACTTGTACCAGATCACACCTGGTACAAGGATGTGGCAAAGAAAAATTACAAAGCTCAAACTGCTATATTGTACATCACTGAATTCCAGGAGAGACATTTTGCTTTTGAATGCTTCCCATAATGCAGATAATTACCTTCTTGAACTCCTAATATCATCTTCCATTTGTCACAACTAAACTTTCTAAGTTTTAAATTGTCTTTTTGGGTACATATGGAGATGTGAAGCTTTATAATTCCATGTTCAAGCTGGATAGATGAATTTAAATAAAAGTATGACCAGATATTTCAGTTGTAAAGTCTAACATGAAATATATAAAAAATATGTTATTTACAGTTATATGTGCCTATGGGTCTTAAGTGTACACTGTGAGTTTTAAGAATACACTATTTGGTCAATGAAATAAAAAATAATTGCCCATAACTTTTTCAGGCATATGGTTTTAAAAGTGCTTTCACATATAATTTATTTCTTTAATTTTTAGAAGGCCTTGGATTCCTACGGTTCTTGAATTGCCTGAGGAAATTTGCATCACCAAGGCAGAAAAAGAGTGACTACTTTCTTTATAAAGTAATAGAGGGAATCAACACCCAAAAAAGTCAAAGCTACAGAAAGTGGTAAGTGTAAATTACAAATTGAATGAGTCTGAAATGGAAGAAAGTTAGAAAGATGTAGTGACTGCAGTTTTTACAATGGCAGTCTCAAAAACTGTGATTAACTAAAAGTGGGCAGTACCCGCCCTGCTGCACCCAGTAGGTTGCATAAAGAAAAATCTCATCTATCTCTTACTATATAACTGACCTTGAGCAAATTACTGAACCTCTCGAAGTCTCTCAGTTTCTTAATGTGTAAAGAGAGAGGAACTACTACTGTCTTCCTCAGGGTCAGAGGACTTTCACATGTGAAAGTGCCTAGCAGGGTGCCTGAGTCCCAGGAAATGTTCAGTGTATGCTGGATTCCTTCCTTCTAATGCCAGGCTCTGCGAAGCACGTCCCTTTGCCCTCCACTTAGTATTTCTGGTGATGGAGACACAGATCAGAATAAGTGGATCCAGGAGAAAGGGCACATTTAAGGAACAAAAAACTATCTGTATCTAGATTGTGGATTACAAGATTATATGTAATTTCTGAATCTGAATTATTACTCATTTCATGTATCTAGAATATGTAAAATATAATAAACAAATAAATAATAAATAATGAGTCATAGAAAGGAAGACCAGAACTTTTTTCTAAAGGTTCCTACAGCCGTTCAATGTTACTTGATTTAATTGCAGCAAAATTCAGCCCCAAAACAAACCACTTCATCCGAAGTGCAGCATGTCCCTACCGTGTATAAAACACTGCACTAGAAGGCTAATAAGCAACTTCCTGAACATAAAACAAGAGCATGATGGCTGGTAATGTTACCCTCTTAAGAGATCAAAGCCAACTTACAAGATTAATAATATGTAAGAATCAAAATGATGCATATGATAAAAGTGGCCACCTCAGCACTTAGAACAAATGAAATTTATAGCAAGTTCTTAAAAAGAATACAGTGAGTCACATTCTGGCATTAGAAATTTAACATTCTATTCTTTAGAAAACCTAAGGAAAAACTGTTTTTAAGTTTTTGCTAAAAGTGATGACTGATAACAGACAATTCTGCCTTTATAAAAGAATATGCTACATGAAGAATTCTCAAATGCAAACTTATATATCCAAATTCTTATGTGATAGCAGGGCTGGAGGTGACCTCATTCATTTGTTCATTCATTTATTCAACACGCATTTATTGAGAGACTTTGATCATATGGGTTGGACAGGTAGACTGGACAATACAAGTGAGAAATGGTGTCAGCAATGACTGTAGTGAGTTAAGAAGGCAAGAATGAGGAAAGAGACGTGTAATATTTTGATAAGCATCCTATGGTACACTGTCCAGGAAGAGAACACATTTTCAAGCATTTAGAAACAGAACTGGGCTCATGAGAGCTAAAACAGTAGCATTTACTGCTGAAGCTCTCAAAGTTTTATTCTTATGTATCAAGTTCATTCAGGTACCCAATTTCACCATGAGCTGAATTATTAGGGTGCATTTTAAAAACGTCAAATGAAGACTCTCTTTTAATGAGTTTTTCTATCAAATCTGGCAAAGCCAAGTAGAAGAATCTATATTTTCATGTAGAGAACAATAATACTTTTCTCCTACATGGCTTCTTGGGGATTCCCCTCTTGTGCCCTTCTCCCTGACATGTGTTCTAACATAAATTTGCCTGTGTAATGCAGTCACAGGTAAATTGTGTTAGAACATGCATTAGGAAGAGGGGCAGTGAGAATTTCTTCACAAAGTCAAAAGCTGAACTCTGATAGATACGGTGCTCTTGATATTAATATCTCTACCATGGAAACAGCCAAGAACCCGGGACATTATAAAGTTTTCAGAAGAAATGACATCAGATATAGCAACAGCTGAAAACACCCTCATGAGTCACTAATTTTATTAAAATATTAGGCTTTCCATAAAAAATAAAGGAAGGCACATCTCAAAGGCCCAAGAAGTCAGATTAGTAATTCTGCAGAACTATACAAACAACTCCTTTTTCCAGATAACACATCAGCCCAGAATGAACTTTCCTACTGAAGAGGAAAAAGAAAGGTTAAAATAAAGATGCCATGAAATGCCCTTCCTTTTCCTAATTCTTCAAAATAAAGGCAATAATCTCTGCCCTTAGAAAATATAATAAAAATTATACAATTGTAAAAAAAAATTACAATCTAAAGTTTACTTAGGGTTTCCTCTGGTATCAAGGTTTATAGTCCTTCCTTATCCTTTGTTACAAATGCAACTGTGCAGCAGTACATAATACAAAAATCTCAGTTTTAAGGTGCTAACATAATAAAGACATGTAGCAGTACAGGCCCATAGCCCATGGGCTTCTTCATATACTCGTCAATAACTTCATTCAAAAGCACAATGTTGAAAGTAATACTAAGGGGGAAAAGCACAAAGCCAGGACTCTTTTAGGCTCATGTTGAAGAGGTAGGCTCATAAACAAATTTTAGGAAGAGTAATATTTTTGTCAGTTTGCAAGCCAACTGAAAATATGCATTTCATCATTTATTTATCGAGTAATTGAAAAACTAATTTCTAAATTCCTTCTTTTTCCTGTTCACCTTTGGACCTCTTTGTGACTTGTTAGCGCCTCTACTAAAAGATGTTAAAGAAAGAATAAAACCAAAATAAACGAATAAATAGAGTATTGCCACCAACCATTAGAAGTAAGGCAAGGTTTCAACAATGATTTGATTTTTTTTATTATACTGGACTTCCACTTTCCCATGATCTTGCTCTTACTTTTATGTCATTTATGTCATTTTAGTCTTTTTCATTTGAGCTGGGATCCATAAAACAATAGGATTTATAATATATCTTTAAAAATTAAATATTCTATGCTATTCCAGTATCCTGAGTTATATACTCCCATTGGCATTAGGCTTTAAAATAATACAATGGGTAGTAGAATTGTAGTACTTGGCAATATACATTAAAAAATCCATACCAATAGTTAGATTGTTCAAAATGGGACACGGAATCATACAACACCATACCTTTCCCTTCTATTTTTTTTCCTCTCTAAAAACCACCAGATACAAATACCACTGAACTCTGATAAACTACCACCAATCCCAACCATGACTCCAAAGCACTACGTTTAGAGAGGGTGCCCCACAAAAAACAACTTATTTTGTGGCTAAAGCAACAGCATATCAACTACTCCGTTTTTAATTTAATATAGGGGCAGGAGCCTTTTAGCAAATCAAAACTTCATTACAGAAACTGGTTGCAGCTGTTCTCTGGATGGGCACTAGGAAGACTGCAGGATTCAGAGGGTTCCTGAGGACACTGTCCATAGCCCTGAGGTGGCCTAGTAGGGAATTATCATCCACAGACAGGAAGACTGTGATGGCTGATACACACACAGTAGTCCTGGGTGAGTTCATAGATGCCAGTGTGAGATTATTCTGGCATGGCTGTAGTAATCTCTTGCTGGGAGGTAGGAGAGGTTATGAATATATGATGTGGGAATGAGGGTGTGGCAAGAGAGAAAAGAGAACCTGTCCCAGAGGGGGAAAGCCACTTGGTATAATGTCTGCTTCACATGTAAAACCGCTGATGGTGTTCGGATGCTCAGAGCTTGTTATCATTTCTCCTCTCATTTCAACATGAACAGGTATGGATAAAGGTACAAGTCTCATACGAGTCGGTGGTAAGTAGTCATAGTTCTCTAAAGCACCATATCTCTTCTTTTGACAGATATCATGGCATGAAGATAATGATTATTTGATAATCTCATGATGCTTTACCTAGACTCAAAAGCATATTTTAAGGTGCTCAACAATCATTAGCAAATACATACTGGACATTTTAAGATCTCTATTACACAGTGTAGCATTCCTTTCAAATGAAAAATTGCTCATCAAAGGGATTATAAGAAACCTCTACATAAAGGAACTTAAAAGTGGGCTTATTTATAAGCAGTCTAAATTAAATTGCTTGCTTTTAGACAGCAGCAGGCATAGCAATATGTAGGTGCTTTAACTTCCATTTTTCCTTGTATCTGGGTTTTTAAAGATTGTAATCCATTATAAATCCCAAAGATAATCGAAGCCTTTAAAAGACTTGAGAAATAAAGTAGAAATCAGGTTTAAAAAATAGGACAAGAAAAATGATCATTTCTGGGTCGGCCTCGGATGATGTCATCATAGGTTCTAAATGTAATAGCCAAGCAGTGTACACTAACTCTTCCTGCCCATGTGACCTCTAACATCAATTTGGGCAAAACAACTAATATTTCAATAATTTTTTGGCTGAGAAGTGAGATTCAGAAGGAAAAGATTAAAGAGAGTTTAGAGTGGCAAGGATGAAACGGTGTCAGTGTGTGTGTGTGTGTGTGTGAGTGTGAGCGCGCACGCGCACGCGTAGGGGGCCGAGGGGAGGAGGCATGAAAACTAACTCTTCCAGCACACACCCCTTTTGCTACTACAAGGGCATCCAGCAATCACATTTGCAATAGTAAAAATGCTGAAGAATCCTACAGTCTCTATTCTTTCACAATCAGCCCTATCCTCTCCTACAGAGCCCTTCTTGCTTTATTGGTGCCAGGAAATTCTTCAGGGGTTAAATGGGGAAGTGCAGCCACTACCATTGTTGCAATAAATAAATGAATGAACCAGAACGAACCAGCAATCCATCCCTGGGAAGCAAGTATCTTATTTTCTACAATTAGATACATTAGCCAGCAACCATATATTTTTAAAAATTATATTTTATCTTTTGATGTGTGTGTATACATTATAGACACATATGCATCTATATAAAAAGAAGCACAGTGCCCTGAACACATATACATCAATACCTTAAAAAAATTTAGCATTATTTATTTCAATGAAAAGACAAGCAGCTTTTAAAAAATTGGACAGGCTAGCAACTTCATCTCAAAGGCCCTATATTTTGCACATACAGCATATAAACACACACACACACACACACACACACACACACACACACACACAAAGGTTTTTTTTTTTTCCATGCCATAGACAATGCTAAAATATCTGAAATCAGGTTGCTATGCCAACAGATTTTTTTCCTAAAATGAATAAAATTATTAGGAGAGAGAAAACATTCTTGACTCTTTTCCTCCCATCCATGAAGCCGAGAAAGGCTCAGGGAGGGCGAGAGGCTGCCAGATGGGGAGGAGGGGAAGGAAGGGAAGGTGGGTAGAGGGGTGTTTGCTTACCAAAGATGCTGATTTGATCGTGGCAAAGCGCTCTCTGTTCCGGTAGTGGAGGGCCTGGCTCTGAACTGACTGGGTAGGCCGCGGCTCAGGCCTGGGATCGCCGTGGCCCGCCTCATCCCTTATGAATACATGATCCTGCAGAAATGGATAAAAACAAGGAGAAAGTCCAGCTGTGCTCTTTCCTCGCCGGCTGCCTCTCTCTCACCCCTCTTTCTGCACAAGCACTGCTGTTTGAAATGCATAGTTTAGCTCTCTGCTAGTCCCCGCAGCTCCCACGGTACAAAATGAATAAGCAACACATTGCAGCCTTCAGTTAGGAATGTCAGCTGATCGCTAGTGGGATGCCTTCTGAATCCCTGGCAGGCTTTTTCTTTACCTCCAGAATTACATATATGCAAAAGAAAAAAAGAATAGAAAAAACAATGCAATGTAAAGACTCCTTAGAACAGTTTGCTTAAAACGCTGTAACCAGATAATTCCTTTAAAAATGTCATGTCCATGTCTAGCAAGGAGGATGCTGGTGGCTTTTAACATAAAAGCGAGCCTCCGCCTCATTCCCTTGAAAGATCTGCTTTCTCAATTTAATTTTATTTGAGATCTGTTCGGTAGGATCATCGTTCTGCCTAGAACCAATGTAGGCTTGTGCTGAACAGCCTCTCTATCTTGTGCTGGGAAGATTCGGCAGTCACTGAGGGATCCTGCTTTCCAGTCATGATCGTACACAGTTCTAGCACCTTCTCTCTACAGCTTCTGAAAGGATTTTTTTTTAGATTTAAAGAGACAGGCGTACAATTTTAACCAAATGATACTTTCACAAATTCTTCTTCAACTCAGCATCGGTATGGTCACCAGAGTGAGTAAAGCTGGAATTTAATGTCCTTGACTGATTTAATCAAGCCCACGTTTTCTGATAGGCAAAGATAATTAATCTTGTTCTAATGCCCAGTGAAAAAATAGCATTCCCTGGAAGGATAATAATGGATGTTTCTTAAATGCAACTGAAATGACTTTTAAAGGGGAAAATGCTTTCAAAGGACGATGTTCCTCTCTATAAAAGATAAAGTGGTCAATCATTAAGTGGCTATATAACCCTTCAAAAAAAAGGACACTATAGTAATTTGTACCACAAAAACATGTACAACCATGGGGGCTCTTAAAATAGTACATGTTCAGGATGGGAAAGGAAAAATTAATTCCTTATTTCCTTAGGGTTTTAGAAGAAACCATTTGTGAGAAGTCAATATTGCATTTTATCTATGACCACTTGAAATTTTTTTATCATGGCTCTTTTCTTCATCACAAAACAAAAAGAAGTTTAGAAAATACAAAATTTTATTATAGTCTAAAATTTTGAGGGAAATTAAATTTTACATCCGGATTTTTAAATAAAAGCCAAGACCCAAGATTAAATTGGACTGATTTTCTTTTTCCTTTTATAAATTTAAAATGCTTTGACGTATTTGGAAGGTATCTATCATTACAATTACCTATATTGAGAATGTTTTAAAATTTTTGTATTATAGCTCAAATAATGAAGGGATCTTTGATAAACTTGCCATTGAGGGCGTATATATCAAATTCAAGTATATGCTATGGCCACGCTGTCCAATAAGATAGTGACTAGCCACATATGACTATTTTAATTAAAAATTAAAATTAATTCAATCAAAATTAGATCCAAAATTCAGTTCCTAAGTCATACTAGCTATGTTTCAAGCATTCAGTAGCCATAGTTAGTGGGTATTATATTGGATGGTGCAGATATAAAATAGTTCCATTATTGCAGAAAGTTCTTTTAGACCTTGCTGTGGGTTAAAAATGAATCTCTTAACCCATGTTTTTAAAACTTATAAGAAAATGTTTGAAGGGTCAGTTAAAATTATTCTATATAATTTCTTGTGAATTTGAACTCTTATTTCACAAGGAAGAGAGAGAACATGTGTAATTGAGATTCATGCACTAGGTTTAAGGTTCTAAAGAAGGCAGCACTGAGACCTGATATCATGTATATTACTGCATATTTGCTATTATGTTTATGTCCAAAATTCAACTTAATATTACAGTCTCAGAAAAGAAAGCAGCTCTTAAATGCCAGCAATCAGAAGAGATATGCTAGGTAGAGGCCTGTGATATTATAGGAGGCCTTAACAAGTTGCTAACTTACCAAGTACAGTGATTGAGAAGGAGACTTCAAATATGTGGGCAACGGCTCAGTTTCACATTGTAATAACGTGATTTGTAAGGATAACCAATGACACCAGAATCCACATTGTCCACATAACAGACCAAAACAAAATTTATTCATGTACCCAAATATGTGTAATTTTATTCCTTTGTTTTATCTCTGATAAATATTAACACCTCAGAAACATGGTTTAGGGCTCTGCTTCTCCAATTAAAAGCCGTAATGTATTTTCTAAGTTTACTAAACTTGAGGAAGTTGAAGTACACCAGAAAAGTTAAAAGTTGAAATGACATTTATTTTAGTTGATACGTGTGTAATTAAATAACTCAAGTATATTATAAAATAGTGCTATTTTGTAGTCCAAAGAATAGGTTCAAAATTTTAATCCACTTTAAATATAATAATGCTAACAATATAATTCTTTGCTTCCCCTTAAATTTTTTTACTTTTATAAAATAATTCTTAGTTTTCCAGATCAATTTCATAACAGAGATCACCATCACTAAAAGTCTTCAAATACTATATAAGAAACTAAAAAATTGGACAAAATTTTAGTCTAACAGTGGATATTCATTTCAAGTGCATTGGAAATGAATTTTAAAATATCCAATTCTACTGCATAAAACAGGTTCAAAACTCCAAAGACAGCTTATGAAGCTATTTAAAAATGGGAGAATGTAACTTGAGAAGTAAGCCCAAAGAAATTAAAGTATCAACGTTTTACTGGAGATATTTTCTGTTGGTTATACTGTGCCTTTAAGAGTCTCTTTGTAAAAGAACACTATATCTGGCTCCCAGTGTTTCTGAACTGCACATATCTTAAGATTAACAATGGAAAGGGTTAATTTATATTTTTATGCAGTTATGCACTAGATGCAGATTATTTACAAATGATAAGACTGAAATCTTCAAAGAAAGATTTTAGAAGATTAAGAAGAATAAATCTATTCCATTTTGCCAAGGCAAAATACATGGCATAGTTATAATTTATCTTTAAAACATTATCATCCAGAAACAAACAAAAATCACTCCTTGAAATATCAGTTTTTTTTTTTTTTTTTTTTTTTTTGAGACGAGTTTTGCTCTTGTTGCCCAGGCTGGAGTACAATGGCGCGATCTTGGCTCACCGCAACCTTCGCCTCCCGGGTTCAAGTGATTCTCCTGCCTCAGCCTCCCAAGTAAATGAAATCACAGGCATGCACTACCATGCCCAGCTAATTTTGTATTTTTAATAGAGACGGGGTTTCTCCATATTTGTCCGGCTGGTCTCGAACTCCTGACCTCAGATGATCTGCCTACCTTGGCCTCCCAAAGTGCTGGGATTAAAGGTATGAGCCTTTGTTGTCAATGCTTTTGGTGTTTTGATCATGAAGTCCTTGCCTACACCTATGTCCTGAATGGTTTTGCCTAGATTTTCTTCTAGGGTTTTTATGGTGTTAGGTCTTATGTTTAAGTCTTTAATCCATCTGGAGTTATTTTAGTGTAAGGTGTCAGGAAGGGGTCCAGTTTCTGCTTTCTGCACATGGCTAGCCAGCTTTCCCAACACCATTTATTGAACAGGGAATCCTTTCCCCATTGCTTGTTTTTGTCTGGTTCTTCACATGTACCCCAAAACTTAAAATGCAATAAAATAAATAAATGGGGGAAAAAAATAAATGTCTTTATAATATTATTATATTTCAAAAAAAAAAAAAAAAAAAAAAGGTATGAGCCACCGTGCCTGGCCTGAAATAGCAGTTTTGTTTTGTTTTGTTTTGAGATGGAGTCTTACTGTGTCACCCAGGCTGGAGTGCAGGGGCTCGATCTCCACTCACTATAACCTCTGCCTCCTGGGTTCAAGCAATTTTCCTGTCTCAGCTTCCGGAGTAGTAGGGATTACAAGTGCCCACCACCATGCCTGGCTAATTTTTGTATTTTTAGTACAGATGGGGTTTCACCATGTTGGGCAGGCTGGTCTTGAACTCCTGACCTCAAGTGATCTGTCCACCTCATCCTCCCAAAGTGCTGGGATTATAGGCGTGAGCCACTGGGCCCAGCCTGAAATACCAGTTTTAAGTAAACCTATGTTAACCTGATAAACTTATCACATTAATTTTTTTGTTTGTTTGTTTTTTTGAGACAAAGTCTCACTCTGTCACCCAGGCTGGAGTGCAGAGGCACTATCTTGGCTCACTGCAGCGTCTCTACCTCCTGGGTTCAAGTAATTCTCATGCCTTAGCCTCCTGAGTAGCTGGGTCTACAGGCACGCACCACCATGCCCGGCTAATTTTTTTGTATTTTAATAGGGACAGGGTTTCACCATGTTGCCCAGCCTGATCTCAAACTCCTGAGCTCAGGCAATCTGCCTGCCTTGGCCTCTCAAAGTGCTGGGATTACAGGCACAAGCCACCGTGCCCAGCCTACAACATTGGTCCATCATAAAAAATAAACTTCTTTGGATTAAAAAGGAAGCTGTCAGGCCGGGTGCAGTGGTTCACGCCTGTAATCCCAGCATTTTGGGAGGCCGAGGTGGGCGGATCACCTAAGGTCAGAAGTTCGAGACCAGCCTGGCCAACATGGAGAAACCCCATCTCAAAAAAAAAAAAAAAAAAAAAAATTAAAAAAAAAAAGAAAAAAGGAAGCTGTCATAATGTTTGTTCAAAATCTTTAGTAAAATGAATTTCTACACAAGAACGAAATATGTGAAGCATGAAGCACAAACTTTACTATTATACCCTAGACAAGGGGCGTTCCTTTTATTTGAAAGTTTTTCCTTTAAGTGTCTGACCATTACACTTCTGAAACAAAGATTTGTGGTGTACGTACTTGCCTAGAGTTTCTTTTTTTTTTTTTTTTTAATATGTGTTTTTTCCTAATAGAGCAGGGGTCTCACTATGTTGCCCAGGCTGGTCTCGAGCTCCTAGGCTCAAGTGATCCACTCACCCCAGCCTCCCAGAGTGCTGGGATTACAGGCGTGAGCCACTGCACCCATCCACTTGACTATAGTTTCTAAATGAACTTGACTTTAACCTTGGAAGCCACTCCTCTGGGCTCAGTAGTGCTTTGGGTTTACCATTATCACAGTACTCATCATACTTACTTGTCTGCCTCTGCATAAGGCTGTGGGCTTTTTGAAGGCAGAGTAAATGTCGTTTGAAAAATCTCAGTCTCCCTAGCACCTGGCATAGTGCTTGATACTTAGTAGGCATTCAGTAAATGTTTGCTGAATAAACAAACGCAAGAATATAGGTCTGAGGAGATTTTGAGAAAATGACATTTTCTTTTGGATTATTTAACGAATTCAAATTTGTGTTTCATAAAAACCTGCCACTCTGTACTCTAAGAAAGTCGTAAAATAGTGACACACACATAAGCACACCTTTACACCGTGGGATGTTGGGGGAAGTATCTAAAAATGGCTTTTATCCGGTGATGAGAAACCTTTTTATCCTCTCCCACACTTTTTACGCTGTGGAGAAGGGATCAGCAAACCTACCACTCTCCTTTGTTTTGTTCATTTCAAAATTATTAAATTATTGTCGAAGCAGGTGTAGCTATCAAAAGCTGGGGCTGGAGGAAAGGGAGAAGATGAAAAAGCATATCTTAACTTGGAAGGATAGTTGGAGAGAAAAGATGACTAGCAAAAGGCTGAGGGGAAAGATGTTACTACAGAGACTGTTATATGACTGCTTTAAGAAACATCACCTTCATATGTTAATTTACTTTTTACTTGGCAAATGTGAGTTGAAGAGTCAAAGAACCCACCCCTCTATTCAGCAAAAATAATAGGAAAGGCCACTGAGCAAGTGAAAATTAAACTAGAACGTCCTATTCCCTCAAGGACATTTCTTCTGTTTTCTCCCGCAAAAGTGGTGAAAAGTGTTCTTTTTTTGGAGAGGAGGGGAAAGAACTAACATTGACTAATAGGAAAGGTCAAATAAAGCTTTAGGAGTCAGGGTAGAATGACCTTTCCCCCCCACTCCAGATGGAGTCTTACTCTGTCGCCAGGCTGGAGTGCAGTGACGCCATCTCGACTCACTGCAGCCTCCATTTCCCAGGATTTAAGTAATTCTCCTGCCTCAGCCTCCTGGGATTACAAATGTGCGCCATCATACCTGGCTAATTTTTAATTTTTGTATTTTTAGTAGAGACAGGGTTTCACCATGTTGGCCAGGCTGGTCTTAAACTCCTGACCTCCTTTTTTTTTTTTTTTTTTTTTTTGAGATGCAATCTCACTCTGTTGCCCAAGCTGGAGTGCAGTGGCATGATCTTGGCTCACTGCAATCCCCACCTCCCGGGTTAAAGCAATTCTCCTGCCTCAGCTTCCCACGTAGCTGGGACTACAGGCACATGCCACCATGCCCAGCTAAGTTTTGTATTTTTAGTAGAGACGGGGTTTCACCATGTTGGCCAGGCTGGTCTTGAACTCCTGACTTTGTGATCCACCCACCTTGGTCCCCCAGAGTGCTGGGATTACAGGTGTGAGCCATTGCACCTGGTCACTACCTCGTGATCCACCTACCTTGGCCTCCCCAAAGTGCTGAGATTACAGGTGTGAGCCACCATGCCTGGCTGGTAAAATGACTTTTTTAAACAACAGTTTCTGAAACACTTATTCTATTTTATAGAATGAAGTGTTGACCCATTTAAAAAAAATGAAAAAAATTTTTTTTATGTAAATAGTCCCTAGAAAGGGATCCTTATGACGGAGTTCAGTAAGCATACCTAAAATAACACTGATTCAAGAACAATGGTTTTAGGATATTAAAGTCTTATAATCTATACTAATAGAAGGCAGCAACAGGCACAGGGAATTAATTTTACACTTTAATAAAATACACCTTTTGATTAACAAATTTAAAAGTTAGACTTTGTTGCTTAGGATAATGTTAAAATCTGTTTGCTACTGCTGTATACACAATTATTTTAAGGAGTAGGATGGAGGCTCAGAAGCAGGCTAGGTGACAACAAAGAAACAATCTGGATTAAAAATTTGCACCGGAGTCACTTGCAAATAATCAAGAACTCAGGTGTGGAGTAGTGTCCTATAAAGGGTCATCTTCAATTTAGTTCACAGGACATTTATTGAGTACTTACTATGTAACAGACACTGTGCTAGGTGGTAGGTGAAAAAAGGGGCTCCTGAAGAACTACCAGTCTAGAGCTGTAGTGCTGTTCTTGTTCCTGAAAAAAGTAGTGTGACACACTAGCCAGGGGAAAATAAGTACCTAAAGTTTATTTTGTTAGCATGCTTTTAGCCTTATCAAATCATTCTTGCTCAAAAAGAAGATTGAATTAGGATCCCCTCAGGGCCTGGGAAAGACCAGAGCAGAGGCAAGGACTGGAGAGAAAATAACCTGGAATTCTGATGTCAAAGGAAAATTTTCAGTGTTTCACTTTACATTTTGGGGGCTTGATCTGTGGTGCAACTGTCCTGCTAAAATCCGGGCATATTTATTCCAGATGGAGAGCTGTTAATTGCAAGTCATGTTCTCACTAGCTACTCATGAACTTAATTTTACTTTTTTAAGTTTCTTCTTTGAAAAAGCAAACTTACTTCCGATCTAAAATGGTAATTGGTTCCAGATCTGTTTTGACTATTTGATTAGTCAAATCAATTTGACTAATTTAAGATATGTCTGCCTGTGAGCAGAGACTGTGCCACTGTACTCCAGCCTGGGCAACAGAGTGAGACTCTATCTCAAAAAATTAAAAAAAAGAAAAGATATATCTGCTTGATTATAATAATCAAGGGACAAAAGTTTCTTTCACCCATATTCATATATTTTGGTATTTATTACTCATGTTCTTATTGTGTTGGGTACTCATTTAACTGTTCATTTAGCTTTCTCAAATTGTAAAGATAGCTAAGATTATTGAACCCTTTTAATCCATTATATTCAATGAACCAGTAGAGTATGATATTTAATATCTGGTAATTACTTTATTCCCTGCCTTGTTTTGGTTTTGTTGATCTATTCATTCATTCCACAGTTGTTTACTGAGTGTCTATGCTGTGCCAGGCACTATTCTAGGTATTGGGTGTGTTACTTGCCCAAAGTAATATAAAACTAACAGGCAGATAGAACTATAAATTAGTTTCCTTATTCCTAAGTTTAAGATACAAAATTTTCTATTGAGAGTTAAAAATGCTATTTATGTTCCCAAGTGAAAAAGTATTAGAAATTTGAGTAAACCACCCAATATAAACTTTGTGGATAATTTTTATTTCTATTGTTTTTAAAGATAACATATTTCAAAGCTCAGGTATAAGAACTAAATGGATTTCATGAAAAGATACCATATTTAACATTAAGTTTTCATATATATTATTATTTTTTTTTTGAGACGGAGTTTCGCTCTTGTTAACCAGGCTGGAGTGCAATGGCGTGATCTCGGCTCACTGCAACCTCCGCCTCCTGGGTTCAGGCAATTCTCCTGCCTCAGCCTCCTGAGTAGCTGGGACTACAGGCACGCGCCACCATGCCCAGCTAATTTTTTGTAGTTTTAGTAGAGATGGGGTTTCACCATGTTGACCAGGATGGTCTTGATCTCTTGACCTCATGATCCACCCACCTCGGCCTCCCAAAGTGCTGGGATTACAGGCTTGAGCCACCGCGCCCGGCCTATATATTCTGTTTTTTGAACTCACTTACATTTTAAAGGTAATTCATCCAAAGTTTATTTGCAAATGTGTTTTGATTTTCTTCCATCATGTTTCCTCTATATATTTCATAATAAAATAGAAACATATTATATAACTTAAGAATTTAAGTATTCTTCCTGACCTATATATTTTTGGTGGATCAAATACAATTATCTTCTACTTCAGAATATAAATTTTATCTATTCTTCCTAAGTCATCACATCAGGGAGAGAAATGTATTGAAACACTCAGATTATCACAAGGTAGGTCTATGACAGCATGCCAAAAATAAAATTAAAATCCCAGTGAGTTATAGACCAGGGTTTTCTTTCTTGTTGGTTATGCCAGTAGTATCTTTCTTCTAATTCTGGGTGCCTATCTGAAAAGTCCTGGAGCAAGGATACAACTGAATTACTCTTCTTTTGTTCCCTATACCCATACAGTCCCAGGGGTAAAAGAAAGGAAAGTGCCAGACCTGTCAGCACTCATAATTGCTCCCTCTGAAAAGACAGCCCAGCAAAATATTTTTTACTCTTCAAATATATGATCACTTGCCCATGTTGAAAGGATACCAGCCAGCAATGCTGATCTCTTGGTAGATTTCTGCATCTGTCTGATATCTCTATTTTCCTCAAATTGTTCCCATGGCTTCCTGATAATCTGGGTCTTTTGCTGTCTCTCTGGTCCAGATGCATTGTCCACATAGCACACCAGCCATAGCTCCTATGGCCTTCCCCTTTTCCTTGAACACACAAATCTCTCTCTGTCTCAGTGCTCTTGTACTTGTTGCTTTCTGACTCATCCCCATCTCTTACCCCAGCTGGCTAGCTTCAATTTGTTTTTGAAATTTCTCCTTAAATGTCACCCCATCAGGTAGGCTTTCCTTATTCCTTGCTAGAGCAAGTCCTCCTCGTACCCAAAGCAAGTTTCTTTCTTTTTTGTTTTTTGAGACGGAGTCTCGTTCTGTCACCCAGGCTGGAGTGCAATGGCGCAATCTCAGCTCATTGCAACCTCCACCTCCTGGGTTCAAGCAATTCTCTTGCCTCAGCCTCCTGAGCAGCTGGGATTACATGTGCATGCCACCATGCCCGGCTATTTTTTGTATTTTTAGTAGAGACAGGGTTTTGCCATGTTGGCCAGGCTGATCTCAAACTCCTGACCTAGAGTGATCTACCTGCCTTGGCCTCCCAAAGGGCTGGATTACAGGTGTGAGCCATCACACCTGGGTACAAGTTTCATAATTACATATTATATATAGTTATTTCTGTGTTTACTTGCTTAATCTCCCCTGCAGATAATAAGCTCCATGCAGGTACAATGTCTGTTTCATTTCCTCTGTATCTGCAGGGTCTACCATATTTCCTGGCACGTAGTAAAGCCCCTCCCACCTCCAACGTATTTGTTGAATAAATAAGTTAACCGGTTCCAGAAAATAAACATGTATCCCCTACTATTCATGACCAAGCACCAACATATTTTTTCCTACCTATCCTCTTCTCCTTTTTCTTCTAAGAAAAAAAGTACAACAGACAGGAGTGAAAACAATTCTTAAACGTGCTCTCTTACTGGAGTTAGAATGTGATCACTGCCACTCATTAAAACAAGTACATACATTCCTTACATATATTTAATCATAATGTATTTCCACTTATGAATCATCATAGCCTTGTATGAAATGAGGATCTTTAATTGGAAGAGAATACAAAAATAAAAAACAGAATAATTAATTCAAAAGTCAGAATTTAAGGTTGGCTATGGTGGCTAATGCCTGTAACCCCAGGTATGGGAAGCCAAGGTGAAAGTACTGTTCGAGGCCAGGAGTTCAAGACCAGCTTCAACATAGTGAGACTCCCATCTCTACAAAAAAATTTTAAAAACTAGTCAGGTATGGAGGCACACACCAGTAGTCCTAATTAGTTGAGAGGCTGAGCGGGGAGAACGGCTTGAGCCAGGAGTTTGAGGTTATAATGCACTATGATCATACCACTGCACTCCAGCCTGGGTGACAGAAGGAGACCCTATCATGATGCTTTTGTCATTGTGCATCATGATAAAAAATAAAAAATATTTAAGCTGGTAGAGAGCTAGCCTTAGAAGAACTATAAATAATCAATCCAAGAAATGGTAGAAAAGAGTAGAAACAGGTTCTAAAACAAATAGTACGCTGGGAATAAAGATTAAGAAACATACTTTTTTTTTGAGAGTGAGTTTCGCTCTTGTCACCTGGGCTGGAGAGCAGTGGTGTGACATAGGCTCACTGCAACTTCTACATCCCTGGTTCAAGCAATTCTCCTGCCTCAGCCTCCCAAGTAGCTGGGATTACAGGCATGCACCACCATGCCTGGCTAATTTTATTTTTTGCATTTTTAGTAGAGATGGGCTTTCACCATGTTGGTCAGGCTGGTCTCGAACTCCTGACCTCATGATCTGCCCACCTTGGCCTCCCAAAGTGCTGGGATTACAGGCATGAGCCACCTCGCCTGGCTAAGAGAATACTTCTAAAAGGGAACAACCAACATGTTATGCTCAGGAAGGCTTGAAGGTCTACAGTATTAAGGTTATTGGTTTAGAGAAGGACTTAGCAAATTCTTCAACTTACTTATTGATGATGAAGGACATCAGAGAGATGAAGAAATAGGCACAGATGTAGCCTCTGTAATTCTTTGTTACTTTTTGACCGTAAGAAAACTGTCATGTGCTGAGTCTAGTCCCACTCTGCAGTTACAAAAAGGTAACGGGAACATCTGGAAGCTAAGTGACTTGAACTGGACTCACTAGGATTGACAAAGCCCAGCTTTGTGGAGGGTATCGTGAAACCTACCTTCTTGGGCACAACAGAGGAGCTGGAATTTATTGTGCTTTCATCATCATGCATCATGACAAGTTCAGAGCTGCTCTCGTCCGTGACCTCCTGCATGCTGTTCACACTGCTGCTCTGGCTGCCCGTGCTCACAGACATGCTTGGAATGGAATGGTTGCTGCCCAGGCTGTCCATTTCCCTCATCAGGTTGGTTCCATGTTCACTGTCCTATAAAAATGGGGCACTGAGGTTAGAAAAAGAGACTGGAGACAAAGAGCCAATCCATTGACTAAAGTATCAAGCACACTCAATTTTGCAGAGTGAAATTACTTTTCTGCGAATCTGCGAAGATGAACTTTTTCAATGTACTGGCTCCACTACTCCCTCACCATCTTCAGACATCTCAAATTCGCTTCCTATGCCTTCCCCAGGGGCTGTTCTGGACAAGGGTCATAAGGCTCCAAATGCTGCCATCCCAGGGCTTTCCCCTGTCATACACTACCATCATATTATCGTATTGCTATTCAGTAAGCAAAATCAAGCTAGGTTTGTAAGTGATCTTCTGGAACATCAAGGAGCTAGAGGAAGACTGCTGGCCACTAAAGAGGTGAGCTCTAGGATATCTGCAAATACAGCAGTGGTCACTTGAAAAAGTAAAGTGGAAAGAGTTTTCAGAGATTTGACAAGTAACATGCTCCCTCTGCAAGTCATTATTGAGTAACTTCATATCTAAGCAGGAATATTAATTCTACTGTCTTCGACAGGTAATTAAATTCTGCCTCCCTCAAGTAATTCTATCATGCTTATCTCTGTAATCTTATTAAATATATTTGTTAAATAATACTGGTTTTCATCACTACTGGCCCAAAGACTACGATTTGAAAAGTGGTAAAATAACCAGAACATATAATTTATCCACCACAGTGGGATATCTTTTGATATAAGATTGAATAATATAATTAAATCAATTTAGCTACAAATAAACCCTATTCTCAAACAACCATACTGTACACATATAACTTTAATAAACTCTTACTTAGCCATGGCAATATAAAAAATTACTGAGTAACATTAAATGGTGGATAATACGTTATATTTTTAACAGATTTATTTTCCAAATTAAAGGGGATCATTTCTATATATGCAATCAAGAAATTTTATAGTTCAATGCAACTTTCTGAGCTTTGTTTTTAGAATTATTGATAAAATATTTGTATGTTTATTTTAGTTTCTATGAAAAAGCTAAAATGCATTCATTCTTCATTCTTTTCTTCCTTTGTATTTCACTTTAGAGGAAGAAGAGTTCTTTCTCTTATTCAAGGCTAATTCTTCCACTAATACTCTTGTTCCTATTCTGTCTCTGTTCTGAAATCCTGCTTCTTTAACTCTATCTCTTTCTTCTATCTTCAGTGCATCTGACTCTGCCCTGGCTCCATCTCTACTACATTGAAAGATGAAGAAGCCTGCCTCATAGTTATGGACTTCTCTACATGCTGCCTTCTCTTACTTTTCCTTCTTAACCCAATTTCTGAATCTTAAAATAATTACTTTTTTTGCTGTCTCCACCTAATCAACTCCCATGAATTATACAAACCTAGTAATCTACTATTCATTCTACCTAGTCCTGTACAACTGCTTGTACTAAGGTCATCAAGGATTCTCTAATTGAAAACTTCCATCTGTATACTATGGTAAGAATATATAATACCAGGACCTTAAACTCAAAAGGCACCAAAGTGAAATTATCCTAAACCTACTCTCCCTGATTCTTTTTCTCTGTTCTTGGTATTGACGTATTCCTAGCCACCCAGGCTCAAATGTTCAGAGTCACCTTAAATTCCTCCTCATCTGTCACTGTCAATCAATGAGAAGCCATGGATTATCAAACCTGTCCCTACAACGTTTCTCAAAAGTATTCCCTTTTTCCCCATTCGCATCAACACTGCCCTTATTACCTTTTGCATGGACGATTAGCCAGGATGTTGCCCATTCAAATCCATATTACACTCTGTTGCCAGGATAATCTTCCTAAAGCACAACACCTTTCTGAGTCTAGAATATCTTACTATGCCCATTTGTCAGGAACCACCCACATCATGTCCTCCATGTAACCTTCACTAATCCCCACCAGTAGACTTACTTTCTCCCCACGATGGACTCCTGCAATGGGGCTACACCTCTGTAGCACTTTTCATATTCTGCCTTATATAAGTGTTATTTTATGAATGTCTCTTGTACAACGCTTCATGTCTCTTAAGGCAGACAGCATCAATTACTTTTTATCCTCAAAAGTTTTTCACAGTGCCCAGTCCAGGACTTTTTCACATAGTGGGCATTCTATAAGTCCCTGCTAAAATAAATTGAACCTACTTCCTCATCCTCCTGTGACTCATTCAAGGGTCCATTTCGTGTCTCTTGGAAAAGTATTTTTTTCATTTTTCGGTACTGTAGGTTATCCAGCTCACGAACAGCATCTTTTGTCCTCTGTATGAGGTCAATGAGGACACGTAGTGGCCGGTCTCGTCGAACAAAGTCATGCTGATTGAGGGAGGAGAAAAAAATAAACTGATAATGAAGAAACATCCTTAGGTGCAAGGTACAGATATAAAAGGAAATAGAGAATCATAAAATAGTTCTATGGATTTTACAGAAATAACAAAATATGATTTTCACGTCATGTATCCTTCCATATTCCATAAATCTCAAAAAGAGATAACCATGCTTTTTTCTTCTTCCTTAAGCCCCACTTTGTGGATGTGAGAATTCTTTTTAAAAATTGTACACATTTAAAGTATATGGCAAGATGTTTTGATACATATATATATATATATATATATATAGTGAAATGATTTCTACAGTTAAGCAAATTAACATATCCATTATCTCACATAGTTACTTTTTGGTGGCAAAAGTACCAAAAATCTTTAGTCTTAGCAAATTTCCCAGATATAATACAATATTACCAACCATAATCCCCATTCTGTACACTGGATCTCTACATTTATTTATCCCACAGAACTGAAACTTTGTACCATCTGACCTTTATCTTTCCATTCCCCATCCCTTTCAACCACCTTTTGTTCTGTTTTATTCTTTTGTTTAGTTTCCACATATAAGTGAGACTGTATATTATTTTTCTGTCTGCGTCTGGTTTATCTCACTTAGCGTAATGTCTTCTGGGTTCACCTGTATTGCTGCAAATGGCAGGACTTCCTTCTTTTTTAAGACTATATATATATATAATAAATATTATACATAAATAAATAACATATATTATTCAGTCTTAAATACACATATTATTCAGTCTTAAGTATATATATCACATATACCATAATTTCTTTTATCCTTTCATCCACTGATGAACACATAGGCTGTTTCCTTATTTTGGCTATTGTGAATAATGCTGTGATGAACATAGGGGCGCAGATATTTTTGTGAGGTGCTGACTTCATTTTCTTCAGGTATATAACCAGCAGTGGGATTATGGGAACTAATAACATATATTTTTTTAGGTTTCTGAAGAAACTCCGTATTGTTTTCCACAATGGCAACACCAATCTACATTTCCACCAACAGTGTATAAGGATTCCCTTTTCTCTATTCCCTTGTCACTTATCTCTGACCTTTTTTGATAATAGCCATTCAAACAGGTGGGAGGTGATAACCCATTGTGGTTTTGATTTCCATTTCCCTAATGATTAGTGAATGCTGAGTATCTTTTCATATGAGAATTCTTGAGGTTTACTTATCATAGAAGTAATACAAAATCACTAGAACTTTAAGAAGCAGCAGGTAGGCTTGCACATTTTAAATCTGAAACTATATAATAAACAAAAGCAAGGCAGAGTATAGTCTATTCTTTTTTTTTTTTTCTTGAGATGGAGTCTTGCTGTGTCACCTAGGCTGGAGTGCAGTGGTGTGATCTTGGCTCACTGCAACCTCTGCCTCCCGGGTTCAAGCGATTCTCCTGACTCAGTCTCCTGAGTAGCTGGGATTTCAGGCATGTACTACCATGCGTGGCTAATTTTTGTGTTTTTAGTAGAGACGAAGTTTCACCATGTTGCCCAGGCTGGTCTTAAACTCCTGACCTCAAGTGATCCACCTACCTCAGCCTGCCAAAGTGCTGGGATTATAGACGTGAGCCACTGCACCACAATTTAGTCTGTTCTTATTATAGCTTTCCTCAATCCTCACCCCCCATACACATTATCCCTTGAGAAACAGACTTGTGAATATTTTGTTTTCTATTTCTATGGTTACATAGTATACGCCTGAAAATATGCCAGCTTTTTAATTCATCCGGAGGTCAAAATTCTGGCAACTCCATTTTCCCAATAAGAAAAAGGGTCTCTGAGGAGAGTGAAAATAACTGCCCTAAAGTCCATAAATTCTTGATATAAACATCCCTCACTTTCAATATTATTAATGATTGTTATATAATCTGGTTTCCTGGTTTCTCAGCCCATAGCAGGTTAGAGAGAGAACAAGAGTGGAGAAGTAAAGGGCTGAGAACTGGGAGAGGTAGGGTTACCACCCGTTGTAAAAGGAAGTATCTCTTGTAAGTTGTCTGACAGCCTGAGAGTAGAGAAAGAGAGCAACTTCATGACTAACAGACCTGTCAACCAAACAAATTATAATAAAACAGAGGCTTGTGGGCTATTTTGCCCCTTATACATAGCCCCTTTTATATAATAAGAGTTCATAAAACAGTGTCTCTGAGCCCTCAAGAAGTGACATTGGACTGGGGGTGGTGGCTCACGCCTATAATCCCAGCCCTTTTGGAGGCCGAGGCAGGCAGATCATTGAGGTCAGAAGTTCGAGACCAGCCTGGCCAACACGGTGAAACCCCATTTCTACTAAAAATACAAAAAATTAGCTGGGCATTGTGGTGCATGCCTGTAATCCCAGCTACTTGGGAGGCTGAAGCAGGAGAATCACTTGAACCTGGGAGCCTGAGGGTGCAGTGAGCTGAGACTGCGCTACAGCACTCCAGCATGAGTGACAGAAAGGGGGGAAAAAGTGAAAGGAGGAAACTTTTTTTTTTAAGGAAAAAGTTCAGTTATGTGGAAAATTTACTTATGTAAAATTATAATTTGAAGACATTGGGAAAATGAGATATAATGTAGTAGGCCTTAGCTGATGAAATGAATTTAATTTCTTTATAATTTAAACAGATAAAAAATAATAGAGCTCTTGTGAGAAAACAATCTATATGTCTTGTGGTTCTGTATTCTGACTCTGCTGTTAGAGGAACTGTGGTTTTTGCTATGGCTTTTATAAAATACCTCTTCCTAGGCAAAGAGTCCTTTCTGAATAAAAAGCACCATTACCAGAAGCAAGTGTAGCCTGCACATGTCAAGGATGAGAAAGAAAGGAAGAAAATACATAATTTTCCTCCCCCAGTGCTTACAATTATACAAGAGCTAATTGGTTTTTAGTAAACTTAAACCTATGACTTAACATCGTAGAATTTTAAAATGGGAATGCTTCTAAGAAAATTTTCTGTTTCAAGGCTGAGCATGGTAGCTCATGCCTGTAATCCCAGCACTTTCGGAGGCCAACTCGGACAGATCACCTGAGGCTAGGAATTCAAGAGCTGCCTGGCCAACATGTTGAAACCCCGTCTCTATTAAAAATACCAAAATTAGGGGCTGGGTGCAGTGGCTCTCGCCTGTAATCCCAGTATTTGGCGAGGCCAAGGTAGGTGAATCATTTGAGGCCAGGAGTTCACGACTAGCCTGGCCAACATGGTGAAACTCCGTCTCTACTAAAATTACAAAAATTCGCTGGGCGTGTTGGCGTGTGACTGTAGTCCCAGCCACTTAGGAGGCTGAGGCAGGACAAGTGCTTGAACTTGGGAGGTGGAGGCAGTAGTGAGCTGAGATTGTGCCACTGCACTCCAGCCTAGGTGACAGAATGAGACTCTGTTTTTTAAAATAAATAAATAAAAAAAAATAAAAATACCAAAATTAGCCAGGTGTGGTAATGCCTGCCTGTAGTTCCAGGTACGTGGGAGGCTGAGGCATGAGAATCACTTGAGCCTGGGAGGTGGGTGTTGCAGTGAGCCAAAATCAGGCCACTGCACTCCAGCCTGGGTGACACAGAAAGACTCAAAAAAAAAAAAAATTTTTTTTTCTTTTTCAAAGTGAGGAAACTTAGGCCCTGAGAAGTCAGGTAATTTCAACAGCTAATTAGTGGAAGAGCTATGGCTGCAACTCAGGCTTTAAAATTTTTTTTCTGCAGGGGTGGGGTGGTGGTGGTGGTGGTGGTGGTAGTTATTTTCTTGTGTCCTACTACCATAATTATCTTTCTAAAATACAGGTATGATCATGTCATTCATCATTCACTGCAACAGATACTATGTGCCACTAATCCCCCATTCCAACTTAAAATTTTTTTTTTTTTGAGATGGAATCTCACCCTATCACCTAGGCTGGAGTGCAGTGGCGCAATCTTGGCTTGCTACAACCTCTGCCTCCTAGGTTCAAGCGTCAACCTCAGCCTCCCCAGTAGGGGCAACCTCAGCCTCCCCAGTAGCTGGGATTACAGGTGTGTGCCACCACACCTGGCTACTTTTTGTATTTTTAGTAGAGACAGGGTTTCACTATGTTGGCCAGGCTGGTCTTGAACGCCTGACCTTAGGTGATCCACCCACCTTGGCCTTCCAAAGTGCTGGGATTACAGGCATGAGCCACCACTTTCAGCCCCAACTTTTTTCTTCTTTTATTAAGTCTCTGTTGCCAAAGCTAGAGTGTAGTGATGCAATCTTGGCTCACTGCAACCTCCACCTCCTGGGTTCAAGTTATTCTCCTGCCTCAGCCTCCTGGGTAGCTGGGACTACAGGCATGCGCCACCATGCCTGGTTAATTTTTGTATTTTTAGTAGAGATGGGGTTTCACTGTGTTGGTCAGGCTGGTCTTGATCTCCTGACCTCGTGATCTGCCCGCCTCCACCTCCCAAAGTGCTGGGATTACAGGTGTGAGCCACTGTGCCCGGCCTTTTTTGCCTTAATTTAAGCACTGGAGAGTAAAGGAATTGAGCCCAAACCTTCTTTGTGGTTACAAATCACAAAGTGACTAAGTTCTGGCCAATGAGAGGTAGGCAGAAGTTCTTGAGGAAGGCTTTATTCCCAGAATAAAAAGCAAGACACAGGAGGAGAAGGTGTTTTACCCTCCATTCTCTCCCCTTCTTCCTGGCTGGAATAAATGAGTCTTGGCAATGTGGCAGCCATTTTATGACAAAGACGATATAAGCTACATGCTAAGGATGGTGAAGTAGAAAGAGCGAGCTTGGGGGCTGGGCACGGTGGCTCAGGCCTGTAATTCCAGCACTTTTGGAGGCTGAGATGGGTGGATCACAAGTTCAGGAGTTCAAGACCAGCCTGGCCAAGATGGTGAAACCCCGTCTCTACTAACAATACAAAAAAATTAGCCAGGCGTGGTGGTGGGCGCCTGTAATCCCAGCTCCTCGGAAGGCTGAGGCAGAGAATTGCTTGAACCCAGCGGAGGTTGCAGTGAGTCGAGATCATGCCATTGCACTCTAGCCTGGCGACAGGGCAAGACTCCATCTCAAAAACAAAAAAAAAAATAGCTTGAGTCAATGATGACATTTTGGAACTGCTTAGAGCTTTGTACTGCTTACTCCACCTCTTTTACAGTGTCCTAGACTTCCTATTACATGAGATAAACTCTTACCTGTTTAAGCCTTTTACAAACAGATACACTCAACATCTTAATGTCTCACTGTCTCTTAAAGTGTAGCTTTTTACAGCCAGGTTCCTGCTTGTATGTCTAGGATTAAATCTGGTCATTGCTACTCCTCCTTTCTATGCAATAGTACATTCTAGGTAATTCTAAACCCAAGAATACCTTTTACATATCTATGCCTTTGCCTTCACATCTCCATGTTCTCTCTGCCTGCAATTCCATCTCCTTGTCGTTTTTCAAAGCCCACTGTTCTCCAAACCCTTACAACTGGAATGTCCTCAGACTCTTTTAAAAGAACAATTTTATTGTTCTCAAAAATACATTTACTTTCAACATTCAAACAACACAGAAAAATGCATAAAAAAAGAAAATCACCCCAAATTCTACCATCTCAAAATAAATACATAAATATTGTTAGGTTACAGAATATCATTTTAGACATGCCTCTCTCTTTCTCTCTTTCTCTCAGAACAATGAATATCTAGAAATCATTTTACATGGGAATCTTATTATACAAGCTAATTTTAAGTATAAGCAATTGAATTAAGGTATACTTGAATTTAACAAAATTAGAAAAGACTGAATTAAAACGATTGCATAGGCTGGGCGTGATGGCTCATGCCTGTAATCCCAGCACTTTGGGAGGTCCAGCGGGTGGATTACTTGAGGTCAGGAGTTTGAGACCAGCCTGGCCAACAGGGTAAAACTCTGTGTCTACTAAAAATAGAAAAACTAGCCAGACATGATGGCGTGTGTCTATAATCCCAGCTGGTCAGGAGGCTAAGGCAAGAGAATTGCTTGAACCTGGGAGGCAGAGGTTGCAGTGAGCCAAGATCATGCCACTGCACTCCAGCCTGGGCAACAAAGCGAGACTCTGTCACACACAGAAAAATAAAAATAAAACAATTGCTTAATTTTAGTTGTAATTTCTTCACCAAAAGAGTTATCTGTTCCTAAAAGATCCTCTAAAGCTAAAAAAAATTATTAAAGTCTTTACAAGACTGAAGTTACTTTAGTTCTTTTGTCTATATATTTTAAGCAATATTATTATCTACTCTGAAAGATAAGGAAATTAGTATGCATATGTTTTTCCTGTTCCTAGATTTTTCTAATTACATTATTTTTACATTGCAAATGTTTATAATATTTACATCTGTCCTTTAACCATTTTGATAATTTCACTTCAGTTGTTTATTTAAATGGATTAAATGTAAAAGTAATGTTTTAATGTCAGGGCAAAACTGTGTGGAAAAGATGGATTATTGAAAAATATTTGGGAATAGCTAGATAGCTTAACTAGGGGGAAAAAGGGTAGATTTTTTACCTTACTCCTTATAACAAATTTTTGCATAACTCTTCCCACCAGCATAAAGAATGTCAAAATGGAAACAGGAAAAAATAAAATTCAAGATCTACTATAAATTAAAAAGGAAATAGAAATGGCTTTTCAACATATGAGAGAGATGTTCAACATCTCCCATAATGAGAAATACTAATTAAAACTATAGTGAGAAAAGTTTTCACTGATTTGACTAACAAAGTTCAAAAAGTATCAGTCTTCATATTTTCACAGTGGGACTATAAATTGGTACAACTGTTTTGAAGGACAAATGGGCAATATATATCTCAATTTAAAATCCACATTGATGAGCAATTCCACTTCTAGGAATTTATTCTTTAGATAGTTTTATACAGGTACAAAATGACGTATACACAAGGATATTCACTGCGGCACAGTCTGTAATAGCAAAAGATTGGAAACATCCTAAATGGGTTGGTTAAACAAATTATGGTCCATCTGAGAATATTATGGAGCCATTAAAAAGAATGAGGTAGCTTCGCATGTAGTAATACAAAACAATATCCTAAGCATACTGTAAAGTAAAAAGAAAAATCAGGGTGGAATGGCTTTTATGGTTTGCTGCCATTTGTACAAAAATAAAAACAATATTTACTTTTGTATGCATAAAATATCTCTAGAAGGAGAGGCACAAAATAGGTGCAGTGGTTGCTAGTGAGGTGCCCAGAATGGAAAGGAGATTTATTTTTCATGTTCTACCTTCTCTTCTTATTTTTGAGATGGAGTCTCGCTCTGTTGCACAGGCTGGAGTGCAGGAGGATGATCTTGGCTCACTGCAACCTCCCAGGTTCAAGCAATTCTCCTGTTCAGCCTCCCAAGTAGCTGGGACTACAGGTGTGAACCACCATACCTGACTAATATTTGTATTTTTAGTAGAAATGGAGTTTCCCCATGTTGGCCAGGCTGGATTACAGGCGTAATTTCTTCTTTTTCTTCTTCTTTTTTTTTTTTTGAGACAGTTTCATCCCAGTCACCCAGGCTGGAGTGCAATGGCAGGATCTCACCTCACTGCAACCTCTGCCTCCCAGGCTCAAGCGATTCTCCTGCCTCAGCCTCTCAAGTAGCTGGGACTACAGGCGCATGGCACTGCACCTGGCTAACTTTTGTATTTTTTTGTAGAGATGGGGGTTTCATCATGTTGTCCAGGCTGGTCTTAAATACTTAGGCTCAAGTGATCTGCCTGCCTCGGCCTCCCAAAGTGCTGGGATTACAGGTATGAGGCACCGTGGTCATGTTCTACCTTCTACTATATTTTTATAGTATAGTTCTATCTTCTACTATATTTTTCCTTTTGGAAATTTGTATGACCTATTCCAAATGAAGAACATACAGCTTCTTTAGCCATGCAAAATAAATAAATATTTTTTTTTGGGGGGGTCTTTAAATTCAGTGTTTACCTCCAGCCCTTTTACCAGTTTGTCCAGTCCCTCATTCATTCTTCCTGCCTGCCTTTCTCCCTCTTTTTCTTCTTTTTGCTTCATCTCTAGATTGGCTGGATTCTGTACTGAGCAATTTTTAAAAGGAAAGCTCCGAACGGCTGCATTGCCTAAATTTGTGGGGCTTGAAGATGTCAGCTGCCGTTATAATTTAAGAATACCTTGGCTGGCTCACAATTCTTGGCTTATGTTTTCTTTCCCTGAGAACGCAGCAAACGTTGTTCTATTGTTTTCTGTCTTTGACTGTTCCTGAAGAGGTAGGTCTGGAGCCAGCTGTTTTTTCCACCCCAAAACAAACTTTTCAGTCTGTTTGTATGAACCTTTCAGGGACTTCACCAGGGACATGATTTACTGTTCAACAAAGATCAGTTTCATGGCCCCCACTCTTCAGGGATCTGCTTAAACGTCACCTTGAATGGCCTTCTCCTTACCTAAAACAGCAGCACCTGTCAATCTTGATGCTTGTCTAATTTATTTTTCTGCACAATACTTACCATCAACTGGCACTATAACATATATTTCTTTCTTTTTTTTTTTTTTGAGATGGAGTCTCGCTCTGTCACCTAGGCTGGAGTGCTGTGCCGTGATCTTGGCTCACTGCAACCTCCACCTCCTGGGTTCAAGCGATTCTCCTGCCTCAGCCTTGAGAGTAGCTGGGATTACAGGCATCTGCCACCATGCCTGGCTAATTTTTGTATTTTTAGTAGAGACAGGGTTTCACCATGTTGGCCAGGATGGTCTCGAACTCCTGACCTCATGATCCACTTGCCTCAGCCTCCCAAAGTGCTGGGATTATAGGCATAAGCCACTGCACCCAGCCTATTTATTTATTTTCTTACCACTTCTTCTAAATTTCACAAAGGCAGGGACTATGTTTTTTACTGTGCGCTACTGTATTCTTGTGCTTAGAGTAGTGCTTGACATCCAGTAGACAATCAGTAAATATTCGTTCAATAAATAGTTGGTCCATTTGATTTGGTCCATTAAATAAAGACCAAATCAAATAAGAGAAAGATCCAGACATTTATTTCCAGAAAAGTTTTCTTCAGGGATATCTTTAAATATCTTCTCTCCATGAGTTTTGTTTTCTTTTTCAGGAATAATAGGTTGGCATATATTAGATTTCCTAGGTCTTCCAAATGTATCATTTTCTTTATACTCATCTTTAGAACTTTTATTTTTTGCACTTAACTCTACTTTATTTACTTAAGCTTATTCACCACTGGAAACATCCTAAATGGGTTGGTTTACTATATGTTCATTGCTTATGATTTTTTGAACTGTTATGTTTTTTCTCTTCCATTTCTTTCTTTACCTTTACCCATTTGCTTTTTATATTTTTTTGTTGTTTGCAACCCTTAACTTTAACAAAGCCCAAATTTATTCACTTATTTCCATTTTTTGTTTAAACAGATGGCGTTTTCACTCTGTTGCTCAGGCTGGAGTGCAGTGGCACAGTCATACCTCATTATAACCTCAAAATCCTGGGCACATGTGATCCTCTTGCCTCAGCCTCCTGAAATCCTGAGATTTTAGGCATGAGCCACCATACCCAGCTCCACATTTTTTCCCCTTTTATGGTAGTAACTTTTATGTCCTTGTTTTTTGTTTGTTTTTAAGATCTTGGTCTACTTCAAAGTAATAAAGATATTATTCTGTGTTTCTAGTGTTTTGTTCTGATTGCCATTTTCCCCTAAGAAACATGAAATTGTTGCTAAGGTATACAAAATAGTTCATGTTTAAAACATGTAAGGGCTCCACAACAAAGGAGAACAAGACCAAGCCCTTTGTCCTGTTGCGTCTCTTCTTACCATCCTCCTGTGGCCTACTGTTCACAGGAAAGAAAAAACTTACTTGTCACCTAGTCAAGGTGTTCTTCAATTATAAAGGCAGACATTTTTAAGCTTTACAAATTGAGGCAATACAACTCTTCTGAGTTCTTCTTAAAAACAAGCAAACAAGTCACTGTTGTCACAGTGGTAATGACAGGGCTATGTCATTATCTATCCACCAACAGTAAGAGAAGCTTTGCAGTCAAGATATTGTTTAGCTGATGGAGTGTTTTCTGCTGGACACTAAGTACTGCTACAAGTTTAAAAGGAAAAGAAAAAAAAAAAAACAAGCAAACAAAACTGCTCCACAACAAAAGCCAGCCATTCTAGAGAAGGAAGAAACAAAAAGGGTTGAAAAACATACATGCAAAAAAGGATTAAAGAAATCTGGACCATTGTGTGCCAAATAAGAAAACACTTCTCCTGTAAAAGATTTCTACGTACATACTACACTGATATCGATGCAACACACTGCCTGTGTATAAAGTCTACAGTAAAATATTACATGAAAAGAGATGCTCAGAAATGTGATAGTTAAATAAATGTGGTTAACATGATACTCTTATCACTAACATGTCATAATACTATGTAAATGTCTATTCTATATAGTTATCATATACCTTCACTGCCCGAGGATTTGGCAACAACCTAACTGAAAATCCCAGAGCTGATGTTTGAACCACCGGCCAGCTCTGTCCTGAGACCACTGGATTAATGTTTATGCAGATATTAGGCCCAGGAACATCACAATGATGACTTGAGTAAGGAGGAGAAATATTTGTCATAAGGCAAAAAAGGAACAGGGAGGGAGGGGAAAAATGGAAAAGATAGGGCCAAAACTATCCACAGGGAATGCATAGCACATACATTGCAATAATCTTGCTATTTCTATGCCTAGCTACTTATCTCTGGATAAATGACAAGGCAGCACGTTCTAAACTACTTTGTCATGATGAGCTGCCACAGGAAGGATTTATTATATTCCACTATAACATGACTTTAAATCCCCCTCCTCAAATATAAATTTGAAAAATTACCCTTAATAGTTCTGCTGATGTTGGCCTTTCCTGAGGTATTTTCTGCAAGCAGTAATCAACAAATCTCCTAAAGGAGTCTGTCCTGTGTATGCAAATACACAAAAGAAAATAAACTCAGGGTCTGTAGAGCACATTGATTACTTAAAACAATTTTCATTAAAGGGAAAATTTTGCATTTTAGGAGATTTTAAAAAATAAAACGCTTTGGAATATCAGGAGAACTGGACCATTTTCAAGTTTTGATATCTAAAATTAATTCTTTTGGATAAGTGAGGACACAGTTTCAAATTAATCAACATATAAACACATCTTAATACGTAAGTAAGGTCAAATCATAATATATATCAGAAAACAAAAATACTATGTTTATATAAAATAGTTTTATATGGCTGGGTGCGAGGGGCTCACATCTGTAATCCCAGCACTCTGGGAGGCCGAGGCAGGCGGATCACCTGAGGTCGGGAGTTTGAGACCAGCCTGACCAACATGCGGAAACCCCGTCTCTACTAAAAATACAAAATTAGCTGGGCGTGGTGGTATGCCTGTAATTCCAGCTACTCAGGAGGCTGGGGCAGGAGAAACGCTTGAACCCAGGAGGCGGAGGTTGCAGTGAGCCAAGATTGCACCATTGCACTCCAGACTGGGCAACAAGAGCAAAACTCCATCTCAAAAAAAGTTTTATATACATTTTTCTCTCCAAAGACAACAATTCACAGAGTCTCAACTCTATATTCTTAATTACCAATTGTTAACTCCTCTACTACCCACAATCCAAAATGAAGTAGTTAAATTTGAAGCACGAGGGATGGATAACCTAAGAATAGGCTTCCTGAATAAAAATACTTCCTATCTTAAAAGTTCTGTTTAACCTACTCTTCTTTAATATTACCCCTTTTAAGATAACTCTTGTAGCCCAAATAGTTATAAAAGTATCATAATTTTCAGCAAGGAACAATGCTTCTGAATAGATAGTATATGTTCTATCTCAACACATTTAAGTACACATACAGTTTTAAAAAAAAAAGACAACTGGAAAAATAATGATGTCATAGAAGGCCCCTTATCTCTGCAGAAAAGTGATATCAGCTGAGATGATCAATGCAAGACCATTAGGACTTGGGACAGTAGACTTGTTAGGAGGGTAGCAGGGCATGTTCCCTGCAGGATTTCAGTTACTAGACACATTTAGAACACAGTGGAAGCCATGGTGAAGGCAGAAATAAGTAAATCTATATGTGTGGGCATGTACAGACATCGGATGCTTGTGAGGCATCAGTGTCACTTACAACAACATACAGTGAAGGAATGAAATGCTTTCTAGGTCAGATATTTAAAATGTAATTTAATAAAAATGCCAAATACATATGGTGATTTTCCTAGAGATTTAAAATGATAGCAGAGTCTTACCATTCATTAGACTGTAACGTTGGGGAGTCATTCTGGGCAATGTGATATAAGGCACTCATTGCATTCATATTGAAAAGGGGGGGCTTCCGTTCCGCTGGAAGAGGAAAGAAACACGATAAAGCAGTTCTTGAAGGAAATCAGGCAGACAAAAATAAGAAACTATAAGCAGAGCTTTGCTGCTAAATCAATAGCTCATTACTGTCATCATGCCACATAATCCACTTATTTTAATCTCTAAGGTTGGCCCAAGATAGCCATTCAGAAGCTGCTGGACATTAAATGTACTTTGGCAAAGATACTAACAGAGCCCATTTCAAAAGAGTGAATAGAAATTTTTTTTTCACATATCTTTAAAAAAAGTGGCTTTCACATATTTTCCCACAATAGGTGTGAAGATTTTTGCATGTGCGTTTTAGCTTAAAAATATATATTCTCTTCTTGAAGTCTGAGTATTTGGTGAAAAAGAAAAAGAAAAAAATTCATATTCACTTAAAAAATTCTGAAAGCAAAGGAGAATAAGAAAAAAAGATTACTATAAAATGCAACATCTTAAACATTATTAACAGAGTATGGGAGACAAGCCAATTCTATTCAGTAAATACTGTTTGATGGCTCATTCAGGCTAAATAATTGCCAGGGGTGATGGCAGAAAGAGGAATGGAAGGGAGGAAGAGGAGTATAAATTATAAAGAAAGTCTGGTCTATCCCATTCTAAAGAGAAACTCAGTGAGTAAGGCATATATTTTTAATTATTTATTTTTGGAGATGGGGACTTGCTCTGTTGCCCAGACTGGAGCACAGTGGTACAATCATGGCTCACATAGCCTTGACCTTCTAGGCTCATGAGATCCTCAGTCTCTTGAGTAGCTGAGACTATAGGTGTGCACCACCATGCTGGGCTAGTTTAAACAACTGTTTTTGTGCAGAGGCTGGGCACAGTGGCTCACTCTTGTAATCCCAACATTTTGGGAGGCCAAGATGGGTGGATCACATGAGGTCAGGAGTTCAAGACCAGCCTGGTCAACATGGTGAAACTTGTCTCTAATAAAAATACATTAGCCGGGCATGTTGGTGCAAGCCTGTAGTCCCAGCTACTTGGGAAGTTGAGGCCAGGAGGTGGAGGTTGCAGTGGGCTGAGATGGCACCCCTGCACTCTAGCCTGGGTGACAGAGTGAGACCCCATCTTGAACCAGGCTGGTCTTGAACTCCTGGGCTCAAGCTATCCTCCTGCCTCAGCCTCCCAAAGTGCTCGGATTATAGGCATGAGGCACTGTATGTGGCCAGGTTTTTCTTAGTAGAGGATATACTCCTTCCCAGCCCACCATGATCTCTTTATTGGCATACTGGTCATTTGGCATGTGCTCACCTGTTATATCTACATAATCATACAAATCTTTTCTCTCAAAAGAAATCATATGCTCTAAGAGAGCAAGATCTTACAACTCAAATATTCTTTTTCTTTTACTTATTCCCCCAGAATTTGTAATAAAATGCCATTCACATATTACGGGCTCCATTTGTGGATCAAAGGAAAGAAACAGGCTCTAGTTCTGAGAACAGTTAATTTTATGCTATTTATTAGTTGTTATGGCATAGAAGATAAATCCCCATCTCTTTCTACTGTGCTTACCGTAATGGATTTTTTAAATAGTACCACTTTCTAATTCATAATCTGATCTCTAGTTTTATTAGAGCACCTTAGTTTTTAAGTAAAGGCTTTTCTATTAACCACTTCTAAAATGACAAATTGGGCTTATTCTACGCAGTCCTAAGATAGAGAACAAGGCTAAGAAGTGAAGTTATGGAAAAAACATTTTCACTCATAGAAGGAAGAATTTGTGCACAGCCAGAGTAGTTAAAAAACAAAACAAAAAAAAAACCAGAATGAACAAGATTGAAAAAGTAGTAAACTTTAAGTCATTTGTAGCACTTAAGCAGACGACAACTCTACCTATTCATTTGTTGTATTTTGGAGGGGCATCTTATAGTCTTGACTAAGTGATTTCTGTACCTCTGAAACATAGTATTCTAGGCCAGGCATCATGGCTCATGCCTATAATCTTAGCACTTTGGGAGACTGAGGCCGGTGGATCACCTGAAGTCAGGAGTTCAAGACCAGCCTGGCCAACATGGTGAAACCCCGTCTTGAATAAAAATGTAAAAGTTAGCCAGGCATGGTGGCATGCACCTGTAATCCCAGCTACTCGGGAGGCTGAGGCAGGAGAATCACTTGATCCCGGGAGGCAGAGGTTGCAGTGAGCTGAGATCATGCAACTATACTCCAGCCTGAGTGACAGAGCAAGACTTCATCTCAAAAAAAAAAAAAAAAAAAAAAGAAAAGAAAAAAATCCAAAGCCAATTTGAGTGTGCTTCACTCAAAGAACCAAGCTCAGTATTCTTCACAAATGCTGCTTTCTTGGTCTAGACACCCCTCTCCCTTTTGCTCACTAAACTTTATCTGTTTTTGTTTTGTTTTGTTTTGTTTGTGTGTGTGTGTGTGTGTGTGTGTGTGTGTGTGTGTGTGTCAGGGTCTGGCTCTGTTGTCCAGGCTGGAGTGCAGTGGCATGATCAGCTCACTGTAACCTCAAACTCCTGGGCTCAAATGATCCTCCTCCCTTAGCCTCCCAAAGTGCCGGTATTACAGGCTAATTCTTGACAATATTTCAGGTCTTATCTCAAATATAATTTCATTTTTACATTAACTTAATAAGTATTTATTCAGGGTTTATTATATGTTTATAATCACTTCCTCAGGGAAACCTTCCCTGACCTCTCAGACTAGGTCTCCTATTAGATTTTGTCACTGCAAATTATATTTTCTCCTTTCTTCCACATATCAAAACCCCAATTGTTTGTATAATTTTTTTTTTTTTTTTGAGACAGGTTGTCATTCTGTTACCCAGGCTGGAGTGCATCTCAGCTCACTGCAGCCTCTATCTCCTGGGCTCAGGTGATGTTCCCACTTCTGCCTCCTGAGTAGCTGGAATTATAGGCATGTGTCATCAAGTCCAACTAATTTTTTTTTTTTTGGTAGAGATAGGGTTTTGCCATGTTGCTTAGGCTGGTTTCAAACTCTTGGGCTCAAGTGATCTGCCCACCCCAACCTCCCAAAGTGCTGGGATTATAGGCATAAGCCACTGTGCCCAGCCTATTTGCAAAATTCTTTATTTTCTTCCTTCCTTCCTTTTTTCTCCCTCCACCCCTCCCTTTCTCCCTTCCTCCCTCCCTCCTTCCCTCCTTCCTTCCTCCTTTCCTTTCTTGTCCCTTCCTTTTCCTTTCCCTCCCTCCCTTCTTCCTTCCCTCCCTCCCTCCCTTCCTTTCCTTTCCCTTCCCTCCCTCCCTCCCTCCCTCCCTCCCTCCCTCC
>NW_022436942.1:76431552-76452256 GCF_009761245.1 Sapajus apella
CCTCCCTCCCTTCCTTCCTTCCTTCCTTCCTTCCTTCCTTCCTTCCTCTCTGTGTCTGTCTGTCTCTCTCTCTCTCTCTCTCTTGTTCAAGCCATCCTTCCACCTCACTTTCCCTAGTAGCTGGGACTACAAGCACACATCAGCATGCGTGGCCTATTTTTTAAAGGTTTTTGTAGAGATGAGGTCTCACTATATTGCCCAAGCTGGTCTCAAACCCCTAGGCTCAAGTGATCCTCCCACCTTAGCCTCTGAAAGTGCTGGGATTAGAGGCATGAGTCACTGTGCCCAGCCTAATTATTTAATATGTGACCTCTTTGCCAAACTTCATGAGGGCAGGAGCAATGTCTACTATGTTCATCTCTGCATTCTCAGTGCTGAGAATAGCACCTGGTACACAGCAGGTGCCCCCAAATACTTTTAAATAAACAAATGGAGATGAGGCAAATTAAGCACAGAATAAACTGTCAACAATGACTGAGAAGACTAAGACTTGGGGCTCATGACAGATACTACATGATGGCTTCACCCACTATTAGAAGGACTAGAAACCTCCCACTTACTGGCAAACAGTTAAAAAAAAAAAAAATCCAAGCTTCTCAGAAGAGCTCTGAGTTGCAAAGGTGAAACAGCAAAACAGCAGGGAAAGGAGACTAAAGAAAGAAAAAAAAAAAAAAAACAAATTTAAGAAGAAAAGGATGAAAGAATAAAGACAAAAATAAAACTCAATGCAATAAAAGGCAGAGGTTGGATTTGAAGCAGGAATGAGAAGGCCTGTAAGTAGCACTCATTCTGCCCATGAACAAGCAGGAAAAATGGCTGACCATGTGATGGTAGAAGAATAACTCTAATAGAGAAACACATGGCTAAAGGTACTCTACTCATAGGACAGCTCTATGGTCTGGGAAACATTCTCTGAGTATTAGCTTCAAGTGATCTCATCTATGTTCAAGTCTTTGCTAGATGTAATACATAAATCTTCTGAGCAATGGTGACAAGGCTCACCGCTGAGCCAGAATACTACAGAGCAAGGGCTGGCAAACGATTGCCCATGGTCCAAATTCAGCTCTCAGCCTGCTTTTGTAAGTTTACTGGAACACAGCCATGCCTGTTCATTAATGTATTGTCTATGACTGCTTTCACGCTCCAATGGCAAAGTTTAGTTATGACAGACACTGAATGGCCTCTGAAGCCTAAAGTGCTTATTATCTGTTCCTTCACAGAAAGTTTGTCAGTACTTATTGTAGAATATAGCAGTTTGTTTTTTCTTTTATCTTATCTTTTTTTTTTTGAGACAAGAGTTTCCTCTGTTGCCCAGGCTAGAGTGCAGTGGTATGATCTGGGCTCACTGCAACATCTGCCTCCCAGGTCCAAGAGATTCTCTTGTCTCAGCCTCCCAAGTAGCTGGGATTTCAGGTGCTTGCCACCATGCCCAGCTAATTTTTGTATTTTTAGTGGAGATGGAGTTACTTCATGTTGGCAAGGCTGATCTCAAACTCCTGACCTTAGGTGATCCACCCACCTCGGCCTCCCAAAGTGCTGGGATTACAGGTGTGAGCCATCGCGCCCAGCCAAATATAGTAGTTTGAATAGAGCTTCTTCTACATATGCAGCAGAACAGGAATTAGGAGTGCTTTTGAAGTCACCTTGTGATATGAAATACATATATTCTTAAATGAAAGGAAAAAGGTAGAAGCATAAAAATGCTGAGCTAACTATATTAAAAGAAGAAAATAGTAGTTTTCCTTTAACTTAGAGACAATCATCAAGTCTGTGTATAATCTATCTCTGTTATGTAAGATCAAGGTTCAGGAAGGTCAGTTCAATCAAGTTTCTGGATATTGCTCTGCTTGGTAAAGATTATACTAAATTAAAGTACCTACGTGTATGTTTATTGCAGCCCAATTCACAATTGGAAAGATATGGAATCAACCTAAGTGTCCACTGACCAATGAGTAAATAAAGAAAATGTGGTATATGTACACCATAGAGTACTACTCATACAGAAAAAGGAATGAAATAATGTCTTTTGGAGTAACTTGAATGAGCTGGAGGCCATTATTCTAAGAGAAGTCAGGATTGGAAAACCAAACACCAATATGTTCTCACTTATAAGTAGAGCTAAGCTATGAATATGCAAAGGCATTCAGAGTAATATAATGGAATTTGGAGACTCAGAAGAGGAAGGGTAGGAGGAGGTGTGAAATAAAAGACTATGTATTGGATAAAATGTACACTACTTAGGTGACAGGTGCACTATATAATTCATCCATGTAACCAGAAACCACCTGTACTCCAAAAGCTATTGAAATAAAAAAATTTAAAAAACAAAATAAAATAAATCAGAGTGTCTACTGGGTTTAATTTTACTAAGGAAAATCAAAGAATATGCCTACCTTTAGATAAACACAACCTAAAAAGGCATAAGGTTTCTTATTCTTTTTTTTTTTTTTGAGACAGTCTTGCTTTGTCACCCAGGCTGGAGTGCAGTGGTACAATATTGGCTCACTGCAACCTCTGCCTCCTGAGTTCAAGCAATTTTCCTGCCTCAGCCTCTCAAGTAGCTGCGACTACAGGTGTGTGTCACCACACCTGACTAATTTTTACATTTTTAATAGAGACAGGGTTTTGCCATGTTGGCCAGGCTGCTGTAGAACTCCTGACCTCAAGTGATCTGCCCACTTTGATCTCCTATAGTGCTGGAATAACAGGCATGAGCCACCGTGCCCAGCCCATAAGGTTTCTTATGAACAAATATGGTTGACAACCATAATAACTAATGATAACAAAATAATTGGTACCATTTATTGAATTCCTACTATATGTTAGGCACTCACTGCCTTAGGCATGTTATATATGAGATTCATAATTCTCACAATAGCTTGGCAAGATAGGTATTATTTTTCTAATTTCCCAACTGAAGAAACTGAGATTCAGCTGGGCTAAATAATGAAATCAAGTCACAGTGTTTACACTGAAATCTCAACCCAATCCTGTGAGACTCAAGGCCTGTGTTCTTTCTACTAGGCCATGGCACCTCTTCAATAACTCTGTACATGTTAAGATAAATAGTACTAGTATTTCAAAACGAAAAGAAAAAGCTTTAGAAGACTAACTATAACCCCTTGTTCCCAAAAATGATTACGGTATTCATTTATTAACAGATACACTATAAGGGGCTAATGTAGAAGAAGAAAATTCCAGGCAGAGAAACTATAACATTTATGTTTGTGTTTTGTTTTTTCCTAGAGAACTTATTTCTGGACACAATCCATTCCCTGAAAAATGTCGATGGACTGTTTGCCAGTTTCTACCATAACTTTTGCTGGTGAACTAAATGCCTGTAGTTTAAACAGAAGAGAACCAAGATTAACTTTTCTTAAATATAATCCTGAAAATTAAAGTATTTGGTGACTCTATGATTTCAACCTCCAAGAGTTTTAACTAGTTCTTTCAACAGGAGATCAATTTAGTAAAAGTTTCTAAAAAACAGACTTAACCACTTAGGAGTGGTAGCATTTGATCTTTAGGAAAGAGAGACAGTGCCAGTAACATTGTCATCATCCTGCTTTCTGATGCCATCTCAGCAATTCAACTTCTAGATTAGGGTGTTTCAAAAAAAATACACTATTATAGAAGAGATAGATACCATAAAAAAGGGATAATAAGCTATTATGTAAGAGATAGATATCTTAACAAAAGGCAGGACTATCCACAACTTTCCATGTAATTTCGATATTAAAAGTACAACTTAGGCCAGGTGCGGTGGCTCACGCCTGTAATCCCAGCAGTTTGGGAGGCCAAGGCAGGTGGATCACCAGAGGTCAGAAGGTGGAGACCAGCCTGGCTAACATGGTGGAACTCCATCTCTACTAAAAATACAAAAATTAGCTGGGTGTGGTGGTGGGCGCCTGTAATCCCAGCTACTTGGGAGGCTGAGGCAGGAGAATCGCTTCAGTCCAGGAGGTGGGGGTTGCAGTGAGTCGAGATTGCCCCACAACACTCCAGCCTGGGCGACAAGAGTAAGACTCCCATCTCAAAAAAAAAAAAAAAAAAGAAAAAAAGTACAACTTAAAAGTATACTACTTGTATTAATGGTTACAATTTCATTATACCCCAAACATACAAAAAAATAGAAAAATCATTCCTTAGGGTATATCTAAAACAGTTTAACCTTTGTCTTGCATGTAAAAAAAAATCCTTCTATTACTTGTTCATTGACAATATTAATGCTAGGGAGATGAAAATGTATAGTAAGGCTGTCAAAGAGGTACCTGTATGATTTATTACATTATGGATATAACAATTTTTAAGTAACTGTTGATGCTGAGAAGTTAAATGTCCTTGGTAATAATTTTATTTTGTGAACATTTACTGAGCATCTACTATCACATTTCTCTGAATCTGAGATGTCATTGACAGTAAGGTGTATTTAATATTCACCCCTATTTTATAATAACAGAAAAAATGCTGTCAATTATAAGAGGCCGTTACCTATAAAATACTTCCTACTTTAAAAAATTTATTTCCGGCCAGGCACGGTGGCTCACATCTGTAATCCCAGCACTGTGGGAGGCTGAGGTGGGCGGATCACCTGAGGTCAGGAGTTCAAGACCAGCCTGACCAACATGGGGAAACCCTGTCTCTACTAAAAAAAAATACAAAATTAGCCGGGTGTGGTGGCACATGCCTGTAATTCCAGCTACTTGGGAGGCTGAGGCAGGAGAATCGCTTGAACTCGGGAAGTGGAGGTTGCGGAGAGCCAGGATTGCACCATTGCACTACAGCCTGGGCAACAAGAGTGAAACTCCACCCCCCAAAAATTTATTTCCTTGTTTTTGACAAAATTGTATGTATTTAAGGTATACACTGTGATGTTTTGATGTTCACATACATTGTGAAGTGATAATTACAATTAACCTGTCCATCGCTTCATATAGTTACTATTTTTTGTTGTTGTGAGAACATTTAACATCATTTACTCTCTTAGCAATTTCAAGTTTCAGTGCATTTTACCATGTTGCCTCCTAGTGTTAAAGAGATGTTAAAATGGGCTAGGCACAGTGGCTCGAGCTTGTAATACCAGCACTTTGGGAGGCCGAGGTGGGTGGATCATTTGAGGTCAGGAGTTTGAGATGAGCCTGATCAACATGGTGAAACTCTAACTCTACTGAAAATACAAAAATTAACCAGGCGTGGTGGCAGGTGCCTGTGGTCCCAACTATTTGAGAGGCTGAGGCAGGAGAATCACTTGAACCCGGGAGGCAGAGGTTGCAGTGGGCCGAGATTGTACCACTGCATTCCAGCCTGGGCAACAGAGCAAGTCTCCATTCTCAAAAAAAAAAAAAAAGAGAGATGTTAAAATGTAGATTAAAAATCTGAATGAAATGCCCTATAACCTGGGATTATTATGATAATGTTTAACATTTGCTGGGCACATGCTATATACCAGATGCCATAAGAAGCATTTTAAATCCATATTTTCATCTAACCCAATCACCACATGGCAGAAAATCTTTTTATGTTAATTTTACATAGTTGAGGCCAGGTGTGGAGGCTCACCCTTGTAATCTGAGCACTTTGGGAGGCAGAGGCAGGTGGTGTACTTGAGCCCAGGAGCTCAAGACCAGTAGTCTGGACAATATGGCGAAACCCCGTCTCTACTAAAAATACAAAAATTACTGGACGTGATGGCCCATGCCTGAATTCCAGTGACTTGGAAGGCTGAGGCACAAGAATCTCTTGCACCTGGAAGGCAGAGGTTGCAGTGAGCCAAGATTGTGGTACTGCACTCCAGCCTGGGTGACAGAGTGAGAGTCAAAAAAAAAAAAAAAAAAAAAAAGAAAAAGACAAAAGAAAAAAAAATTGGCAGGCATGGTGGCTTACACCAGTAATCCTAGTACTTTGGGAGGTTGAGGCTGAGGCAGGTGGATCATGAGGTCAAGAGATGGAGACCATCCTGGCCAACATGGTGAAACCCTGTCTCTATTAAAAATATAAAAATTTAGCTGGGAGTCGTCTCATGTGCCTGTAGTCCCAGCTACTCAGGAGGCTGAGGTCGGAGAATTGCTTGAACCCTCCAGGCGAAGGTTGCAGTGAGCCGAGATTGGGCCACTGTGCTTCAAGTTGGCAACAGAGTGTGATTCTATCTCAAAAAAAAAAAAAAAAAGATTTTACAGACTTGGAGATAATTTGACCAAAGTCAGACAACTACAAAATGGTGCAAGCAGAATAAGAACTGAGGTTTATCTGACTGCAAAGTCTATGCTCTTTAGCACAATTTGATACTATCACCTATCAATTTGTAGAAATAGCTGTTTTAGAGAATCAGACAATTTGGGAGAAGGCTACTTTGTCCTTTAATTCAGTAAATCATGTCTTTATAAAATGCAAAGTTAGGTTGATATAGAGAGCATGTAGTTATACATATTTCAATTCATTTTTATAAGAATGTAAAATCAGAAAGCACATATAAGGGGCTGTCCTAAGAGAGGAAGTACTAAGGTATCTCCTGGGATCTGTACCTGTGTCCAATGTCAAATTACTGTTGACATTTGAGTCATTTACATCTAGACGGTACAAAATGTGATGTGCTGATGATCTTGAATCATCATAAAAGGGTATACGTAGTTTGTTTCATTAAAGAAGATTGGAAAGGGCAGAATCCATGTCACATTTCAGAAAGATTTTGGTAAGAAAAAATCTTGTTAAAACCATGAGCAAGCACTAACTGTAAAGTTCAACGCAGGTGGCATATTCTCTTAAAGGGTCGTAACTGAAGAGTTGCTACTATGGTCTCAGTGTTATAAATAAAATTTGGTTTATTTTAATAAAATATCACTTATTTTATATTTTACTTATAAAATATAATAGTAGCAACTCCTCAGTTATGACCCTTTAGAGGTACTATGACCTCTAAAAGAAGCATAATTTTACATGGCCTAAAATATAAGTTACAAAAACCAAAAAATAATCCTATATATGAATACAATTAGCTCTTACTGAGCACTTGCTATATACCAGGCATTATGTTAGTTAAATACTTTACCTAAGTTATCTTATTGAAGCCTGTAGAAATCTATGATATATGCACTGCTATTTTTACTTAGATGAGAAACTGGGGATTAGGGAAGTTAACAAAATCATCCGATTTCACACAGCCAGAATCAACATGTTACACAGCTCAGGGAGGTATCATTTGCATCCTAAACTATGTGAATGCCTGATGGAATTAGGTTGCAGCCATACACAGTTGTCCTGCCAGCTAAGTGCTGGTAAAGCCAAGATTCATATCCAGGGTGTTTAATTCTAAAACTTACTCCATACTGCTAACTCTATGCTATGCACAGAGTAGTTTCCCCCCCAAAAGATTGTATATTTATTTCTAATTTTTGAAAAGTTGAATTATTCAATATTTAAAATATGTAAAATTTTGCAGAATATTATAACAAACATCTATCACTTAGATTTATTATAATTTTGTCATATTTATTTCATTCTTTTTCTTCCAAAAAAAAATAAGAAAGTAGGCCTGACACGGTGACTCACACCTGCAATCCCAGCACTTTGGGCGGCCAAGGCGGGCAGATCATGAGGTCAGGAGATCGAGTTCATCCTGGCCAACGTGGTGAAACCCTGTCTCTAATTAAAAAAATACAAAAAAATAAGCTGGGCAGTGATGGCGCACACCTGTAGTTCCAGCTACTTGGGAGGCTGGGGCAGGAGAACTGCTTGCAACCAGGAGGTGTAGATTGCAGTGAGCCAAGGGCGCGCCACTAAACTATAGCCTGGGTGACAGCACGAGACTCTGTCTCAAAAAAAAAACAGAAAAAGAAAGTAGATAAAGCTCTATTTGCCTTCCTTTCTCCAGAAAGTTTACTGTTCTAGAATTATATCTTTACAACTGTGTTCTTATGTTTTCTTAGTAAAGATGTACCTTTTTTTTTTTTTTTGAGATGGAGTTTCACTCTTCTTGCCCAGGCTGGAGTGCAATGGTACGATCTTGGCTCACTGCAACCTCTGCCTTCTGGGTTCAAGCAATTCTCCTGTCTCAGCCTCCCAAGTAGCTGGGATTACAGGCATGCACCACCACGTCTGGCTAATTTTTGTATTTTTAGTAGAGACGCGGTTTTGCCATGTTGGTCAGGCTGATCTCAAACGCTTGACCTCAGGTGATCCACCTGCCTTGGCCTCCCAAAGTGCTGGGATTATAGGTGTGAGCCACTGCGCCTGGCCAGTATATAGTTTTAATAATATATAAAAGAACTTATAAAATTTTCATAACTGGCATCATACTGTACCTGTGCTTTTGTAATTTTATTTGTTCATTAAATATTCAACATTATGATTTTGAGATTTATCCATGACGATACATGTAGATCTAGTTGATTCTTAACTGTTATATAGTATTCCATAATTTATTTATACATTTTTTTTGGATAAAAATTTAGGTTATTTCTACCTTTTCTGGCTACTAGAAAGCAATTGCACCCTTGTATACATTTTCCAGTGTGTACGCATACGGAATTCTTGTTTCCTTAGCAGCTTCTCCAAATTCATTATTCGCAGACTTGACACCCTTGCCAATCTCATAAATGCCAAATTTTTTTCAAATTGCATTTTTCTGATTACTAACAAGGCTGAGTGTCTTTGGATGTTTGTTGTCCATTTAGGTTTCCTCTTCAATGAATTGCTTAATGATATTCTTTTTATTTTTATTTGAGACAGGGTCTTACACCCATCACCCAGGCTGGAGTGTAATGGAGTGATCATGGCTCACTGCAGTCTTGACTTCTGGGTTCAGGTGATTCTCCTATCTCAGCTTCACTTAATCATAGCCTTTACCCATATTTCTACTGGTTGTTTGGGCTTTTTTTTTTTTTTTTGAGGCGGAGTTTTGCTCTTGTTGCCCAGGCTGGAGTGCAGTGGAACGATCTCGGCTCACCACAACCTCTGTCTCGCAGGTTCAAACAATTCTCCTGCCTCAACCTCCCGAGTAGCTGGGTTTACAGGCATGCGCCACCATGCCCGGCTAATTTTTTTATTTTTAGTAGAGACAAGGTTATTCTATTTTGGTCAGGCTGGTCTTGAACTCCTGACCTCAGGTGCTCTGCCTGCCTCAGCCTCCCAAAGTGCTGGGGTTACAGGTGTGAGCCACTGTGCCTGGCACATAGTGCTTATTATATGCCAGGCCATGTTCTAAGCACATTATAGATATTAATTAATTTATATTAATATTATAGATATTAATTTATATTAATATTATAATAATTAATTATAGATATTAATTAATTAATCTTCATAACAACCCCAGAAAGTGGGTACTACCATTATTTCTATTTTACAGATGAGGAAACTGAGGCATTGGGGCTTCTCCTAAATGTTTTAAAGTTTTGCTTTTTACTTTTGGACATTTAACCAATCTGAAATTTATTTTTGTGTATGATATAGCTAGGAATCCACTTTTAATTTTATCATATAATTAATTAATTTCTCAGTATTATTTATCAAATGAGCCATTCTTTCCCCATGATCTGTAATGGCTTCTCTGTCTTTTACTAAAATCTGACTCATAATACAGTTTCCTAGTCTGTTCTCTTAGATACTAGTCTTTCCCTGCACCAATACTGTATGGATTTAATGATCATGGTATAGATTTGCGGTAGTGATTCTTCTGTCCAAATTCTATTTCTTCAAAGTTGTTTTAGCTAATTTTGGTCCTATGACTTTTTTAAAAACTGATTTTTTAAAAGTTTAACATTTTAAATTTAAAATTAATGAAAATATCTAGATAAAGGCAGTATTATGCTGTAGCTAGCTCATACTGGCTTTGGAAAGACCATTGTGTGCCTCTTTCCCCAGTTTCACATTGAGTGAAGAGCACTGGCTATAGCAGGAGTATTTACACCATGGAAATTGGCAAGGCTACAAATCAAGACCTTTCCCCTCTCCATAGGAGATTCATCTGTTAACTTTACCAGTATACCACTGGATAGAGGTTAAATTTAAGATATATTAAAATTCAAAATATACAACCAAAGGAGAGATTCTATGGCACTTTAGATAATTTTAGATAACTGCAACAATATCTGGGGAATAACTTCAGGGCTGAGGTATCCTCTAACACAAAGTTTTCTTCACAGTTGTGCTCTACATGGGTCAAATATAGTTTTAGAGTCAGATCCCTGATAAACTTTCTATTACTTTTTCAGGTTTCCCTAATACAAGTTGTAGTATAAATTAAGATAATGGAAACTCCCATAAAGGTAGGACATATATTATCATTCATAGAATGGAGAATGGATATTTTTCATATATTACTATGTACTATTTTGTATTCTATTTGTTAACTGCCATATCTGCTTCAACTCCTTTAATTAAATTAATAGCATGTGGCTGTGCATGGTGTCTCACACCTGTAATTCCAGAGCTTTGGGAGGTCAAGGCAGGCAGATCTCTTGAGGTCAGGAATTTGAGACCAGCCTGGCCAACACAGAAAAACTCCATCTCTACTAAAGAAAAATACAAAAATTAGCCAGGCATGGTGGCAGGTGCCTGTAATCCCAGGTACTCAGGATGCTAAAGCAGGAAAATTGCTTGAACCTGGGAGGCGGAGGTTGCAATGAGCTGAGATCACACCACTGCACACCAGCTTGACAGAGCAAGACTCTGTCTCAAAAAAAAAAAAAAAAAAAAAAATTAATAACGTGAAAATGTAGCAGAGAGAAAGCAATCTTCTATATTATGAAAGAGCATAAAAAATATATAATAAACTCACATTGCCTACCACACATATACTAGTAACTCAGTAAATAGCCAGATGAATAACTCCTAATCATAAGTGATTCTTAAAAATACAATGAAAGTTCATCTGCAAAATACAATTTTAAAAAATACAGTGAAAACAACTCTTTACTCACCCAACTCAATACAAGTGATGCCAAGTGACCAAATATCAACTTTTCCATCATATTGTCCTTCATCCATAGCTAAGATCACCTCTGGAGCCATCCTACCAAACATAAGGTACAAAATTCAAGTTGTAGATTAAAAACAAAATTTCTCCAGTAAAGTAATTGAATGAAATAGCTCTTCTTAAGGGTATTCTGAAATTTTATCTGATATAGGTATTATTTCCTTACACAAATAATTTTGAAAAACACTTCAAAATATAATATACTTGGTGATTTACATGACACAACACATTATTTTCAATAAAGACTGGCTCCACTCCTTACTGTTGGTTTGATCTTAGGTAAGTTTCTTAACCTATCTGTACATCAGTTTCTTCACCTGTAAAATGGAGAGAATTCTCATAGCAACTTTACAGAAATCTGTAAAGAATTAATATACATAAAATACTTAAATAAATGATTACTTTGGAACAGCTGATTATATTGCTTTACATAGTTCCAAAAAGTATTTTTCATATTGTTTTAAGTAATTAAATAAAGCAGAAAATACTTTTTTTTTTTTTTTGAGACAGATTCTCATTTTGTAGCCCAGGCTGGGGTGCACTGGTGCCATCTTGGCTCACTGTAGCCTCTGCCTCTCGGGTTCAAGTGATTCTCATGCCTCAGCCTCCCAAGTAGCTGGGATTACAGGCATGTACCACCACATCTGGCTATATTGTTTTAAAATAATTAAACAACATGAAAAATACTTTATAGAACCATATCAAGTGATATAATCAGCTGTTCCAAAGATACTAAAACTTACAAAACAAAAACAAAACCCAGGTTGTGGTAATGGATGTTACTTTACTTGTTTGTCCATAATGCAGCTTCATTAGGAAGGCAGGGGCCCTATCCATTTAATATGCCTTGAAAAGAACTGTGCTCTATTATGATGTGTAATCAGTTGCTTGGTAAATGTTATTTGGTGATAGAAAAAAATTTCAAAGACTAGCTGATTTTTTTTTAGTAGGCAAGTAATTTTGCAGAGATCTAAGTCACTTTGTAAGGCATAGTGAAATTCCAACATACCTATGAAAGGAAGGAAAAGAATATGGAACAAAAAAAAGGGTGAAAAACTCTGAGACAGACTGACAAGCTAGGTAACCTTTCAGAGAACTCAACAAGGACAAGAACTTGGATTTCTTTCACTGAAAGGTACCATCTCTGCTTGTTGGCTAGTCAGGCAAAAGGAGCTGCCTTGTCCTTATGTGGAGGCTTTGCCTCGAGAGAAAAGTTCAAAAGAAACTGCAAATGAAATCGAAAACCTGAGCTTGTAAGCGAGTTGATAATCCTGCTCAGTTTACACACAGTGACACCAACCTTAATTGCACAATTTAAAGTCACTGTAAATTTTATACTAAGCCAGAGTGTTTCTTTTTATGCCAGTGGGTTTTCCATCCTTCTCAAATAAAATCTTGTTTTGAGGGACATTGGTAAGACACTGTCACAAAACCAAGCCAAACCAGTACCATGAATTCATGTATGCATATTTTAAAACTATGTCATACTTCCTAATTCTACATACCAGTAAGGTGTGCCCACGAAGGAGTTGGCAGGAGAAGCCATTGAGGCAGACCCAAAATCAGCTAGTTTTACCTGACCTGGTTCTGTTAGAAGAATATTTCCTGCTTTAATATCCCTATAGGAAAAAATAAAAGGGTTAGAAAATTACTTTTCAATTTTCATTATGGAATAGGTCAGAGCATGCAATTAATAAGACAAAAAGTTTATTAAAAAAAAAAAAACAAAAAACACCTTGCTCAGATAGCCAGAAGGAGATTCAGTAATTACTGCATGTTGTAAGGGGGCCCAGATTCCTGGGTGTACTTGCAGGTAGGTCATAGTAATTACTTAAAGGTACAGCTTTCTTCAGAGGGAGGGAATACAATGAGACAAAAGGCAGACATGGCAGACAAGGAAACCTATTCAGCTGCTACCCTTATAAAGGCATATTCTTAAAGGCCAAATCTAGTTATCAATAGTTTTCCCTGTGCTGAGAAAGTTGGTGCCAATTGTAACTGCTTTTACAAATTATGTGACATTTTTGGAGCCTAAACAATTCTGTATTGACTACCTACCAATAAACTTCAACTACACACATACCTTTTCTTTCTTGCCTGTGACCCTTTACTCTGCCTTTAATTGTAACTGCAACTCTAAGGCATTTGAGATACATGTTATATAGAAGGTGTTATTTTAAAAATAACTCTGTACAGTAAAAAGAAGACCCTGAAAGATCAAAACAAACACAGATTAGGGGTTAGGAAATGGCATTTCTACTGTATTACTACAAAGAATTGCATGTGGTTACTACTAAAGTTAGTAGATGAATTATAGAGCAAAATGTTTTAAAAATATAATTTAAAAATTCATTCTTCAGTATGGTAACTTAGAATGAGAAGGTGTGGATGTATTCCTTATTCTTTTTAAAAAAGGCATGAAGTGTAATGAGCACTAGAAACCATGAATTGGAAGTTGATGGTCAGTGAAAAGGTAAAACAGAGACGAGGAAAATTTATGTCAAGCTGAAAATGGTAAGGTTCAAATACTTCAAAATAACTTTTATAAAAACTTCCCTTGAAAATTCAGTTTCCTTCCTCATGGTGACAGTAGGCACTGGCACACAGAACTAAAAAAACATGCATTATTTACTTTTCTTCACAACAGAAAAATATATTTTCTTTACCTATCTTCAGTGAGGAGGCTGAACTACCTTTTAAATTGAAACAATAAAAATATGAAACATGGTATTTAGTTTTAAATTTAAAAAACATTCTTTATAAGTTTTTTGTCTCTTCGACAAATAATTTCACATACTAAAGAAGATAAAGTATATAATACAGACTAAAACATTAAGTTACTGTGCAGATTAAGGTAATAACGGCACAAAAAAACTGAACTGTGGCTTTAAATGAGAGCAGGCAAAACCATCACAAGCAAGTTGGCAGCAGTATTAACACCTTGGTACCAAAGACATATATTTTAAAAAAGTTGTCAGATCCATAGACATTATGATAATTTTATGTAATCAGCATTTATTAACATGATTAGGTTCACTCTTTGTCCTTAATTCCCAGCAGGATTTTGGTCTGCCTATCTTGAGGAAGTTCTGCTTTTGTGGTACCCGTAAGTGGTCATGGCTACGCTGGGGTGATTAAAACAGGAGCAAAAGAGGAACCATGACCTAATAGTTTCACTTCTTCCTAGTAAATGCCAGTTGTTTTCTTTCATTTGTGAGCCATCTCAGATTCTTTATGCCTACCTAAAATGTCACTACTCTTCTCCCCATTCATTAATGTAGCTGCACTAAAAGTTCATCATTGAGCAAAGGAAAGATTGGTAACATCTTTCTCTAGAAGTTAACGGAGGGAGGGAGGTTGCAGGGAGGAGAGTGGTGTTGTGGTAGAGAAAATACAAGGTAGAAAAAAGCCCTAGAACAGAAGTCAAGAAAGTTGAGTTTCAATCCTTAATATATTGCTCAAATTCTGTGAAGCTCTCGGCAAGTTAAGTCTCTTCACCTGCCAAAATACAGTAAAGATAATATCTTCCTAAGTATCCATATGAACTGTAAGAATGCGAAATATTTCAAAGTTATAAAATAGCATATATTTATCTAAGACTAGCTTGCTATTTATAATAGGAAAGGGACAATAACTCTGCTAAGAGATAAATGTATTCAAGGAAGGTTAAGTTTCTTTTCTTCCTGACGTAGTATCTAAAGATTGCTGGGCCCTTTTACAGATTTCCCTGTAACACTCAGCCTGGAGAATAGTTACGTACTGAACAAAGATGATATAATTCTGGATACATAGGAGAGAATAGGAGATACAAGCTAAATTCTGGCAGCTTTACTCCTCATATCCAGAAGCAGCAATCTATTTGCTTCCCATGAATGTTTAGCCAACCTAAAAACTGGAGTATGCACTAATTGTCAAGGTTCCTGGAATAGACAGTCCTGTAACTGAAATGAAATATAACTGGTCTCTAATCTTACCTATGGATCAATGCATGAGAATGTAGGTAGGCTAGTCCATGCAAGGCTCCATGAGTAATGGCAGCGATCTCTACTTCCTGTAGTGGTTTTTTATGAACTGAGGAAGGAAAAAATAAAAGTCAGCAGATGATCAGTTTCATTCTTCATTTTATTATTTTATACAACTATACCAGACTGAGTTACATACTTTCTTACATGACAATTTGGGAACACATTCACCTAAATATATAGGATACAGATCTTCTATAGAAGAGATAAGTGATCAGGTAACAGGAAACCCAAGCACATAAACAGAAATGAGCCTTCAAAACAAAAAAAGCCTGATATTGCTTAAATGATGCAGTTAATTTACTTGTCAGTTGCAAGCCAAGTCACACTGATTCCAATTAACCAGTCCCTTCCAACATTTTAAATGTCTGGAGTGGTCTAGGTTACATTATTCTCCCCTGCCACAAAGCCATCTTTAATTACTCCTTCAAACTACAGATTTTCATTATTTGTGAAAGCAGCTAATAAGCAATTTCTATTCAGAAATCAACAGTTGTGTCTAAACAACAACAAAAAAAACCAACCAAACAAAAAAAAGAAATCAACAGTGATTTAATTTTTTTTTTTTTTTTGAGACAGGGGTCTCACTCTGTTACCCAGACTGGAGTGCAGTGTTGCGATCAAAGCTCACTGCAGCCTTGAAATTCTGGGCTCTAGTGATCCTCCTATCTCAGACTCCTAAGTAGCTGGTATTTTTATTTTTTATTTTTGAGATGGAGTTTCGCTCATTGCCTAGGCTGGAGTGCAATGGCATGGTCTCGGCTCACTGCAACCGCCGCCTCCTGGGTTCAGGCGATTCTCCTGCCTCAGCCTCCCGAGTAGCTGAGATTACAGGCATCTGCCACCAGGCCTGGCAAATTTTGTATTTTTCATAGAGATGGGGTTTCTCCATCTTGGTCAGGCTGTTTTCGGACAGTAGCTGATATTACAGGTGTGAGCTTCCATGCCTGGCTCAAGATATTTTTTTAACGTAAATTTTTTTTTTTTTTTTTTGAGACAGAGTTTTGCTCTTGTTACCCAGGCTGGAGTGCAATGGCGCGATCTCAGCTCACCGCAACCTCCGCCTCCTAGGTTCAGGCAATTCTCCTGCCTCAGCCTCCTGAGTAGCTGGGATTACAGGCACGCGCCACCATGCCCAGCTGATTTTTTGTATTTTTTTTTGTAGAGACGGGGTTTCACCATGTTGACCAGGATGGTCTCGATCTCTTAACCTCATGATCCACCCACCTCGGCCTCCCAAAGTGCTGGGATTACAGGCGTGAGCTACAGCGCCCGGCCTTAACGTAAATTTTTAACACAGCCTCTGGTTATAGCAGCATCTGTAGAGAGGAACCGGGTCAGTCAAGATTTCTGAAAGGGTTTATTATCAATGTAATATGAGAATATCCACCTCTCTTTCACATATACCCATGAATATGTTTTTGGCTACACATACCATATCACATTAGCCAAACATTTTGGTAGTACCTGCCCTGGATGGGTGATGAACTAAAACAGGAAAAAGACTGCTAACATCACTCAGACACTTTCACTGGCATTGAAGAGATGAAGTGTGCATAGCTTATCCACACAACCCTAATGTCCAAGCCATCATTCAATTAGACTGCCCAAACTACTCTTCAGCATGGCAGTAGATAACATTCTGATCAACGTAAAGCCGAGAGTATAATTCCTTCTTTCTTACCTTCTAATAAATCAGACGCTGAGCCTAAGCAATATTCCATCACCAACTGTAAGAGATTAAAATAATATTCAGAATAATGAAAGTTAATTTAAAAAAACTGCTGAAACCAACTAATCGACCAACCAAGGAACTAAGAATACTAGGTGAATAAATGTTCTTACTTACCTGAACTTGGAGTGAATTTTGGTCATCTGGCACTAATTGATTTTTATAATTTTCATCATCTCAGTTTTTATTATTTCTTGCTTGGAATTGTCCTAAAGATTATTGGGGGACTAGATATAGAAATATTTACTATACATGGTGAAACCAAGATTGCCAATTTATTTATTAACTCCTTCACTACTTTATTTCAAAAAGGACTCAGGAGACTAGGTTGTACTATAAATTTGTAACTTAGAAAGTGGCAAACAAATACATGAGCCAGTAAAATCTATACTGGGGTTATACCAGTTAAATAAAATAAGCCAATAAGTAGTAAATTCCTTTTCTTCTTACTTTATATTATAATACTATTGATAGGCTGGGTGTAGTAGCTCACGCCTGTAATCCCAACATTTTAGGAGGCTGAGGCAGGCATATTACTTGAGGCCAGGAGTTTGAGACCAGCCTAGTCAACATGGGAAACCCCATCTCTACTAAAAATACAAAAAATTAGCTGGGCGTGGTGGCTTGCATCTGTTGTCCCAGCTACTTGGGAAGCTAAGGCCAGAGAATCGCTGGAACTCAAGAGGTGGATGCTATTGATAGTTATTGGGTTTGCCATCTGGGGAGGCTTTCTAAAAGCAAAAATGAGAAACCTGTTTCTTTACTCTTATCCTAGATTTTTTAGGTGTCCAAGACTATTGATTTATAATCAAAGTCAAAAGTATTTTTTAGGGCTTAGCAACGAATCTCCACACACACATGCAAGCATCCACACTCCTACAAATTATTATTTTGTTATTTAAAAGAGTAGTACATGCTCATTATGAAATATAAATTTCCTATAATCAACCAGATGTAACCAATATCAACATATTAGTTCCTTTCATTAAAAAAATTAATGTGAAAATATATTTGTATGTATTATGTGCCTTGCATTACTGAGGTAATTTAGAATACAAGAATTCTAGAAGTTAAAAATTTAGAAACTATTATACTTTTATTGTTATATATTTTAAATATCAATATATCAATATCAAGATATATAACATGAATATATTAATATTGTAAATATAAGTATACTATGTCTATATAATATAGAATATAATTACATTAGATATAACATACTTATAAGAGTTATATATTATATATAATAATGTCATATGTTATAGTTTTATAGTTATATATTTAAATACTATGTACCTTGCATTTCTGGAATAATTTAGAACAATATGAGAGGTTCAGAAGTTTAAAATTTAAACACCTTATTATACTTTTCTGCTTGACATTAAAAACAAACAGATTCAGAAACATTAATCTTATTTCTTATTATAAAATGGAAGATTTCACATAAGTAAATGTTATAATGAACACTAGCCTTTATGTCCCCTACTTTTTCTTTCTTTTTTTTTTTTTTAGAGATGGAGTTTCACCTTGTTGGTCAGGAGGCTGGTTTCAAACTCCTGACCTCATGATCCACCCACCTCAGCCTCCCAAAGTGCTGGCATTACAGGCATGAGCCACTGTGCCCAGCCTACTTTTTCTTTAGTCAATTTTCAAGAAAGTATTTCAAAATTTTATCACATAAATTTCTAATTTTTAAAAGTAACTGAATATGCATATGTAACTTCCTTAAACCGAGCATATGAAATATGAATATAGAACTTTAAAACTGAATAGAATTAATATGTTTATAGTTGCATTATATTTTTTAAATTACATGTTTAAAAACTCAGCATTTTTGTCACAAATATTTTTTCCCCTATTATTCTATAACACAAAGGCACCTGAGCTGGTTGTTTGCTCCTGACACTAAATGGCTCTAGCTGCTCTGCCTTTAAATTATTAGGTCTGCTTTCTAGCTTCCCTGACTTTCCATATGGTCAAATTATTCTTATGCCTGTTTGTATGCATGTCTCTAAGAGCTCAGTTCCTTAGAGCTCCTTCTAATTGGTCTATCAAGTCAATTGTAGACAGAAACCGGGTAGCCAAGCTTATTAACAGTCTATATAACCTAAGAGTAAACGGGCTTCAAGTAAGAGTATGGAGGATTTTCTGAAGACTTAAAACACATGAGATTTTAGCACTTGGATTTTGTAACATTTATTCTGCCTGTTTGAAATCCCTTTCCTGACAAGGCAGCTGAGATTGCTAGATAACGGATTTCTAGATAATGAGATACTTATTTGATTAATTTCTTATTTTCGGAATGGAAGCAATAGTTCTACATATCTCAAGAGTTTCTTGAACAGAAATGTGTATGTTTAATACACTGTTTGATAGTCTATTTGGGAACAAAAATTCCATTCCCTAATTAGAGTTCACATACAGGAAAGGACTTGGTACCCGGTAACCAATAAATGCTAGTTAAATTGGAGTTTAAGTAGGAATGTGGAATTTGATAAATTAGAAAGGATAACATTTTCATGCCCTAAATGTACCTAATGTGCTAACATAAAATCAGAAATACAACCATATAAAAATATACTAAGGGCCGAGCACAATGGCACATGCCTGTAATCCCAGCATTTTGGGAAGCTGAAATGGGTGGATCACTTGAGGTCAAGAGTTCTAGATCAGCTTGACCAACACGGTGCAACCCCATCTCTACTAAAAATACAAAAAATTAGCTGGGTGTGGTGGTGTGTGCCTATAGTCCCAGCTACTCGGGAGGCTGAGGTTCAAGAATGACTTGAATCTGGGAGGCAGAGGTTGCAGTGAGTAGAGATGGTGCCACTGCACTCCAACTGGGCAACAAGAGTAAAATTCTATCTCAAACACACACACACACACACACACACACACACACACACACACACACACATCTCACACTAAGGTGACAGAGTGGAAGAAAAGTCTTTTTTTTGATCTTATGGTAAAAGTCACACAGCGATGAAAACATCAAGCACAATTCCAAATATTGGGGAACTGGAGTGGAGGATAAGAAATGACAAAGATAAAAATTCTAGGATGAGAATATAAGGCGGTGCCTTTTACTTTTACAAATAAATAATTATAAAATGATGTCAGCCAGGTGTGGTGGCTCAGGCCTGTAATCCCAGCACTTTGGGAGGCCGAGGCGGGAGGATCACAAGGTCAGGAGATCAAGACCATCCTGGCCAACATGGTGAAACCCCGTCTCTACTCAGAAGGCTTTGGCAGGGGAATTGCTTGAACCCGGGAGGCGGAGGTGGCATTGAGCTGAGATTGTGCCACTGCACTTCAGTCTGGTGACACAGCAAGACTCCATCTCAAAAAAAAAAAAAAAAGATGTCAACTTTTCACAATCTCTTTTTGAGTGCTTATAGAATGGAATTTCCAATAGGCTAAATATCACTTAATCTTACGGAATGTATGCCATATGACACACTAAGGTATTAACAAATGTTAATAAACACTGATAACAAAAGTTAAATGGAACAGAAATGGGACTAATAATTTTACAGATCAAAGAGATAATAGAAAAAGAAGAAAAAAAAGCAGTAGTAAAAGAAATAGAGGTCCTTTGACTTACCCAAGCAGTGTGCTCTTTCAAGTAACAGCCTTTGTACTCAATGGTATTAGGATGCTTCAACTGTCGTAAAAATTTAACTTCCTTAAGAATATCTTGCCATTTCTATTGAAGTCAGAAAGGAAACATTTTCATTTTCAAACTGAAAATAGTATTTCCTATCAAGTATATATACATAATACTATTTATATTATTGTAAATGAACATGAAGTAAATGTTTAATAAATGAAGAATCTATTTAAACTTACTATTTCTCTCTTTTTTTTTTTTTTTTAAATCGAGATGGAATCTTGATCTGTTACCTAGGCTAGAGTGCAGTGGCACAATCTTGGCTCACCGTAACCTCACCCCCAGCGTCGGGCAATTCAATT
>NW_022436942.1:76452356-76469549 GCF_009761245.1 Sapajus apella
AAAAAAAAAAAAAAAAAAAAGAGAAAAGTCCAGATCCATATGGATCCTAGATCCAGAACACGGTGTTAGAACATGGAAAAACACTGCAAGATTCTGTAAAGTGAAAAAAGCATTTGCAAACAATATGTACAGGTGGAGCTGCTGAGTCATTGACACTAATAGTTGTTACCAAACCGTTCTCCGAGAAGTTGCCTCAGTTTACCCTGGGATTCTCCTATGGAGGGAAGAGTTGAGCTTTCAGACTTGACGCACTTCTGGGTGCCCCTCCCCACTTTCTACCCACCACAGGCCACAGGGATCTGGACCCATATTCTTTTATTTTCTTTCTTTGAGACGGAGTTTCCCTCTGTTGCCCAGGCTGGAGTGCACTGGTGCAGTCTTGGCTCACTGTAACCTCCGCTGCCCAGGTTCAAGCAATTCTTGTGCCTCCCAAGTAGCTGGGACTACAGGTGTGCATCATCATGTCCAGCTAATTTTTTTGTATTTTTAGTAGAGACAGGGTTTCTTCATGTTGGCCAGGCTGCTCTTGAACTTCTGACCTCAGGTGATCCACCTACCTTGGCCTCCCAAAGTGCTGGGATCACAGGTGTGAGCCACCACACCCAGCCTAAACATGCTATTTCTTTAGTTTGAATACATGTAAACACAAATCTATCACCAAATACATACAAAAAAGCCATTACATATACCCACGTTCTAGTCTGCAAAATAGTCTTTTTCTTTTCAGGCACCCAGGCTACAGTGCAGAGGTGCAGTCATGGCTCACTGCAGCCTCCACATCTCTGGCTCAACTAATCCTCCCACTTCAGCTGGGAGGACTACGGGCTGGACTTCAGGCACGCGCCACCACACCCAGCTAGTTTTTTTGATGTTTTGTGAGGTCTCACCATATTGCCCAGGCTGGTCTTGAGCTCCTGGGCTCAAGCGATCCTCCAGCCTTGGCTTCCGAAAGTGCTGGGATTACGGGCCTGAGCCACCTCATCCAGACTGCAAAATAGTTGATTGAGCTGGATTAGAATGTTGGCCTTCTTAAAAATAATTATGAATGTTCACACATTTGTATGGGAGTTATGAAAAAACTCCAGGAACTTTTATTATATGCCCCACAAGAAGGTAAAAAAAATTGTGCTCAAAAAAAGTTCAAATAATTTTTTAAATTTCACACTAACTTGTTTATTTCTGTTTAGGTACACAACTGTCTCTATTTTACCTCATGAGTCTGCTTCCCACTATAGGACATCTTCTTAATTGCCACCACTTCGTTGGTGTGAGCATTTGTAGCCTGTGTTAAGAGAAGAGAAGAAAAGGAATTAATGATGTTTCAGCCAATTTAACGTAAATATTTGACCAGAGACCATTTTTTATTACTGCAACCTCTGCCTCCCGGCTTCAAGCAATTCTCCTGCCTCAGCCTCCCAAGTAGCTGGGATTACAGACATGTGCCACCATGCCCAGCTAATTTTTTTGTATTATTAGTAGAGATGGGGTTTCTCCATGTTGGTCAGGCTGGTCTTGAACTTCCAACCTCAGGTGATCTGCCTGCCTCGGCCTCCCAAAGTGCTGGGATTATAGGCATGAGCCACAATACCTGACCTATTTATTTATTTTAAGACAGAGTCTCACTCTGTCACCCAGGCTGGAGTGCAGCTCACTGCAACCTCCACCTCTTGGGTTCAAGTGATTCTCCTGTTTCAGCCTCTCAAGTACTTGACTAGAATTACAGGCATGTGCCACCATGCCAAGCTAATTTTTTTTGTATTTTTAGTAGAGATGGGATTTTACCATGTTGGCCAGGCTGGTCTTGAACTCCTGACTTCAAATGATCTGCCTGCCTCAGCCTCCCAAAGTGCTGGAATTACAGGTGTGGGCCACTGTGCCCAGGCAGCTAGAGACTTTTCAATTTAATTTTATTTTTTGAGATGAAATTTTTGCTTTGTCACCCAGGCTAGAGTGCAGTGGCATGATCTTGACTCACTGCAACCTCTGCCTCCTGGGCTCAAGTGATTCTCCTGCCTCAGCCTCCCATGTAGCTGGGATTACAGGCATCCACCACCATGCCTGGCAAATTTTTGTATTTTTTGTAGAAACGAAGTTTCACCATGTTGGCAAGGCTGGTCTCGAACTCCTGACCTCAGGTGACCCACCCGCCTCAATCTCCCAAAGTGCTGGGATTATAGACATGAGCCATCGTGCCTGGCACGATGCCACTGCAGTATCACAGTTCAAAGATGCTTCAATTTCTGATAGGCTAAATTGACATTTCCATTCCCATTTTAAAGTGTAGTTTCTCTGTATTCTTTTCCATATTCATAAAAGATTGTAATATAAAAAATGATTAGGGTTTAACATATCAAATCAAACAAAGAATGTCATATTTCCAAAATATCCATACTGGTTCACTTGGTAGACTGTCCATCAATGGAGAACCAGTTAAAAAAAAAAATGATCATATAATGAAATAACCATTTAAGGAATGAGGTAACCTATGTGCAATGCAGTATGAAAAGATGTTTAAAATGTTTTTGTAAAAAACAAACTATAAAGCAGAATTTGATTTCTGCAAAATAGTAATAATGTGAGTATATGTGTAGAAAAATTATAAAAGAATTTATACCAGAATATGTATCAATGATAATCCCTGGAGCAGGGCTATCTGATAGAATTTTCTATGATAATGAAACAGTTCTATTTCTACATTGTCCAAAAGAGTAATATGTGAAATGTGGCTAGTGTGACTGAGAAAATAAATTTTAAATTTTATTTAATTTTAATTAACTTAACTTTGAATAGTTACATGTGCCTACTTGCTATTGTATTGAACAGTACAGCAGAAAGTAAGATTAATCCTAAGAGGGACTTTCATTTTCAGGGTTACTTATAAGACTGTATTAATATATGCATACCTACATTTATGTATGTATATATGTGTATTTTTTATCTATAGAGGTTGCCTTGTATCATAATTATGTCTACTTGTCTTCTCCATACTCCAAATATGACAGTTTATTGAAAGTACAAACGAAAACCATGAATAACTCGTCACAGTCTTTTTCTCTCAACTTAAGATATATATATATATATATATTTTTTTTTTTTTTTTTTTTTTTAAGACAGGATCATGCTCTGTACTCAGGCTGGAGTGCAGTGGTGCAATCTCAGTTCACTGCAACCTCTGTCTCCCAGGCTCAAGCAATCCTCCCACTACAGCCTCCTGAGTAGCCTGGGATTCCAGGTACCCACCACCACGCCTGGCTAATTTTTATATTTGTAGTAGAGACAGGATTTCACCATATCAGCCAGGCTGGCCTCAAACGCCTTGCCTCAAGTAATCTGCCCGCCTCAGCCTCTCAAAGTACTGGAATTATAGGTGTGAGTCATTGCGCCTGGCCTCAACTTACTTAAAATATTTAAAACTATTAGTTTTCTTAAAATTTTCGTAAAAATAAATACAAGACATTAAAAGATTACTTCTGTATCAGGGCCATGCCCCTGATGTAAGTAAGCTACTTTGCTGCTGTGATATTATTATCATTGTGGATGAATAAAGCTATCACAGTGGTTCTGAAGTAAAAGACTGGAATTCATTCACTGATAAAGTCAGGTTAACAATTTTAGAGAAAAATTCATAATCATTTTCTCAAATATAACTAATTTTAATAATATAAAACGAAGCTTCTCAGATATAAGAACAGTTTCTTTATGATTTTTAAAAACGGTTAATTTAAACAATAAACAATAATGTACTACATAAAAGTAATTTGACCACAGATTCTTATGGAATGTCAAAATGAAAAAAAAAACCCACAATAACATACTACAAAAAATTTTTTTCAAACAAGCACTAAGGTAAAAGTGCCTATTATGTATCCATGAGGTATCTACTGGTCATAATTTTCTGATCTGCAGAACTCCACAAAAGCATATTTTAGGTATTTTATTGATTTAGAAAGTACAGACTGACTTTTGTTAAAAACAAAAATCTCTCACACTGTTCTGGCTTTTAAACTTTTACATGAAGACTATGCTTATATGGCAATCGGAAAGAAAAGCTGATGTAAATTCAGTATTACAATAAAGGTTAGAGGGATTGTATTTGAAAAGTATATATTTTAGGCATCAATATATATAATGAAGCTTAAGGAGTCTGGGAAAGATTTAGGAAATACTCAGGCAATGAGAAATTTTAACTTGTGAGGTTTTAAAAAATTATTAACCATTAGTTTAAAAAAATCCCACAGAAATAAAATCAGATATTATTATTTAATTGCTTATTAAGGTTATTTATAATCAATGTTATATTTGGCACTGGAAACATGAAAAAAACCACCCTATAATAAAAATACATTTCTTACATTTATAGGATAATCACGAATTAGAACTTAATGCTTCCACTCACTTATACATCCTACTATATAGGCAGAGACTTGAGATATGAACTTTTTTCTTTTTTTGAGACTGAGTCTTGCTCTGTCGCCAGGCTGGAGCGCAGTGGCGCAATCTCAGCTCACTGCAACCTCCGCCTCCTGGGTTCAAGCGATTCTTCCGCTTCGGCCTCCGGAGTAGCTGGGACTACAAGCGCACGCCACCAAACCTGGCTAATTTTTGTATTTTTAGTAGAGTCAGGGTTTCACCCTGTTGGCCAGGATGGTCTCAATCTCTTGACCACATGATCTGCCTGCCTAGGCCTCCCAAAGTGCTTGGATTACAGGCATGAGCTACCGCACCTGGCCAGATGTGAACTTTTTAATGCAAATGTTGATTATTCTATAGATTTGAACTTTTTACACTGGCTAAAAGTCAGAACATGCTAGATTGAAACTTAAAAAATAAAAATCAATGCTTTAGTACAGAAAAAGGAAATTATCAATGGGGTCACAGTTTTCTAGTGCTCCATATAATATTATTAAATGACTACAGAATCTATCATGTCAAGTTTTATTCTTGAAACTTACATTCATACTTAATACTTCTAATAGTCTCAATGGTCTCAGTAACTATTATCTAGATCATTGATTCAATAAATATTTATTAAGAACTTACTATTATGTGTTTATGATATATTTTTAAACATTTTCCAGCTATACCTTTTGCTATTTTGTAGACAAATATAAAAAATTATGTTAATTTAGGAGGCAGGCCAGGTGCGGTGGTTCATGCTGGTAATCCCAGCACTTTGAAAGGCAGAGGTGGGTGGATCACCTGAAGTCAGGGGTTTGAGACCAGTCTAGCCAACATGGTGAAACACTGTCTTTACTAAAAATACAAAAATTAGCTGGGCGTAGTGGAACATGTCTGTAATCCCAGCTACTTGGGAGGCTGAGGCAGGAGAGTTGCTTGTACCCAGGAGGCAGAGGTTGCAGTGAGCCAAGATTGCGCCACTGCACTCCAGCCTCTGTGACAGAGAGAAACTTGTCTAAAAAAAAAAAAAAAAAAAACCCACCAAAACCCGTCCTCTAAAAAAAAAAATTAAAAACAAAATTAGCTGGGTGTAATGGCACATGCTTGTAGTCCTAGCTACCTACTCAAGAGGCAGAGGCAGTAGGATTGCTTGAGTCCAGGGGTTCGGGATTACAGTGAGCTATGATCACACCACTGCACTCCAGCCTAGGTGACAGAGTGAGATCCTATCTCTAAATAAATGAATAAATAAAAATTTAAGAAGTGAAAAGCTTTCCTTTTGCCCTATTTTTTGAGCCTCAACTAAAAGGTAATTATATCCACAAAGACAAAGTATTTGCTTTAGGTGGGTTATGGATAACATACTGAATTCAACAAAGGAGATCTAGACACCTACAAACTTTAGAGTTGTGTTTAGGTGAATACAAAAATGAACATGCTTGGTCCTTTTTTTGTTTTCCTTTAGTACACTTTCTTACTATCCCATTTGTTAATGCTGCTGATTCCTTTATTAAAAAAATTTTTTTTAGAGATGGGCTCCCACTATGTGGCCCAGACTGGTCTCGAACCCCTGGGCTCAAGTGATTCTCCTACCTCAGCCTCCCAAAGTGCTGGGATTACATGCGTGAGCCACCACGTCCAGCCAATGCTGCTAATTTCAAAATTACTTGTAAATCCAAACACACAGAAATATTTCATCAAGTTAATAATTTCTTTGTTCTCTGAACATAACATACACTCTCAGCTGATTGATTTAACAAGAGCTCTTCCAGCTTACAATTCACACTAAGTATATTCTCTGGCAGCATTCAGTGTAAAAGCTGTGACCTACAGAGGCTAACAGAATTACAGTGTTTAGGTATAAAAATACTAGCTGCCAGACTCTGTTCTTTATGGCTTCCTATCATGACTATGACTTATGAAAAGTACTAATTAGCAGTATCAAGTTCTCAGTTCTTCATCATTCATTCATTCATTCATTCAATACCTATTAGCTGCCCACAATTTATCAGGAATTGGGCTAAGTGCTAGAGATAAAATAGTGAGTTCATAGGTCCAGTACCCATCTCTCCTCTAAGGAGGACAAACAATAACAAAAATAAAATGAAAAAAGACAAAATATAAAACTGCAGTTGTGATATGTGCCACAAAAACAGGTATGTGTTACTTTGAGAATGAACAATGGTGGATGTGACTTAGGGAGGTCAGGAAAGTCTTCCCTGAAGAAATGAGGTTTAGGCTGAGAGCTAAAGGATGAACAGGAGTTAAGAAGGTGAAAACAGAAGGGAGAAATATTTGAGAGAGAACAGTTTACTCAAGATTCCAGGAAGGATGATCAGAAGAAAGGAATTAGAGCTATAGCAATGAGAATGAGAGAGAAGACAGTTCAGGTTGAGATAGGGACCATGAAGGACCTTGTAGGCTGGCTACAGTAAGGATTTTGATCTTGGCCTAAGAACAAGGGAGAGCCCCTGAAGGCTTTATAGGGAAAGGGGATGTGTTTAGATTTACATTTTTGTATTTTCAAGCTCATTGAGGTATGTACAACAGACTGAAGAGAGACCAAAGTAGGCAATCACAGTTGTCTAAATAAGAGATAACAGTCTTCTTGGTTATAATGGTATAGTACAAGTAACAAGAGGAAAAAAATCTGTTAGCAGAGAGTAAGAAGGAACATACATAAATATTACTTTGGCCAACACAAAAATCAATTTTTAGGGTACTACCAATGTGACCACTATAGATAAAAGGTTAAAGATGGCCGGGTGCAGTGGCTCATGCCTGTAATCCTAGCACTTTGGGAGTCTGAGGCAGGCGGAGCACAAGGTTAGGAGTTCGAGACTGACCAACATAGTGAAATCCTGTCTCTACTAAAAATACAAAAATTACCTGGGTGTGGTGACGTGTGCCTGTAATCCTAGCTACTCAGGAGGCTGAGGCAGGAGAATCACTTGAACCTGGGAGGCGGAGGTTGCAGTGAGCCAAGATCGTGTCACTGCACTCCAGCCTGTGTGATAGAGCGAGAGTCCATATGAAAAAAAAAGTTAAAGCTTTTTCTAAGTTTTATAGTATAGTGTCAGTTAATTCCCTTTTAATCTGTTTTTTAGTGCTTTATGGGTATACATAGGCCTGTACTATTCACATTTACATACAGGCACTACAGAGTTAATAATTACGTTTATCAATGCCACTCTGGTACCTGCATCGTTTCTTTAGTCTATCATTAGCAACAAATAATATATATTTAGTGCCCACTGTAAATGGGATTCTGCCAGGCCTTAGAGATGTAAAGAAATATTAATAGTCCTCACCTTGATAAAAACCACACACTCTAGCTAAATAGACAGGGCTTAGCCCAAAAAGCAAATAAATCACTAGATCTTCTGCATTCTACTTACTGTAGGGTAGGTCTCATTTTGCTACTTTTACAAATGGCTTTTAGTAAGTTTCAAAGCATGCTTGGTTTATTGTAGTCATTTTGAAACATTAGCACTTTAAGAAGGGTTTGGCTGCTTTTTAAATGAGAAGAGTCAAATAGAGACTTGCCAAGAGAGATTCTGAGAAGATGAATTAGATTTAAAGAAGTAGAAGAAAAGGTAGCAAAGATGACTGAAGAATTCATCTGTAAGCAAAACAAACGGGTCACAAATGAATATATACATTATGTTACCATTTTTAAAAAGCTCAAAACTAAGCAAAACCAATTTACGTTGTTTAGGAGTACAGAGTAAGTGGGTTATAAATATAAAGAAAAGTAAGAAAATAATCACCACAAAAATCAGAATAGTGGATTCTCCTAAGGGGAGGGAGAGGGTTCTGACTGAGGAGAATATAAGACGGACTTTTGGGATGCTGGTAGTATTCTATTTCTTGACCTGGGTGGTGTTTACACAGAGATTTACCTTTTAATTCTTTCTTAAGTTATATATTAAAATATATATGCACATTGTATATACATTCTTTATATATACGTATGATAAAAATGCTTTGTAACAAGAGGGTCTGTGAATAATGAAGACAAAACTTTGGCCCTTAAATGCTATTCTGACTAAACACCAGCATGGGAGTGTTAAGTAGGAAATTAGTACCCTTTTCAGCATCTTTTATTGTATTTAATGACAAAATACTTGAGTGGGAGCCAAGTTATTGATGGTGGTGAGGGAAGCAGAAGTAATGGTAGGGCTGAGTACAGACACAACGGTTGAGAAACAGTTCAGAGAAAATCTAGGCTGAAGATTTGGCTAGAAGCAAAAGGACAAAGTAAAGATGCAATTCATCAAATCTCATTTGGAAGGACAACTAAAGATAAGCCCTATCCAGATGGCAGAACATAAAGGACCACTTAAAAGGAAGGGTCAATACTGTTTGATTAAAAAGAAATTATTTGATTACAAGTTTGGAGAAGTAGACAATAATTAGTATTTAATTTATTATTTGCTTTAATGGATTATTATGCTTAAGGAATTATTTGTTACTTTAATAAAGCAAACTTCTGAGGTTATCAAGATTAAATTAAATAACTATATTTTGGCCGGGCACAGTGGCTTACGCCTGTAATCCCAGCATTTTGGGAAGCCGACTCGGGTGGATCACTTGAGATCAGGAGTTCAAGGCTAGCCTGGCCAACGTGGTAAAAACCCTGTCTCTACAAAAATACAAAAATTAGCCAGGCATGATGGCAGGTGCCTGAGGTGGGAGAATCACTTAAACACAGAAGGCGGAGGTTGCAGTGAGTTGAGATTGTGCCACACTGCACTCCAGCCTGGGCGACAGAGCAAGACTCCGTCACAAAACAAACAAACAAACAAACTGTATTTTATTTAATAAATTTCTGGAGAATAAGTTGTGTTAAAATTTTGGCTATTTCTTGTTTTTCTCATCAGAAGACAGTCATATTCTTGGAACTGCAACTGATTCTAGGGGGACAGTCTTGCACCACTTAACCAAAAATACTGACTTGACATGATTGCCACTAGAAATCTGTCAGTCCCTTTCTCTGAATAGTTGTCTGTTCATCTGTTTATCTGTCTGTCTACCATCCATCCATCCAGTATTTATCAAATTCCTACTAAAGTCAGACATTACACCAGTTTTTGGGAATATAATGATGAACAAGATAGACATAGCCTCTGTCCTTATGACATTGTTATTTAGGGAAAGAAATATATATAAAGCAAAAAATTGTATATGTAGTTGTTTTATTACAACAATTTTATTACAACCATTACGTATATGTGATAAATGCAACAAAATACAAGCATAAGATGTTATGAAATCATAAAGTATTGATTTAGGGGTGGAGTGCTAAACAGTAAAGGGTATCTTGCAGAAGTAATACTTAAGGTAAAACTTGTAGGATGAACAGACAAGGATGGAGATGTAATGTGCAGTTTTCTAGGTTGGGGGAATAGCATATATATAAGGTTCTGAGGCAGGAAAGAGCTTAGCATACAGTGGAAATGCACAAAGCTTAACTTCAAGCTCTTAACTTTCTTATACTACTTTAATAGGTGAGTAAGTTGAGATAAATACCACTGAATTGAATAAAGCCTAGGATTCTGGAACTGGCTTCTCAGCAATGACTATTTGCCTCTACTGCAGATATCATTTATTTATAGAAAAATCACTGAAATCAAACTTATTTTACAAGTAATAGCTATGTGTAGAGAACATGTAGAGTTCAAACTTTATTTTATTTTAGTTTTTTGTAGAGATAGGGTCATGCTATGTTGCCCAAGCTGGTCTTGAACTCCTGACCTCAAGGGAGCCTCCCACCTTAGCCTTGCAAAATGCTAGGATTACAAGCATGAGTCACTGTGCCAGGCCTAGAGTCCAACCTTTCCTACTTTGATCTATCTAAACAACCATCTTTAAGTACTTACAAAATAAACTGCTCCAAAACTTCCATGTCCAATTTCATGCAAACCAATAAAAAGTTCCTCAGGATCATCTTTGTAGAACAGATCGGCAAGCTCTGGGTCCTTAAGCACTCCTTTACGCATGATGCCAGTAGAGCAGGCACTCTGCTTTTTGATATCCTAGTTAGCTTTATTTCTCATTGACTATTTTTTTTTTTTGGTAAATGTTCAGTACCTGTAGAAAAATAGGGTTTGCCATTAAATTATTTCTAACACATTTTATTTGGTGGCAGTACAAATACATATAAATATTAAAAAGGCTCTTGGTCTCACAATTCAATAACAAAAGGACAAAAAACCCAAATAAAGAACAGATATAGGATCTGAATTGCCATTTCTCCAAAAAGATATACAAATGACCATTAGCATATGAAAAGATCCTGAATATCATTACTTATTAGAGAAATGAAAATTAAAACCACAGGGAGATACCATTGCATGCTCACTAGGATAGTGATAGTCAAAAAGTAAGATAAGTGTTCGTGAAAATGTGGAGAAATCAGAGCCCTCTAACACTGTTGGTGGCTGTGCCATTTTAGAAAACAGCCCTACAGTCCATCAAAAACTTAAGTACCGAGTTACCATTTGACCCAGTTTTCACTCCTAAACACACGTATACACCCAAGAGAAATGAAAACATATGTTCACACAAAAACTTGTGCACAAATGTTCATAGCACCATTATTCATAATAACCAGAAGGTGGAAAAAACCCAAATGTCCATCACCTGGTGAAAGAATAAACAAAATGTGGTATCTCCATATAATGGAATATTATTCAGCAATAAAAAGGAATGAAGTATGGGTACAGGCTGCAACATAAATGAACCTTGTAAAAATTATGCCAAATGAAAGACGCCAGTCACCAAAGACCACATATTGTAAGATTCCGTATATATATACACATATATATATGTGTGTGTATATATATATGTGTGAAATTTCCAGAATAGGCAAATCTATAAAGACAGAAGGTAGATTATTGGTTACTTAGAGATGGGGGGTTTGGAGGGTGGTAGCTAAAAGGTACAGGCTTTCTTTTCAGGGCAATGAAAATGTCCTAAAATTGACTGTGGTGATGACTGCATAACTGTGACTATACTAAAAACCATTCAATTGTACATTTCAAGCGAGTGAAGGATATAGAATGTAAATTATATCATAGAGATGTCACAAAAATTCATGTTGGTGTAATTAACGTTGAAATAATAACAGTTGGTATTTATTAATCGATACTATGTGTCAGGTAGCACTAAAACCACAGATATTATTTCCTTTAACCCCTACAATAGCTTCATAATATAATGACTTTATCTATTATCTTAATTTTAGAGAACAAACTAAGACTTTCATAGACTAAATTATTTCCCCATGGTCAGAAAGCCAGTATTTGTCAGGACTGCAATTAAAACTCAGATCTAACAGCAAAGCCCATACTCTTGACATGTGGTATATTCATATATAAATACAGGCAATTAAACAATTCTTTATTGACTACTAGAAGAAATTACTACCATTTGGAGGCTAGGCATAATCTCTATGTAAAGAGGCAAATTATTCTGTTGCTACATAAAACATTCTGAAATCAAAGTTTCTGTTAATAAAAGGACAACATTTTGACATGCTCACATATTGATCTGCCATTAGTTACATACATTTATTTGGTGTAGATTCTTTTTTATTTTTTGAAAAATATAGAAATGTTAACATTCATCTATATTTTCATTCTAAATAACCTCTGCCCTCATAACCAGATAATCATTGATTTATGCCAACATTTAAATTTATCACAGGGTAGTTTGTGTTTCTTCCTTGACCAACTAGATAACCAAGATAGAAATTTGGTTATTGGCCAATAAAACTATTTTTCAAAACATGGGCCAATGGGTCTCATGCTAGGAGAAGAGAAAAAGAAAGTAGACAATTAAAGGAGTGGCTGGGAACAATGCCTCATGCTTGTAATCCCAGCCCTTTTGGTGGCTGAGGCAGGCAGCAGATCACCTGATGTCAGGAGTTTGAGACCAGCCTGGCCATTATGGTGAAACCCCATCTCCACTAAAAATACAAAAATTAGTCAGGCATAGTGGCAGGTGCCTGTAATTCCAGTTACTCGGAAGGCTCAGGCAGGAGAATTACTTGAACCTGGTTGCAGTGAGCTAAGATGGCCCCATTGGACTCCAGCCTGAGTGACAGAGTAAGACTGTCTCAAAAAAAACAAAAACCAAAAAAAACCTGATAGTGCTAAGAGGTATTTTTTCTCTTGAGACATAGTAGTCATAGGTGACAACATACATTACTTCATGGAGTTAGTCTAGTTAGTTCACTAGTATACACAGCTCATCAACCTAACGATCCATCTACTTACCCAGCTCATTCTTTCATTCAGCAAATATTTGTTGAATGTTCACTATTTGCCAGACCCTATACTGGGTTTTGGAGATAAAATGGGATGTGGTCCCTATCCTTAGAGGACTTAGAAGTCAAATGGACTTATAGACATTAAATTATAATGACACAAATGATAAAATGTTATAACTGATTGGATTGGCCGGGCGCAGTGGCTCACGCCTGTAATCCTAGCACTTTGGGAGGCTGAGGTGGATGGATCATCTGAGGTCAGGAGCTCAAGACCAGCCTGGCCATCAGGGTGAAACCCCATCTTTAAAAAAAAAACAAAACAGAATCTGATTGGATTATGAGGGGAAAACAAACATTTTTTAATATAAGGATATTATGGGGTGACCCAGTCTATTTTTGACTTGGACATGAAAAAGCATGCCTTTCTAGGGAGAGTAAAACCAGTTCATTCAATATGAATTGTATGGGAGAGCTGGAAGGAGAAAACATGAAGCTGTTGTTGAGTCAAGGAAAATTACAAAAGGCCCTTTAAACCATATTAAGAAGTTTAGACTTTATCCTGAGGGGAACCACTGAAGGTTTATACAGAAAAAAGTATCCCCCCGCCAACAATGCACCTGTAATCCTACGCAGTCATCCTGCCAATCCATGGATGCCAATAATCAAGCATGAAGTTACTACATCAATACTACTGGGAATGTAAATTAAATCCAGCTATTTGACAATCAGGTAAATGAAAGCACAAAATAGGAGCTCAAAAGTGTCCTGTTTTTATTGCTTATGTCTGAGAACAACAAAAAAAGAAACAATGGATTAAATCAAAGACATATACCTTTTTGGACACAATGCATACAAGGCAAATGATAAGACTGTCTTTAAGAAAACCAAAAAGACCTATGAACTGAACTTATGATCATTAAAATCTTTTCAATCACCAAAATACATTATAAACTTTTGAATATTTTGGCTTTCATGTGAATAAAGCTAAGTGCTATGAATTTGGGGGGAAAAACACAGATTATAGATTAAAATCATTTTATGAAGAAATGTAAAGTATAAAATGTAAAGTGTAAAAATGAGACCATTAAAAACTTCTAGAATAAATTGCAAATGAATATTTAATTACTTAGCAAGATACCAGAAGCAAAAGCCATAAACTAGTATCAATAAGCTTGACTATATATAATTAATAACTTTTTTTTTTTTTTGAGACGGAGTTTCGCTCTTGTTACCCAGGCTGGAGTGCAATGGTGCCATCTCGGCTTACTGCAACCTCCGCCTCCTGGGTTCAGGCAATTCTCCTGCCTCAGCCTCCTGAGTAGCTGGGATTACAGGCACGCGCCACCATGCCCAGCTAATTTTTTGTATTTTTAGTAGAGACAGGGTTTCACCGTGTTGACCAGGATGGTCTCGATCTCTTGACCTCATGATCCACCCACCTCGGCCTCCCAAAGTGCTGGGATTACAGGCATGAGCCACTGTGCCCGGCCAATAACTTCTTTACCTTAAACATGTAATGAAGGGACTTATGAAGCCAAAATGGAGTAACAGGGGCTGTATTTATTATCTACCACCAGGAACAATTAAAACACTGGACAGGCTGGGTGCAATGGCTCACGCCTGTAATCACAACACTCTGGAAGGCCAAGGTGGATGGATCATGAGGTCAGGATATCAAGACCATCCTGGCCAGCACAGTGAAATCCTGTCTCTATTAAAATAGAAAAAATTAGCCAGGTGTGGTGGGGCGTGCTTGTAATCCCAGCTACTCAGGAGGCTGAGGCAGGGGAATCACTTGAACTCGGGAGGTGGAGGTTGCCGCGAAGCAAGATTCCCCCACTATACTCCAGCCTGGCAACAGAGCAAGACTCTGTCTCAAAACAAACAAACAAACAAGCAAACAAATAACACTGGACAGGGCTCGGTACAGTGATTCATGCCTGTAATCCTAGCACTTTGGAAGGCCAAGGTGGGCGGGTGGCTTGAGCCCAGGAGTTCGAGACCAGCCTGGGCAACAGGTTGTATCTCTACAAAAGATAGAACAATTCAGCTGGGCATGGTGGTATACACCTGTAGACCCAGCTACTCGGGAAGCTGAGGTGGATGGATCACCTTAGCCTGGAGGCCATGGTTGCAGTGAGCCAAAAATCTACTGCACTCTGGATAAAACACTGGATAACGCTGGATAAAACATATAAATGATGGTAATTGAAGACAATGCATATCTGGCAAAGAAAGACAATGATCCTTAACAGAAGACAAGCAAATGATGTAAGCCGTTAATTGTTTGAGCTTAACACCCTGGGAGAATTTCTAGGCCATGGTGCAGACAGGGGAAATCCAGTTAGAGCCTGTGAACTCCCTGAGTTGAGGAGACAAAGATGACAGCCCTGGTTGACCAGGGCAGGTAGAGTTGGCAGGACAGAGTGCCAAATAGAAGAGAGCAGCAAAGAAACAGGATATGGAGATTGGTAAAAGGTTCCCCTTAGGTCTTCAGCTGAGCCCTGATTAGTGCATGCATATGAGAAAACTGCCTTAGAACAGGGGAAAAAACGATCTGAAAGGAATAGAGACTACAGACAGTACTTGTTCCCCCTAGCCAGGACAGGAAATCTCATAATTCACAGGGCACTCTGGAGGCTACTCAGAAGAGTCTTGTCTTCATAGCAGGGACCCTAGACTAAATGCTGGTCTGTGATGCCTAACCAATTTTATTTTATTTTTTATTTGTGAGACAGGGTCTTGCTCTGTTGCCTAGGCTGGAGTGCAAGGGTACAACCATGGCTCATTGCAGCCTCAACCTCCTGGGCTCATGATCATCCTGCCTCTGCCTCTCAAAGTACTGGGGTTACAGGTGTAACCAATTGTGCCTGTCTCTAACAAATTTTAAAAGCAAGATCTAAAGGATGAAATTATTTCCAAGTAACTTAACTGCATTCCAGAACAAAGTCCAAAAATACTTAAAGGAATATAAAAATATCCAGTATCTAAAAACGTAAACAGCAAGACTCCATCTCAAAACAAACAAACAAAAAACTAACATTCCATAAAAAATTACCAGGCATGCAGAAAAGCAGGCAAATATGATTCATAATGAGGAGAAAAATAATTGAAACCAAACCATAATTGACATAGATGATCTATATTACAATTAGTGATCAAGGACATTAAACATTTATTATGGTTGTATTCCACATATGGAAAAGTTTAGAGAAAATATTGAACATGTAAAGCAGAGACAGACAAAACATAAACAAATTCAAACTAAACCTTTATTTTATGTATGTATGTATGTATGTATGTATGTACTTATTCTGAGATCAAGTGAGATGGAGTCTCGTTCTCTCACCCAGCCTGGAATGCAGTGGTGAAATCTCAGCTCACTGCAACCTCTGCCTCCCAGGTTCAAGCAATTCTCCTGCCTCAGCCTCCCGAGTAGCTGGAATTACAGGCATGCGCCACCACATCCAGCTAATTTTTGCATGTTTAGTAGAGACAGGGTTTCACCATGTTGGCCAGGCTGGTGACAAACTCCTGACCTAAAGTGATCCACCCACCTCGACCTCCCAAAGTGCTGGGATTTCAACTGTGGGCCACCACACCTAGCCCTCAAATTGAACCTTTAGAGGTGAAAGCTACAATGTCTGAAATTAAAAAATACTCTGCATGTGATGCATAGCAGAGGAGACTTTGCCAAAAAAGGGACGATTGAACTTGAAGATACAGCAACAGAAACTATCCAAAATAAAATAGAAAAAAGACTAACAAAACAAAAACCAAACCCCCAACCCAGAGTATCATGAGCTGTGGAACATCTTCGAGTGGCCTACTGTATGTCTAAGTGGAGTACCTGAAGGAAAGGAAAGATATTAGGACAGAAAAAAATATTTGAGGAAGTAATAGTGGAAAAAATTACAAATTTGATGAAAAGTATAAACCCACAGATCCAAGGAGGTCTATGAACCCCAAGCACAAGAAACATGAAGAAAATTATACCTCAAAACTTGTGATGACGATAAAGTAAATAAATAAATCGCTCAAAACTCGTGATAAAGAGAAAATCATACAAGTATCTAGAGAAAAAACATACGTTAAATATAGAATTAGGAACGAGGCAAGTATGTTTACTCTTAACACTTCCATTAAACATTGTGCTGGGGCTAGGTGTGATGTCTCATGTCTGTAAAATGCTTTGGGAGGCCAAGGCAGGAGGATGACTTGAAACCAGGAGTTTGAGACCAGCCTGGCCAATACAACACGATCCTCTCTCTTTACAAAACCAAACCAAACCAAACCAAACCAAACCAAACCAAACCAAACCAAAACATGTGCCAGATACTGTGCAGGTGCAGTAAACAAGAAAAAAAGAAACAAAAAAGCATCAAGACTGAAAAGCAAGTAAGACTATTGTGAAACAACGTAATCATCTGTTAAAAAAATTAAATGGGTTCTATAAAAAGCTATTAGAATTTATTAGTTTATTAAAAAGCATAGAATATGAGATCAATAGATAAAATTAT